>NC_041388.1:212534894-212571898 GCF_002162155.2 Triticum dicoccoides
ATCGACGGGTGGGGGCGGCGGGGCAAGTAGCGGCAGGTGGTGGGGGCGGCGGCGGCGGGTGGCGAGGGCGGCGACAGGGGCGACGGTGGGTGGCTCTGGTCATCGGGGAGAGAGGGAGAGAAACAGAGAGAGGAAGGGGCGGGGTGGGGCTCGGCTGTTAGTTAGGTTTGTTCTTTGCCATACGCCCCACCTTTGCCGTCCGCTTTTTTTCTCTTTGTCATCTGCTAGCAGACGGCAAAGAGGGGGCCGTTAAGTTTTTCTAATCAGCTCGTTAGTGGGGGCCACCTCTCTCTTTGCCGTCTGCCAGCTGATGGCAAAGATTCTTTGTCGTCCGTTAGCGGACGGCAAAGACCTTCTTTGCCATCAGCCAACAGACGGCAAAGAATTGGCAAACGGAAAATAAGCTAATTCCAGTAGTGTTGGTTCCTTATAGCGATCTAACCTCAGATGGTCAAATCTCTGTGTATAAGTGTCATCCATGGATTGGTAATGCTGACACACACAGTACTCGACGATTTATAACAGAGTGCAATCACACACTTATTACATCGAATGTCTCAAAGAGAGTACTTATTACAATAATATGGCTAAAGGCCATCTAAATAAAATAACTACGGAAGGTTCGAGAGTAAATGAATCCATGAACTCCAATGGCATAGCTGAGTGCACGACAACGACCTAGCGCACCTTACTCTTCATCTGAAAACTCTGCAACATGATACATTGCAGCCTATGTAGGTCAGCACATGGAGCACTGAACAAGTAACAACTATAACTATATGCAAATTTGGCTGGTGGAGGCTCTATGGTTATTTTTGCAGAAAGATAGTTTTCCCCTACAACAAAGGAATATATTTTATTTAACTACAAAGTTTGTTGAAAACATTGAGAAGGTTCCTCCAACTCAATCCCAAATTAATAATCATCAACCCAACAAATTAATTAAGTAGAGTGATGAGATCAAATCAATAATTCAAGTACCAGATACTCAAGATGCCCATAACCGGGGACACGACTAACCATGATTAGTTTATACACTTTGTAGAGGTTTGCGCACTTTTCCCCACAAGACTCGATCTCCTCCGTTGGATTTCTTGCACTACATGGCATTTGAGAAATAGATGACCGAGACACAGTCTTTCAGAAGCATTAACTCTTTACTCTGGGTAGACATTACCACCTACATCCCCTACATCTGCTAGCCTGCCACAGAAAGAGGTCACACAACATACTCAACTATGCCAGAGCGCATAATGGCTTGTGGCTACACACGGAAGTTTCCAGCATGAATAATCTTATGATCCCTTTGAGTCTGGGTGGCAAACCGTAGGTAGATCATACGGGTACTCCAGGATATCCCAGGACATCGTTGGATTGCTCTAGGTGCCTAGACGACCACTGGGTGCTCCAGGGTGCCTCAACCTATCCACCCAGATGTGTATTTAAGTAGCCACCTTAATTTTACCATTAGTAAATGATAACTCTCACATCTGTCATGGATCTCTCAAACCCAAACGACGTCTACGAGCATATCATAGCAGTATAAGCATAACGTAAAAGTAACTCCCAGGATTTGAAATAAAGACAATAGGTTCTACCTCATCAACTACTTCCTGAATACCCACATGTTAAACAGATCCTACTCATGCAATGTTTGAGGATTTAAAGTAATGCATAAAAACTGGGTATGAAAAGAGAATGATCAAAGTGTTACTTGCCTTGCTGACGATCTGAAAACCCTAGTGACTCGTAGTAGCACTCTTCGCACTCCAGAAACTCTGTCGTGAACAAACAATAGCATACAGAAGCACTCAAGCATAAGATGCAAGGGTAAAACACAAATGAAAAGATCCAAACTGAAAGTTCGACTGAAGGGCTTCGATTTGTAAAAACAATCAATCGAATCGGAGCTACGAAACTCAAACTATGATCAAAAGAAGTTCAAATTCAAATCTGCTTAAAACCAAATTTTAATTTGTCAAAACCATGTTCACGTTGATTATCTGGAAAGAGGGGAACAAGAAGAAGATTTTGGCATTGGTTTCACTGGATTTAGACGAACGAGCAAAATGTTGTGAGGGTTCGAAGATCGTGGACTAATCTATGAGAAACGTATTCGCGGATAGGTCCCTGGCCGAAAATAAAATAAAAAGAAAAACCTAACGAACGAACGTTCGCTATGAAGACCTAACTAACGAACGCGTTCATTAAAATGAACTAAAATGAGAACGTTCTCTAACTAGCGAACCCTAAAAAGGGATCTAAAACTGATGAACCGAAAAAGATAAACCGACGAAACCTAAAAAAACTGATCTAGGTTTATACCTAAAAACCGGCGAAATCCGGTGGCAGTTTCCGGCGAGACGGCGAGGCAGCGGCGGTGGCAGGGTGGCGATGGCAAGCGGCGGCACTGTAACACCCACAATGCGGCTATATCTCCCACATGTCGGGGCACGACTTAGAGGCATAGTCGCATGGTAGGTTTGTCGCAAGAGGGGTAATCTTCACACAATCCCATGTACTAAATAAGAAAGGGATAAAGAGTTGGCTTACAATCGCCACTTCACACAATACATGGATAATCCATACATCGTCCAAGGTACAATCAAAGGTTCGACTACGGAACCAAAATAAAGGAAGACAACCCCAAATGCTAGATCCCCGATCGTCCCAACTGGGCTCCACTACTGATCATCCAAAAAAGAAACATAGTAACGGCCCGAAACCTCGTCAAACTCCCACTTCAGTTCGGTATCGTCACCTGCACTGGTATATCCTTGGCACCTGCAATGGTTTGGAAGTATCTGTGAGTCACGAGGACTCAACAATCTCACACCTGCGAGATCAAGACTATTTAAGCTTATGGGTAGGAGAAGGTAGTGAGGTGGAGCTGCAGCAAGCACTAAGCATATATGGAGGCTAACATACGCAAATAAGAGCGAGAAGAGAAGCAGCGCAACGGTCGAGAAGCTAGAAATGATCAAGAAGTGATCCTAAAACTACTTACGTTCAGGCATAACACAAGACCGTGTTCTCCTCACGGACTCCGCCTTTGATACCGAAGCGACGAGTACCTTTCATTGGAGAGACACGGAGGTAGACATGGTCTCCGATCTCGAAGCCAAGTCACGGTGCTTGCTATCATAGTAACTCTTCTGGCGCAATTGCATGGCTTTTTGAGATTTTCATGGATGACTTTACACATTTCTTCAGCTTCTCTGATTAAGTCATTGCCAAGAAATTGGCGTTCACCAGTCTCTGATCAATTGAGAGGAGTACGGCACATTTCTTCCCACTTCATACCGAAGGAAATGACACATGCCCTGAGCATATCTTCAAGGATTTGATTGACTCGCTCGACTTGGCCACTAGTTTGAGGATGGAAAGCTGTGTTGAAGAGAATGTTGGTGCCCATGGCCTTCTGAAAGGAGTCCCGGAACTTGGAGGTGAAAATGCTTCCATGATCTGAAGATATCAATTGCGGAATGCCGTGTAAGGAGACAATCCTGGAGGTGTATAGCTCTGCGAGCTGAGCTGCTGTGATAGATTCATTGATTGGAAGGAAATGAGCCACTTTCATAAGCTTTTCGATGACAACGAAGATAGCATCATTTCCATGCTTGGACATAGGAAATACAGTCACGAAGTCCATCTCGATATGGTCAAACTTCCATTCTGGAATAGCAAGAGGTTGGAGGAGACCAGCTGGTCGTTGGTGTTCTGCTTTCACCCTTCTACAGACATCACATTCATTCATGAATTGAGCAATTTCTCGCTTCATTCGAGTCCACCAATACGACTGCTTGCGGTCATGGTACATCTTCGTACTTCCAGGAGTTCATAATGACTTTCCTTAGATCACCTTTAGGAACCACAATCCGGTCCTTGAAGAATAGAGTGTCTTTGTCATCAATGCGATAGCAGTTGTATTTGGGTTGGCTCTTGGCAATCCCATGTTTCACCTTCTTCACCATGGAATCCAGGAGTTGTGCCTCATGAATCTGATCTTCCAAAGTAGGAGAGACTAGGAGGTTGGCAAGAAAGCCTTGAGGAACAACTTGGAGGTTTAGTTTGCGAAAAGCTTCACAAAGGTCTGGTTGGAAGGGCTTGAGAATTAAGCTGTTGCAGTAAGCCTTCCTGCTCAAAGCATCTACAATGCCATTGGCCTTGTTTGGAGTATATTTAATACTCGGATTGTATTCTTGAATCATTTCGACCCATCGAGTTTGCCTGAGGTTGAGGTTGGGTTGAGTGAAGATGTACTTGAGGCTCTTATGATCTGTGAAGATGTCCACTTTCCTTCCCAACAAGAGATGTCTCCACGTTAATAATGCATGAACAACTGCCGCCAACTCAAGGTCATGAGTGGGGTAGTTCCTTTCATTGGGCTTCAACTGACGAGGGGTATAGGCCACAACTTTCTTCTCTTGCATTAACACAGCACCGAGACCTTGCAAGGAAGCATCACAGAAAACTTCGAATGGCTTGGATTCATCAGGAGGTGTCAAGATAGGAGTTGTAACCAGCTTCTCTTTGAGGGTGTTGAAAGCAACGTCACACCCAGGCATCCAGACATACTTGACATGCTTCTTGAGGAGGTTGGAAAGAGGCTTTGCAATCTTAAATAAAGTCTCAACGAATCTTCGACAATAGCTTGCAAGCCCAAGAAAACTATGGAGCTGCTTGACATCATGAGGAGGTTCCCAATTCACAATTGCAGACACCTTCTCAGGATTAACAGCGATGCCCTTGGCGGAGATGATATGACCAAGGTAAAGAACTTCGTCAAGCCAGAACTCACACTTGGAAAACTTCGCTTAGAATTGATGCTCTCTGAGCTTGTCGAGCACCAATCTCAAATGCTTGGCATGATCCTCCTTATTCTTGGAAAAGACCAAGATATCATCGAGATACACCAGGACGAAATCATTTGTGTAAGGGTTGAAGATGAAGTTCATCATGCGAGAGAACGTTGGAGGAGCATTGACCAGGCCGAAAGACATGACAATATATTCATAAGAACCATAGCTTGTTCTAAATGCTGTCTTGGGGATATCTTGTTTACGAATGCGAATCTGATGATAACCCATACGGAGGTCAAGCTTGGAGAAAAATTTTTGGCGCCTTTCAGTTGCTCGAAAAGCTCATTGATGTTAGGAAGTGGATACTTGTTCTTTATTGTCTTCTTGTTCAATGGACGGTAATCGACGCAGAGTCGTTCCGTTCCATCCTTCTTCTTGACAAAAAGAACACCACAACCCCATGAAGATGAACTCGGTCTGATCAGACCCATATGCTCTTGTTCATCGAGTTGTTTCTTCAACTCCTTCAACTCCTCTGGTCCAAGATTGTAAGGACGCTTGCAAACAGGTTCCATGCCAGGCTCAAGATCGATAACGAATTCAACTGGCCAGTGAGGAGGCATTCCCGGAAGCTCTTCTGGAAAGACGTCTTGGTATTCACAAATGACTAGAACATGAGAGATGGCATTCAACTCGCCCTTCTCGTTGAGAGAAAATAGTCGAATGGTTTCGTCAGGAGCGGCATAGATGATCACATCCTAAAAAGAGTGTGTCAATTGAATCTGCCTGGCAACACAATCAAGTTGAGCCTTGTGCTTAGAAATCCAGTCCATGTCGAGAATTAGATCAATATCAGAGTTACCAAGAACCATTGGAGAAGACAGAAATCTACAGTCGCCCATCTTGATGGAAACATCCGGAATCATCGTAGTAGCCCTCATAGCAAAGCCCAGAGAAACAACTCCCATGGGTTTTCCCAACAATTCTAAAACGAAGTCATGCTTTGAAACAAATGATCTTGACACGAAACAATGTGATGCACCAGTGTCAAAAAGAACTTTTGCAGGAATAGAGTTAACTGGAAGGTTACCCATGATCACTTCTGAAGAATCCTCTGCCTGAGCTGCGTTCATCATATTCACTTTAGCATGCTTGGGATTATGCTTGACTACTGCATTGCTGGAAGATCTCATAGGAGGAGGAGGCGGAAGGCGCCTTTGGTTGAAGCACTTGTTTGCATAGTGCTCTTTCTGCTGACACTTGTTGCAAGTAACCTCTGAGAGCGACCGATGATAAGAAGCACTTGACCTTGGAGTATGAGACTGAGCTTTGTTCTAATAGCATGGGTTGGGTGGGTGGGAAGATCCATTGCCACATTTGCTCTTCTGCTCGTAGGGCTGGAGAAACGGAGGAGGAGGCAACCAGAACTTCTGTTGCTTAGCTGCCACTTGTGATGAAGAAGAAGATTGAACTGCATCCCTGACTCTCTTCTTAGAAGCCTCACACTTGAGCTGAGCAGCTTCTTGCTTTAGTGACATGTTATAGAATTGATCAAACTTGGTCGGCTCAAGAAGCATGAGAGCTAACTGCAGATCCTCTCTGAGGCCACCTCTGAATTGATAGATCACACTCTTTTCATTAGGAACGTCTTGTTTAGCGAAGCGAGCAAGTTTCTGAAACTGGATATTGTATTGATACACGGACATGCTGCCTTGCTTGAGATTGCGGAAATCCTCACACTTGCTCTCAGCAACACTTGGTGGATGTGATGAGCTTTGAAGTCTCGGCGGAAATCATCCCAGGTAATCACACGACCTCCTCTGGAATCTTTGTATTGTTCATACCACTCAGCAGCTTGGTCCTTGATTTGACACAAAGCAAACTTGACAAAGTCCTCAGGCCTGGCATTGCTACATTCAAAATGCTTGCAGATATCCACGAGCCAATCGTCAACGTCTGTGGCCTCTGCGCACTTGCTGAAGGACTTCGGCTGGTTTGCGAGGAACTGGTTGAGGGTAGCAAACTAAGGCTGATTGTTGCCTTGGCCTTGATTTCCATGGTTGCCTTACCCTTGGTTGCGCTCTTGCAAGAGTTGCAAAAGCATCTGAGTGTTGGCATTGGTGGCTAACATGACAGCTTGCCATGCCTCCGGAGGTGGAGGTGGTGGCGGAGGGTTCGATTGATCCCCATCATTGCGGTCCGGATTCTGACGCGTTGGAGGAGCCATCCTGAAGAGGGTGACACCCGTTAGAATCTTGATAGACAGATATACAAGTTGAATCAATGGATCAAAATTGCAACATATAGTCTTAACATTTGAACAAGGATGAATGAATGAATTCCAAAGTAAATCATCACACGTCCATTAGGTGAGAAGCCACTTAGATAAAGGTATATGAATAAAGCAACAAGGTATGAACATGAACAAATAAGTGGTAAGGATTACCCTATCACAAACCAAATATCTGTGGGAAGAAATACTAGAGCTACATGAATTCCCACCTATAAAACTCTCGAAACTTTCTGGTTATGCAATCAGGTGTTGGGGATATAGGGGAAGCAAAATATCTCACCCAAACTAACAATTCCTACATCCAGCTGTATCCATCCTTCAACACATAACCAAAAAACCTTCTGAAATCATGTACCTCAACCTTCTAAAAGCATCTGTTATATGAGTTATGGCAATATTCCCGAACTCCCGCCCCAGTACTGGGTGGCATCGAGGTTATCTCACCAACAACTACATAAAAGAGATTTTTGGTGTCGGCGAACTCAAGTATTCCAAAACTGCGTGATAAAATTGTGACGATGACACCTCGGAGCTCAACTCCCCGGGACACTGCCACAACCCCTAAATGTCAGGAGGCACCAAGAACAATGTTCTCATCACAAGACTATCGAAACAATTCCAAGATACCCGCGTGATCCTAAAAAAATCGTGAAATTTGAGGAGAGAAGAGTCAAAACTTCTACGCAAGGAGGCCTCACCAGTGCGACGAAGGGACTGAGGAGTACAAAGAATCCTACTCTCCGATATATATAATCCTAAGACTCAAAACATTTTGTTCTAGACTCAACAACGTCAGCGATTCGATCAAGCAGTGGGCTCCTAAGTCGGGGATGGCTCTGATTACCAACTTGTAACACCCACAATGCAGCTATATCTCCCACGTGCCGGGGCACGACTTAGAGGCATAGCCGCATGGTAGGTTTGTCGCAAGAGGGGTAATCTTCACACAGTCCCATGTACTGAATAAGAAATGGATAAAGAGTTGGCTTACTGTAGGATCGGAAGTATGTCTAGAGCGGGGGTGATTAGACTACTTGACCAAATAAAAACTTAACCTTTTCTCAATTTTAGTTCTTGGCAGATTTTAGCTATTGTAGGACAAGTCAAGCAATCATCACACAATTCAAGCAAGCATGCAAAGAGTATATTGGCAGCGGAAAGTAAAGCATGCAACTTGCAAGAATGTAAAGGGAAGGGTTTGGAGAATTCAAACACAATTGGAGACACGAATGTTTTTCCCGTGGTTCGGATAGGTGGTGCTATCCTACATCCACGTTGATGGAGACTTCAACCCACAAAGGGTAACGGTTGCGCGATTCCACGGAGGGCTCCACCCACGAAGGGTAACGGTTGCGCGAGTCCACGAAGGGCTCCACCCACGAAGGGTAACGGTTGCACGAGTCCACGAAGGGCTCCACCCAAGAAGGGTCCACGAAGAAGCAACCACCCACGAAGGGTCCACGAAGTAGCAACCACCCACAAACGGTCCACGAAGTAGCAACCTTGTCTATCCCACCATGGCCATCGCCCACGAAGGACTTGCCTCACTAGCGGTAGATCTTCACGAAGTAGGCGATCTCCTTGCCCTTACAAACTCCTTGGTTCAACTCCACAATCTTGTCAGAGGCTCCCAAGTGACACCTAGCCAATCTAGGAGACACCACTCTCCAAGAAGTAACAAATGGTGTGTAGGTAATGAACTCCTTGCTCTTGTGCTTCAAATGATAGTCTCCCCAACACTCAACTCTCTCTCATAGGATTTGGATTTTGTGGAAAGAGGATTTGAGTGGAAAGCAACTTGGGGAAGGCTAGAGATCAAGATTCATATGGTAGGAATGGAATATCTTGGTCTCAACACATGAGTAGGTGGTTCTCTCTCAGAACATATGAGTTGGAATTGTGTATGTGTTCTGATGGCTCTCGCCACGAATGAAGAGGAGGTGGAGGGGTATATATAGCCTCCACACAAAATCCAACAGTTACACACAGTTTTCCAATCTCGGTGGGACCGAATCAACAAACTCGGTCGGACCGAAAAGGTAAACCTAGTGACCATTAGAGATTTTCGGTGGGACTGACATGCAACTTGGTAGGACCGATATGGTTAGGGTTTGGGCATAACGTAATCTCGATGAGACCGATTACACAAACTCGGTGAGACCGATTTTGGTAATTAGCTAACCAGAGAGTTGGTCAGGCAAACTCGGTGGGACCGATTTGCTCTTTCGGTGAGACCTAAAAGTTACAAAAAGGAAACACTGAATTTACATTGCAATCTCGGTGGGACCGATCCGCTCTTTCGGTGAGACCGAAAAGTTACGAAAGGGAAACAGAGAGTTTTGCAATCCCATCTCGGTGAGACCGAGATCCCTATCGGTAGAACCGAATTGCTAGGGTTTGGTAGTGGCTTATGACAAGTGAAACTCGGTGGCGCCGGATAGAAAGAATCGGTATGACTGAGTTTGGCTTAGGGTTTAGGTCATATGTGGATATGGGAAAGTAGTTGAGAGTTTTGGAGCATATCACTAAGCACATGAAGCAAGAGGCTCATTAAGCAACACCTCATCCCTCCTTGATAGTATTGGCTTTTCCTAAAGACTCAATGTGATCTTGGATCACTAAAATATAAAATGAAGAGTCTTGAGCTTTTGAGCTTGAGCCAATCCTTTGTCCTTAGCATTTTGAGGGTTCCACTTTCACATCCATGCCATGCCAATCATTGAGCTTTCCTGAAATAGTCATCTTGGAATAGCATTAGCTCAATGAGCTATATGTTGTTATGAATTACCAAAACCACCTAGGGATAGTTGCACTTTCAATCTCCCCCTTTTTGGTAATTGATGACAACATATAGATCAAAGCTTTGATAAATGATAATAAGCATGAAATATATCGTCGCTTTGAGAAGTATGTGACAAGTAAGAGCTCCCCCTAAATCTATGCATATTTAGAATTTGCTTTGGACTGCAAAAGCACAAAGAGTTAGAGTCATGGGTTACTCTTCCATGTCACATACATCTTGGTGGAGCGCTTAAAATGATAAGAATGAAATACATGCACTCATCACCAAGAATAGTGAATGATCACATAAGATAGATGAGATGATAATATTAAGCAAACATTAAGTGTAGCTTATGATCAAACACATGATCATCAATGTCTCACAGATAATGACATAGCATCTCAAGCACTCAAAAGCAAACAAAGTTCGAAAAACCACCAAATAAAGCAAGAGAGAAAAAAGCAAGACTCTCTCTCTCGAAGCCTATGATCTATACATTTTTCTCCCCCTTTGGCAACAAGTTAGCAAAAAGTTCCTAGAAAATGCATAGTGCTAAGTCGACACTCAGGCTTGATCTTCAGGTGGTGGTGGAGTCCGGAGCACTCCAAGGACGAAGCCTTCTGTGGACGTGGTCGGAGTTGAGGCTGAAGTAGACGCTGGAGCTGGTGGAACTGAGGCTGTGGCTGGTGCAGAAGTGGTGGCTCTGGTGTCAGCAACTGGCACTGCATGTGATCTTTGAGCTCTTGGCACTCTGGCGAATGCATCAGTTGTAGTCTTGCCTCTCCTCTCCTGCATGTCATCCTGAAGTTGTTCCACTGCAGACTGAATCTCTGTTACTTTGACATCCAAGTCATAGAACTTTTGTTCCATGATTCTCTCTAAGCTCTGCTGATTCTGAGTGAGGGTGGCCAGTCCTTGCTCAATCCTCAGTGTGGATGCAATCAAGTAACCAAGCTGCTCTTGTTTGGTTTTCAAGAAGTACTCAGATGCCTCCTCTTGAGTTGGCATCTTGGCAGCTTTCTCCTTCCTTGCCTTCTCCTTCTTTGCTTGTGCTTGAACGGACGATGGTTCATTCTCATGCATGACAACCTGATTATCTTCAAAATCTGGATGAATGGGCAGATGTTCCTTATCCAAAAGGTATATCCTCATGCCCATCTTGGAGTTAATGAGCTCCTGGATCTGAGGGGCATAACCACATCTCCTCTTCTGATCTGCTGCAGTCCTCTTGATAGTCTCTACTATGAGGCTCATGACCTTGAATTTCTGAGGCACATCAAATACATGAAGCAAATTGATTGCATGGCCTCTGATCATCTTGTGATCACCTGACTTGGGCAATAGAGTGTGCCTAAGGATCCAGTTGATAGTTGGCAGCCCTGACAGAAGATAATGCACTGAGCCAAATTTGAAAGTATCAAGTGCCTCATTTGGAATTTCCTTGTACATGTTGGACATAGAGTTGTGGTCCATCTTCTTCTTGGCATAGATATCCAAGTCATCCTCATGCTCTTCAGGGGCATTGATGATCTGTGCCCACTCAGCAACTGTACCTTGTACCTTCAGACATCCATGTGATCTTTCCATCTGGGTAGAAATGTGATGTGGAGTAGAATTGCATAATGAGCTCCTCGTTCCACTTTGTGAGCTTCTGCCCAACAAAGTCTGCTACTCCACAAGCATTGAAGCTGTCAATCACACCCGGATAGTGTTCCTCATTTTCTTTCATGTAGGTCCAGTCGACCCATCTCATGTCACACACAATGGGCTTCTTAACAAGCAGCACTATCTCATAAAAGTCCTGTTGTTCCTTAGTGTGGAACCTGTAGTCAACAGCAGTCCTTCTCCTTGAAGCATACGGATCTGCTTCTCTCCACTTCCTGAGCCCTGAGTCTCTCCTGAGCTTCATGTCCTCAGCCATAGGATGAGCATCACTATGGTCTGGGATCTTGGGCTTGAGCTTTCTGAGCACTTGACCTTCTTCTTCTTCAGCAATGTCAGGCACTGGGGCCTTGTTCTTTTCAGTTGCAGGTATGCTCCTCGTATTTCTCTTTGGTGCTGTCTTGGGCTTGGAGGCAGCTTTGGGTGCTTCTTTGGGCTTGGATGCAGCAGCCCCTGATCTTATAGCATCACCCATAAGCTTAGGTGCCTTAGGTGCTGGTGCAGCAACCTCTTCTTCTTCATCCTCATCTACCATGATGGAAGCCTTTCCAAGCACTTTGGCTACAGTCTTCTTGACCCTTTCCTTCCTCTTCTTTCCCTCAGCAGCAACTGGCTCTATGGGAGTGGGTTTCTCAGTTGAAGCTCTGGCCTTTGACATAGGCTGCCTGCCTGCTGGCCTTTTGATTTTCATCCCTGGCTTTGTGCCTTGAGCTGAGCCATGTTCCTTCTCAAGCACTACTCTCTTTGAAGTTGCTTCCTCTTCTGCCACATAATCCTCATCCTCTGATTCTGAGGTTCTCTTCTTCCTCTATCTGGTGGCAGCCTTTGGCAGATTGCTAGGAGTACTTCTGCTTCCATCATCTGAAGAACTTGAGGGACTAGTGCCCTCACTCATCTGCACTTGCTCTTCTGACATGTTCTGGCTATCACTCTGGTCTGACATGATGAACAAGCTGACTGCTGACCCTGTGAACAGTTTATAGATGAGGTAGAATAGATGAGAATCACAAAATGCAGAGATTTTTCTAAAAGAATGACTCAAAATCTTAGTTTTAGTTTCCCACTGAAATCATCTCGGATCTACCGATTTTCAAACTCGGTGATACCGAAGCAGTTTTTGGAACCTAAACTAGTGAACTCGGTCAGACCGAGTCACAGTTCGTGGCACCGAGACTGCTAGGGTTTCACAGAGTTCCAAAATCGGTCACACCGATAAGTAATTCTCGGTCAGACCGAGTCTCACTTGTGCAATGGCATAAGCCAAATCGGTGGGACCGAGTTTTTCAACTCGGTGGGTCCGAGAAGGTTTCGGCGGAAACCTAAACCTAGAATTTTTGAATCAAACCTAATCTACGAGTTCATTGACTGGATAGAAGTTTATCAAACGTGGCAAGAATCATTAAGAACACAATGTGCTAGGAATCGGACGGGGAATAGCACTATGATCGAGTCCATACCCTAGTTCGGCGGAGACTCGCTACAGCGGCAACGGCGGGGTTGAATTCCGTTGATGGCGATGGAGACCAGCGACTGGAGGCGGCTGGCGGCGAGGAGATGATCCGGAGACCACGTTGGCAGAGCAGGCTATCGCGCGGGCGAAGGGGTTCGGAGAAATTTCCAAATTTTTGCCCGTGAATATATATAGCCCGACCCTGTCGGTGTGACTGAGTGGAACAACTCGGTGGCACCGAGATGCAAAACTGTATGTAGTTGTTGCAACTCAGTGTGACCGAATGGTTCAAATCGGTTGCACCGAGATTGAAAACCTAGATCAACTTAATGATCTCGGTAGGACCGAAAGTAGGGTATCGGTCAGACCGAGAATCATAAAGAGGTTTTGGAAGTTTAAGTCTATGACGAGTCGGGGACTCCAAGCGCTCCTCACACAGAGTGGTTCGAATCTGACTTGATCAAGTTTTGTGATGTAGCATGAATAGAGTTTGAGACGAGAAAAGCATAGATAGCTAGAGGAGGTTCTTAGGCATTCTTGTCCATCCACTTGGCAAAGGAAATAAAACCAAACAATCAAAACAACAAGTGGATGTCCTCGAATGAGTAAAATATGCAACCAGCATGCTCACACAATAAGATGGCAAATGAAATATGTGACAAGGCATGCACAACCAATTCTAGCATCTATCAAGCAATTTGCGATGACAAGGTCATCTATATATGAGTATATTGACTTAGGAGTCAAGTGAGAACACTTGATCATAGGTCATACTCATCGTTTAAGCTCAAGTGGGGTTACCACTTTTACATAAAGCATTGTTGTGTTCACATCTTTAGAGTTGCTTTAGCTCAAGTCTTAGAGTAAAGCTCCCCCTAGATGTGATATCCCCCCTTAGAGGGATGAACTAACCTCGGGTTTTGTCGATGATGACTTCATGTAGATGTTGAAGATGTGGATGCTCAATGTTGATGCAGATCACTTGGAGCTATCCATTTGAGTGAATTGCACTTTCAATACCTACATGGGTTAGTCCCACAAGGAACAAACAAGGATATCCATAGACATAGAGTGATGCACACACAAGATGATGTCCATGAAAACTTTTAGGTTACCTTGTCCCTTGTCTTACCAACAAGAGGGTTTGTGACTCCTTGAACTAGTGCAAGATGTGGAAGTTGATTGCACTTGTTCTTGCCAAAATGATAAGAGTGAAGTATGTTGGCGGAGTCACCCTCAAGAACTCTCTAGTTCTTCTTCTTTTGGATCCACACCATCTTGATGGGAATCCTTGGAGTTGTAGTCGTACTTGATGAAGTGGAACTTGAAGTAGTCTTGGGAATCCACTTGACTAAGGTCTTAGGAGCTTCTTCAAATGCATCAATTTCCTCTTGAAGCTTGCCCTTGCCTTTTTGCTTGTAGTCTTGTGGTGGAAGATCATCTTGAGCGTGTGTCCCCTTGAAAGAAGTATCATACTTCTCTTGTTGGGGAACAAACTTTGTCTTGGGGTATTGATCTTCTTCCCACTCAACTCCATTGGCATTGAACTTTCGTTCAAAACCAACACCTTGATTCTTCCGGTGCATTCCTTGCTTGCGCACAATTTCCTCGAATTTCTTACTCCCGACAAGGCTTTTGTACACTCCTTTCTCTATAATTCCCTTCAATAAGCTATTTTCTTGCTCAAGTGTAACTTGGCTAAGAGAATCATTAGTGGAATCAAGAGAACTACTAGAAGCAACAATATTGGATTTAGCATGATCATTGTTACTGCTAGAGGAAGAATCTTTCTTGTTCTTGTTACTAGACTTGACTTGAGGCATGTAAGTGGATAAGAGTAAACGCTTGGCAATGTAAGGAGAACTTTTCTTGCGGAGATCATCATTGATTGCTTTTAAGAACTCATGCTCTTGCTCAAGATTGAGCTTTTCAAAGCGTAATTTCTCATGAGCTCTTAAAAGTTCTCGATGATCTTCGAAGATAGTTTCATGAGCTAACTTAAGAGTGTTTAGTTCTTTAGTTAGAGCCTCAATATTCTCCTTATCATTGTCATTCGTTTTATCTTGATTAGCATGATTAATTGACGTTTCATCATAGTATTCATCACTAGAGTTGTCAACAAGCAAATCATCACCTAACAAGTCATCTTCATCACTATTGAAATCAACATACTCGGGGTGTGTTACCTTAGGACCTTTGGTCATGAAGCATCTTCCAATTCCTTCATTTGGTGAGTAAAATATGCCGTAGGAGTTGGTTGACACAAGTGCTAGACCGGCAACACCTTCATCTTGAGTATCTTCGGAGTCGGAGTGATAACTTCTCTCGGAGTGGCTGTCGGAGTCGGAGCCGGATACCCATTCACCAACATGAGCTTGATGTCTTCGTTTTGTGTAGCTCCTTGATGATTTTTCCTTCCTTTCCGAATCCTTGCTTCTCCGTGAGTATCTTCGTTCATAACGATCATCTCTACTCCTTCTCTCTCTTGGTGGTGATTCTTTGCTTCTTCTTTTTGGAGAATCTTCTCTTCTCTTGTAGGGAGCCGTACACTCATTGGAATAGTGTCCGGGTCTTCCACAACTGTAGCAGTTTCGCTCTCGACTAGAAGATCTTTTGTCATTGTAGGACCTTGACTTGAAGCTTCTATCTTTGCTTCTACCCTTTGTAGAACTTGTTGAAGTTCTTCACCATTAAGCTCAATTCTTCATTGAAGTTTTGTTTCTCACTTGATGATGTAGGGGCTTCACATGAGGCTTTGTAGGCACCACTTGATTTATTGTGAAGTTCCTCTTTATCCTTAAGTGACATCTCATGAGCAACAATTCTTCCAATCACCTCCGTTGGCTTGAGATCTTTGTAATTGGGCATCATTTGGATCAATGTGCACATGGTATCATATTTTCCATCCAAGGCTCTTAGAATCTTCTTGATGATGAATCTATCGGTCATCTCTTCACTTCCTAAGCCGGCAATCTCATTTGTGATGAGAGCAAGCCTAGAGTACATTTCAGCGACACCTTCACCATCCTCAATTTTGAACTTGTCAAGTTGACTTTGAAGCACATCCAACTTGGATTCCTTGACGGAGTCGGTACCTTCGTACATATCAATCAAAGTGTCCCAAATTTCCTTTGCATTCTCAAGACGGTTGATTTTGTTGAATTCTTCTGGGCATAATCCGTTGAAGAGAATATCACAAGCTTGAGCATTGTATTGCAGCATCTTCAACTCATCCGCGGTAGCTTCACGGTTTGGTTCTTTCCCATCAAAGAAGTCACCTTGCAAACCAACACACACAATAGCCCAAACGGCGGGGTTATGTCCAAGAATATGCATTTTCATTTTATGCTTCCAACTAGCAAAGTTAGTACCATCAAAGTAAGGACCTCTACGGTGATAATTTCCCTCGCTAGACGCCATACTCTCCTAGGTTGTGAAACCAAGGCTATGACCACCAAAAGCTATGGAGATCAAAGCAAATGGAGACCAAAGCTCTGATACCACTTGTAGGATCGGAAGTATGTCTAAAGGGGGGGTGATTAGACTACTTGACCAAATAAAAACTTAACCTTTTCCCAATTTTAGTTCTTGGCAGATTTTAGCTATTGTAGGACAAGTCAAGCAATCATCACACAATTCAAGCAAGCATACAAAGAGTATATTGGCAGCGGAAAGTAAAGCATGCAACTTGCAAGAATGTAAAGGGAAGGGTTTGGAGAATTCAAATGCAATTGGAGACACGGATGTTTTTCCCGTGGTTCGGATAGGTGGTGCTATCCTACATCCACGTTGATGGAGACTTCAACCCACAAAGGGTAATGGTTGCGCGAGTCCACGGAGGGCTCCACCCACGAAGGGTAACGGTTGCGTGAGTCTACGAAGGGCTCCACCCACGAAGGGTAACGGTTGCGCGAGTCCACGAAGGGCTCCACCCACGAAGGGTCCACGAAGAAGCAACCACCCACGAAGGGTCCACGAAGTAGCAACCACCCACAAAGGGTCCACGACGTAGCAACCTTGTCTATCCCACCATGGCCATCGCCCACGAAGGACTTGCCTCACTAGCGGTAGATCTTCACGAAGTAGGCGATCTCCTTGCCCTTACAAACTCCTTGGTTCAACTCCACAATCTTGTCGGAGGCTCCCAAGTGACACCTAGCCAATCTAGGAGACACCACTCTCCAAGAAGTAACAAATGGTGTGTAGGTAATGAACTCCTTGCTCTTGTGCTTCAAATGATAGTCTCCCCAACACTCAACTCTCTCTCATAGGATTTGGATTTTGTGGAAAGAGGATTTGAGTGAAAGCAACTTGGGGAAGGCTAGAGATCAAGATTCATATGGTAGGAATGGAATATCTTGGTCTCAACACATGAGTAGGTGGTTCTCTCTCAGAACATATGAGTTGGAATTGTGTATGTGTTCTGATGGCTCTCTCCACGAATGAAGAGGAGGTGGAGGGGTATATATAGCCTCCACACAAAATCCAACCGTTACACACAGTTTTCCAATCTCGGTGGGACCGAATCAACAAACTCGGTCGGTCCGAAAAGGTAAACCTAGTGACCGTTAGAGATTTTAGGTGGGACTGACATGCAACTCGATAGGACCGATATGGTTAGGGTTTGGACATAACGTAATCTCGGTGAGACCGATTACACAAACTCGGTGAGACCGATTTTGGTAATTAGCTAACCAGAGAGTTGGTCAGGCAAACTCGGTGGGACTGATTTGCTCTTTCGGTGAGACGAAAAAGTTACAAAAAGGAAACACTGAATTTACATTGCAATCTCGGTGGGACCGATCCGCTCTTTCGGTGAGACCGAAAAGTTATGAAAGGGAAACAGAGAGTTTGCAATCCCATCTCGGTGAGACCGAGATCCCTATCGGTAGAATCGAATTGCTAGGGTTTGGCAGTGGCTTATGACAAGTGAAACTCGGTGGCGCCGGATAGAAAGAATCGGTATGACCGAGTTTGGCTTAGGGTTTAGGTCATATGTGGATATGGGAAAGTAGTTGAGGGTTTTGGAGCATATCACTAAGCACATGAAGCAAGAGGCTCATTAAGCAACACCTCATCCCTCCTTGATAGTATTGGCTTTTCCTAAAGACTCAATGTGATCTTGGATCACTAAAATATAAAATGAAGAGTCTTGAGCTTTTGAGCTTGAGCCAATCCTTTGTCCTTAGCATTTTGAGGGTTCCACTTTCACATCCATTCCATGCCAATCATTGAGCTTTCCTGAAATAGTCATCTTGGAATAGCATTAGCTCAATGAGCTATATGTTGTTATGAATTACCAAAACCACCTAGGGATAGTTGCACTTTCACTTACAATCGCCACTTCATACAATACATAAATAATCCATACATCATCCAAGGTACAATCAAAGGTCCGACTACAGAACCAAAATAAAGGAAGACAACCCCAAATGCTAGATCCCCGGTCGTCCCAACTGGGATCCACTACTGATCATCCGGAAAAGAAACATAGTAATGGCCCGAAACCTCGTCGAACTCCCACTTGAGTTCGGTATCATCACCTACACTGGTATCCTCGGCACCTGCAACTGTTTGGAAGTATCCGTGAGTCACGAGGACTCAGCAATCTCACACCTGCGAGATCAAGACTATTTAAGCTTATTAGTAGGAAAGGGATAGTGAGGTGGAGCTATAGCAAGCACTAGCATATATGGAGGCTAACATACGCAAATAAGAGCGAGAAGAGAAGCAGCGCAACGTTCAAGAAGCTAGAAATGATCAAGAAGTGATCCTGAAACTACTTACGTTCAGGCATAACATAGGACCATTTTTTCTTCCCGGACTCTGCCGAGAAGAGACCATCACGGTTACACACGTGGTTGATTCATTTTAATTAAGTGTCAAGTTCTCTACAACCGAATATTAACAAATTCCCATCTGCCACAACCGCGGGCACGGCTCTCGAAATATTATACCCTGTAGGGGTGTCCCAACTTAGCCCATGATGAGCTCTCACGGTCAACAAAGGATATTCCTTCTCCCGGAAAGACCTAATCAGTCTCGGAATCCCGCTTACAAGACATTTCGACAATGGTAAAACAGGACCAGCAAGACCACCCGACTGTGCCGACAAATCCTGATAGGAGCTGCACATATCTTGTTCTCAGGGCACACCGAATAAGCTAAGCGTACATGTACCAACATAACCCAAGTTGCCAAGGGACGGTCCCGCATGGTGCTCTAGTTTGGACCAACACTCAGAGGAGCACTGTCCTGGGGGTTTAAAATAAATATGACCCTCGGGCTCACAAAAACCCAAGGGAAAAGGCTTAAGTGGAAAATGTTAAAACCAAGGTTGGGCCTTGCTGGAGGAGTTTTATTCAAAGCGAACTGTCAAGGGGTTCCCATAACACCCAACTGTGTAAGAAACGCAAAACCAAGGAACATAACACCGGTATGGCATACTAAGGCGGCAAGAGTGGAACAAAACACCAGGCAAAAGGCCGAGCATTCCACCCTTTACCAAGTATATAGATGCATTAAAGTAAATAAGAGATAATAATGATATCCCAACAAAAACCATGTTCCAACATGGAACAAACTTCAACTTCACCTGCAACTAGCAACGCTATAAGAGGGGCTGAGCAAAAGCGGTAACATACCCAAACAACAGTTGCTAGGAAGGTGGATTAGAGGACCAACAATCAATCACGGTGCAATGCACAAGCAACATGATGCAATACATGGCATGATATGCAAGATATGATATGCAATGCATATGCGTGCTCCGGAAGGGAAAGAATGATCAAGGCATCAACTTGGCAACCCAAGTATGCCTCCAGAAGGATGAGATGATTTCGGTTGAAATCCATATAAAGATCACCGGAAACGGATGCACATTTTGCAAATGGCAAGCAAAACAAGAATGACACAATTCTGCGATTAATAGCACGATGCCATCTAGAATGCAAGAAGAAACTAAGCTATTGCACTCCAACATAGCAACAAAGCATATGGCAGGGATGTACAAGAGATGCTTGACAAAACATGAACACTGAGCTACGGCTAAAACACACAAGAGCAGGTTCAAACAAGCATGGCAAAAGTTCAAAAGATATCAACATCACTGACTTAGTGAAAATACTAACATGTCAAAAACAACATCAGGAAGCACTGTTTAGAGCTAGCAAACAACCTGCTACAGGAAAATATCATAGCAAATAAAGGCATGGCATGATTCTACTAAATGCATAGAACAAAAGTGCCTTACTAAACATGAGCCAAAAAGGCACAGAAGATATGATGGCACCCATGTAAACACAGCAAGTTTTATTAACAGTTTCAGACTTAGCAGAAAAAACAGAGCATGTCATAAACAGATTCACGATAGCAACTTTGTGAGCTCATGCCACTCACCACCAAGAATTTCATGACAAAATAAGCATACTAATTGCAAGATGACATGTTCTTCAAGCTAAACATGGCAAGATCAAGTTCATAGGATGCATGGATCACTAGCAACAACCATGGAAATATTGATTAACATGTTAACATTCTGCCTGGAACATTTTATAGCAAACGTAGAGCAAGAAAATGACATGCTATATCACTCCATAATTGCAAAAAGGGGCATGAATGGATAGAGCATAACCACTTGTTCAAAACATCCTTACTAAAGTATCTCAAAATAAGCATGGATCTCACTGTAGCATCAAGTTTACATGGCATCAAAATAACAGCAGGGAAAGCACTTAGCAAAATCCTAAGTCCCTGGAAACAACAACATTGTGAAGCCTTGTTTGCATGCTTGTGCTAGTCACCACATAGATCACAAAAATACAAGATAAGCACCCATGTAAAGATGGCATCTTGTAGATCAAAACACATGTAGACCTTAGGAAGCACAGTTTAGAGCTAGCAAACAACCTGCTATAGGAACATATCATAGCAACAAAAGGCATGGAATGATTCTACTAAATTCATAGAATAAAAGTCCCTTACTAAACATGAGCAAAAAAGGCACAGAGGATATGATGGCACCCATGTAAACATAGCAAGTTTTATTAACAGTTTCAGATTTAGCAGAAAAAATAGAGCATATCATAAACAGATTCATGATAACAACTTTGCGAGCTCATGCCACTCACCACAAAGCATTGCATAACAAAATAAGCATACCAATAGCAAGATGACATGTTCATCAAGCTAACCATGGCAAGAGCAAGTTCATAGGATGCATGGATCACTGCAACAACCATGGCAATATTGATTAACATGTTAACATTCTGCCAGGAACATTTTATAGCAAAAGTAGAGCAAGAAAATGACATGCTAGAGCACTCCATAATTGCAAACTGGCGCATGAATGGATAGAGCATAACCACATGTACAAAACATACTTAATTAAGTATCTCAAAATAAGCATGTATCTCACTGTAGCATCAAGTTTACATGGCATCCAAATAACAGCAGGGAAAGGACTTGGCAAAATCCGAAGTCTCTGAAAATAGCAACATTGTGAAGCCTAGTTTGCATGCTTGTACTAGTCACCACATAGATCACAAAAATACATGAAAAGCACCCCTGTAAATATGGCATGTTGTATATCAAAACACATGTAGACCTCATGCTCAAAGGATGCTCACATCAAATGTAAAAAATGACAAATCACCATGATCTGATAAGTACCAACAGTTAACATTTTATAGCACTCTTGCATCAATGCAAAATTGCATCATAACAGACATTAACATTCATGGAAATACTTTTAACATAAAGAGATCAACGAGGCAAACAATTCGACATATCATATGCAAGATTTGGATCAACGAGCACGGAGATATTGCATGATGAAGATGGCATAAAAAATAACACAGATTCGGGACTTAGTGAAATTTCACCTCCGCGAAAGTCAATCCGGGACGAGGGGGACGGAGTGGATCGGGACGGGACGGGGCATGGCATTTGGATGGTGGAGCGGGTGGATCTGGTCCAGATCCAGACCAGATCCGGACGGCGGCAATCTCCGGTGAGCTCGCGACTCCGATGAGGGCGGTGGCCGGCGACACAGCGGCGGCCGCGGGTGGCGGTGGTGCACGGGGCCGGCGTGGCGGGTGGCGCTGGTGGATGGTGGTGGCGGCTGGCGCGGCCGGGCAACGCTGGGCGCGAGGCGGCGGGGCGAGTGCGGGCCGGGTGGGCCCGCTATGGGCCGCGGTGGGCCGGCGGTGGGCGGCGGCGGCTGGGACATGTGGCGGCCTCCCGTTGGCTCGGGCGCGGCGGCGGACGCGTCCGGCACCGTCCGAATGTGTCCGGCGCGGAGAGGGAAGGTGGCTAGGGTTTGGACTGCGCGAAAATTCGGGGAGGGGCGCATATTTATAGGTAGAGGGAGTTTGGAGTGTCCAAATAAGATGCGGTTTTCGCCCACACGATCGTGATCCGACGACGAAGGACATGGAGATGGTTTAGATGGGTTATTGGGCTATTTTGGAGGGGTGTTGGGCTGCAATACAAAAGAGGCTTTTGCGGTTACCCGGTTAACCGTTGGAGCATCAAACGGACTCCAAATGGAACAAAACTTGACAGGCGGTCTACCGGTGGTGTACCAAGGACACTTGACAAATCTCAGCCCATTCTGAGAACTTTTAACATCTGCTCACGAAAAGAGACAAGAGGGGTGCGCTGGTGCATGTGGGAGTGTCGGATTGCGAAACGGACAACGGGAAAAATGCTCAGATGCATGAGATGAACACGTATGCAAATGTGATGCACATGATGACATGATACGAAATGCATGACATGAACAAAATGCAAAACAAATACAAAAACCCAACCACAAAGGAATCTCACAACTTAAAGCCGAAAATGGCAAGAGTCGGAGTTACAAATATGGCAAGTTACATCCAGGGTGTTATAGGCGCGTGCGGCGGCTTGCGGGCGGTGCGGCAGTGGCAGCAGCGGCGGCTGGCGGCAGCGCGGCTGCGGCGGCGACGGGCGGCTGCGGGATCAGGGTGGGGTGGAGGCAGCGGGGCGGTCCGGCCTTTTAAAGGCCCGGGGGGCGACTTGCGCCAGGGGACGGTGATGGGAGTCCGGCTCGGACTCCCTCGGCGTCCGTGCGGCGGCGGGAATCCTCCCGCCCAGGAGGAAGGCAGCGGCGGCCTGGTGGGCCGGCTGGGCCTTTGGCCCGGTCGGTCCTAAATTTTTTTAAAGAAAAAATAAATTTCGCCCAAAAGAAAAATCTTATTAAAATATAAAAAAAATTCTAAAAATACCAAAAACAATTTTCACCGTCTAAGTCTAATATTTAGAACAAGGTGAACATTTTTATGGCCTAAAATGCAATTTAAAAATGCATATTTTTCTAATTTAAATAAAATAGCAAATAAAATATAAATTTGATTTTAAAATTTCTTCTCCAATATTCCTCTCTTTTGAAGAAGTCATTTTATCTTCTCTCTTTTATTTTTAATATTGGAAATAATTGAAGGGAAAATATAAAAAACAAATTGATCCACTTTCAAATTTGAGAAAAATTCAAATATGAAAATTTGTGAAATCTCCAACTCTCTCCTTGGGTCCTTGAGTTACTTAAGATTTCTAGGATCACAACTAAAATGCAAATAAAATGTCATATGCATATGATGACCTATGTATAACATCCAAATTGAAAAAATGGGATGTTACACCTCGGTACCTAAGCACACAAAGTGTCTTCCTTTGAGGTAGTAGCCATGTCTCATGTGGGTCCAAGGGAAGTTCAACAAGGAGAGAGTTCACCTTATGTCCAATGGCACATACTCGAGATCTCATCGCAGGTGCACTTGGGGATTGGGGAGTAGTTGAAGTGTACATGGGGATGACCGTAGGATGCTCCGCATCAACCTGTTCTGGGATTGTAACTTTGCCTTAAACTACTGGGAATCCATTTTGGGAGCTAGACATAGAGGTATTCCTGTCTATGATGAAGTAATGCTCTTAACTCAGGCATTACCAACCTCCATTGCTATGGAAATCATAATCATGGGATGCTGGAACATTTGGATCCAAAGAAATGAAAAAATATTCAATTTCAAACCTTTTTATCTTCAGTTCTGGAAAAGCATGCCGAGGAATGAACTCCTGCTGTTCAAGCACAGAATTAAGAACAAATTTGAGGCTCTTCTTACAAGCTGGATTGATCGAGTCCTGAACTAAATTGATATACCATGCTGGGTTTTGCTAGATATGGAATTGGATAGTTTTTTCCTTTCTCATTTTCTCTTGCTTTTCATCTCTACATACCCACACTCTTTATTTTTAATACATATATACCGTAGAATGATTGGTCTACGGGTTTCGGTTTAAAAAGGGATAAAATATCCTCCTCCTGATTACCCAGCTCCTCCAATGGCAGTGCCAGGCTATTCCTCGTGGCTGCCATGGCTTGATTCACACTGCTGATCTTACTTCTTTGTTAGTAAAAAATATCTAGATGCTACATTATGTGAAACAACGATCTGGATGGCTGAAAAAAAAGCTCCCGCGAAAAAAGAATATGGAAGAGAACGAGAGACATGGTAAGTATCTCACACACTGATGAGGACATCAATACCATTGTTACACCCACAGCCCCTGCTGCTATACATACTGGACCAATTACTAGAGCTCACGCATGCCAATTGAATTACCAGGTACTTTCGTTTCTTGGTAATGATTCTAATGTTCATGAGAATATGATGCTGCCTAAATTGGATACATTTGTTTTGCTTACAAATGAAGGGCCTGGCATGCATAAGAGGGGTGAACACTAGAGCAAGACCAAGCATGGTGATGATGGCATGCCCAATGGGATCAAGAACGGAGTTACAAGTGATGATTTCAGGACATTGAAGCCACCACAATGAGTGCATGAAGCCTTGGACGAAATATACAATGTGCCACTTCATAAATTTCGTCCAGAGGCTATTCTAGGTGCTGCGTCACCTTATTATTGGGCCCAGGCCCATGTATTTTCGAAGTACTGAAGTATAGGTTGTTTTTAGAGTCCGTATGTGTGGGGAAACAAGAGTTAGGGTTGGTTTCGGACCCTTCCTCCAAGGGCCATGAAATCCCCCCCCTCTTCCTCCATATATACATCCCTTAGGGCGTCGTTTGGACTTTGGGTTTTGTTTAGATTAAAAGTTCGCCATAGCTGCAAATTCGTGTACTTCGTTTGTGTCCAACGACCAGACCAAGATGTCACAGAAGCCCACCTTCATTAATAAAGCTTTCCTCTTTTATTCGCAATACCCAGATTGCAATCTCAGTTTCTTGCTTGTTCTTCGTTTCCTCATAGGAAATAGACCCTCATGGTCAGGTTGATCATGATCCGGCATGGTCAATAACCCTCGGAAGTTGGTTTAGCGATTGCTAAGGCGCGACGTCTTCGCACGTTCATAGTCGGATCGTCAAAGTCGTCTCCCACAGAAAACGATATCTTTCTCATCGAAACATCGGGACACCTTCGCCTCTATTAAGTGGTATCAGATTTCCAGGTTGCTCGGAGAGATTTTATAGTTTTTTCATAGTTTAGATTGAGTCTGTTCTTCATACCTACAGTCCACGAAAAAGCCAAAAAATAGGGTTAGTTCATCATATCCGAACTAGTCTGAGCATTTGCATAGTCTTTTCAGTATTTTGCCTTGTTGAATTTGCGGTTGCATCGTCGTGTCTGGTTGCTGGTGTTAGAGTCTAGTCTTTTAGAGTTTCGAGTTCTGGTCATAAGTTGTCACGCCGCCGCCGCACCACCATCATCGCCCCTGCCATCTACCACCACCGCTTATACGCCACCGATCCATCTCCATATACTACCACCAATCTGTATCCATATACCACCACCGCTGCCATATCCTACCACCATATATCCACTACCAATCCGAGTTACTTTTATATTAGGTTTGTTTTCAAGATCCATCTAATTTCTGACTCGTGTTTCCTTGCCTGAGTTGGTTTCGGAAAAAAAAGTCTGGAGACCCCCGGGCATTTTTTAGGCCAAAATTTTCACAGGAAAAAATATTTTTTCCCTATCCTATTTTTTAGTCTTTTTGAGTCTTTTGAGCCACGTGCCACCATAGTGATTTTTTGTCGCACTTTTTCGTCGTCGCTGCCCTGATTTCCGAAAAAAGTCAAAAAAAATTTGGGCCCATCAGTTTCATGAAGGAAGAGTTTTCAGACACTCGCCATTATAGTTGTTTTTCGCAAAAACAAAGAGCAAAAAAAAGAGGAGCGCCAAAAAACAGAACAAAAAAAGTTCCAGAGTGTGCTTTTCCCTTGTTTACATGCAGCACCGTGATTTGTTAGTGTTCTAGGCTCGCGTCTCTAGCACGGTCTAGCCTAGGACCAGCACAGTACCGTCGTTGAGCGTTTATTCAACTTTGCATCTCTGAATTGATTATTGCTGACCCTTTTTGCTACCATATTATAAGCTTTCCCAGCTCCACATACATCTACGTCGTGCGCTTGACTTTCCCAGGTAATCGCTCTATCCAAGCTTGAGAGTTTTGACTGCGACGGTTGCTGATCACCGCCTGCTGCTGGGTAAGAATTTGAGATTTTCTTGACTGATTTGTGACACCCACCACCACCTCTTGTTAGTAGTCTGTAGGATCATATTCTTGTGTGTTTCTATTGCTGCTAACCATGGCAGGATCACAAGCTGACGAGACTGGCTAGGAGAACATGACGAATAAGGAGATGCATGATAAATTTCAGCAAATGATGAGTGGACAGGTGCAAGATGTGCTAAACAGATTTGAAGAGGCCATGGAGAAGATACATGTCATGGAGAAGATGTTCGAAACAAAGCTCGATAACAAGTTTAATGAATTGCTCGTGCATCTTCCACCACCACCGGCTGCACCTAACGCACCTTTACAACAACAACAACAACAACAACAACAACAACAACAACAACAACAACAACAACAACAACAACAACAACAACAACAACAACAACAACAACAACAACAACAACAACAACAACATCACCTTCCAAATCAAGTGGGACGAGCATAGCGCGTTCCCATTGACCCTGGGCAAAATTCGGGTGCCGCTGTTGATGCTTCTGTCGCTCCTGCTGCTACTGCAGAGGTGGAGGACCATTATGAGGATGAGGTTGATCAAAATAAGAACTACGCGCAACCACCAGCACCACCACCACCACCAGGTCGTCCTCAGGTATATCATCGCAACGGTAGGGCTGCACCACCACCTGAGGTACGAGATCATGACCTTTTTCCTAAACTGAAGTTGAATATTCCACCATTTGAGGGTAGATATGTTCCTGATATATATCTTACTTGGGAGTTAGAAACCGAACAATGTTTTACATGTTTACAATATCCAGAGGAGAGACGTGTTCCTGATGCTGTTTGTTCTTTCACTAGTTTTGCATGTGTTTGGTGGTCTGAACATTGTAGATTATATCCTATTCCAGCAACTTGGGCTGCTTTGGAAACTGCTATGCGTACTCGTTGGGTTCCACCATATTATCAACGTGAATTACTTCAAAAATTGCAGCGTTTAAGACAAGGAAAAAATTCTGTAGAAGAATATTATCAGGAATTACAAACTAGCATGATTAGATGTGGTATTGTTGAGGAGAATGAAGCTATGCTTGCATATTTTATGGGTGGATTAAACAGAGAGATTCAGACCATTCTAGAGTATAAGGAGTATACTAATATCACTCGTTTATTCCATCTTGCTTGTAAAGCTGAATGTGAAGTGCAGGATCGACAGGCATTGGCACAAACTAACTTTTCTGCAGGTCGATCTTCATCATGGACACCACGTGCATCCTCTACTTCCACTGCACCAGCACCTCCATCGGGTGCCACCTCCAGCCGTGATACAAGAAAGCAGGCACAACCACCACTATCTTCCAAGAGCACACCTGCCAGGCTTGCGTAGAGCTCTTCTTCTTCCATGGCATCTACAGGGCACACGAGTGATAATATTTGTCGTCGTTGTAAGGGAAGAGGACATTTGCGACAGAATGCAAATCTCAGCGTGTGATGATTGCTACTGAGGATGGTGGGTATGATTCCGCTAGTGACTATGATGAGGAGACTTTGGCTCTTATTACACATGAAGAACACGATGGAGAGGATTCTGATCATGAGACGCAATACATGGCTCCTGAAGATGCTGACAGGTATGAATGTTTAGTTGCTCAACGTGTTTTGAGTGTGCAGGTTACACAAGATGAGAAAAATCAGAGGCATAATTTGTTCCATACAAAGGGAGTTGTGAAGGAACGTTCTGTTCGCGTCATCATAGATGGAGGGAGTTGCAACAACTTGGCTAGCATGGAGATGGTGGAGAAGCTATCGCTCACCACAAGACCACATCCACATCCTTACTACATCTAATGATTCAACAACAGTGGCAAGGTTAAGGTAACACGTACTGTTCGTGTGCATTTTAGTATCTCTACATATGCTGATTATGTTGATTGTGATGTGGTACCCATGCAAGCATGTTCCTTATTACTTGGTAGACCATGGCAATTTGATAAAAATTATGTACACCATGGTAGAAATAATCAGTATACTATTGTTCATAAGGATAGCCATATTACTTTGCTTCCTATGACTCCTGAATCCATTTTGACAGATGATATTAATAGAGCTAATAAAGCAAAACAGGAGAAAAATAAGAGTGAAAATCAGATTGTGGCAAAAGAATTTGAGCAACAAATGAAACCTAATAATAAACCATCTAGTGTTGCTTCTGAAATTAAATTGAAAAGTGCATGTTTACTTGCCACAAAATCTCATATTGATCAGCTAGATTTCAGCAAATCTGTTTGCTATGCTTTTGTGTGCAAAGAGGCATTATTTTCATTCGAGGACGTGCCTTCCTCTTTGCCCCCCGTTGTCACTAACATTTTGCAGGAGTTCACTGACGTCTTCCCACTAGATGTGCCACCGAGATTACCACCTATTCGAGGGATTGAGCATCAAATTGACTTAATTCCCGGTGCATCACTACCCAACCGTGCACCATACCATACCAATCCAGAGGAGACGAAGGAGATTATGCGTCAAGTACAGGAGCTGCTCGACAGAGGTTACATACGTGAATCTCTTAGTCCTTGTGTTGTTCCTATTATACTAGTGCCTAAAAAGGATGGTACATCGCGTATGTGTGTTGATTGTAAAGGCATTAATAATATTACTATTCATTATCGTCATCCTATTCCTAGGCTAGATGATATGCTTGATGAATTGAGTGGCTCTACAATTTTCTCCAAAGTTGATTTGCGTAGTGGATACCATCAAATTCGTATGAAATTGGGAGATGAATGGAAAACAGCATTTAAAACTAAGTTTGGTTTATATGAGTGGTTAGTCATGCCTTTTGGGTTAACTAATGCACCTAGTACTTTCAACAGACTAATGAACGAAGTTTTACGTGCTTTCATTGGACAATTTGTGGTAGTCTATTTTGATGATATAGTGATTTATAGCAGATCTTTGGAGGAACATTTGGAACATTTATGTGTTGTTTTTATTGCTCTACGTGATGCACGTTTGTTTGGTAACCTTGGGAAGTGCACCTTCTGCACCGACCGAGTCTCTTTTCTTGGCTATGTTGTTACTCCACAGGGAATTGAAGTTGATAAAGCCAAGATTGAAGCTATTGAGAGTTGGCCGCAGCCCAAAATGGTCACACAAGTGAGGAGTTTTCTTGGCCTCGCTGGATTCTATAGGCGTTTTGTGAGAGATTTCAGCACCATTGCTGCACCCCTCAATGAACTTACATAGAAGGATGTACCTTTTGTTTGGGGTACCTCACAGGAAGAAGCCTTCATGGTATTGAAAGATAAGTTGACACATGCTCCTTAACTCCAACTTCCCAATTTTAATAAGACTTTTGAGCTTGAATGTGATGCTAGTGGAATTGGATTACGAGGTGTGTTATTACAAGATGGCAAACCGGTTGCATACTTCTCTAAAAAATTGGGTGGGCCTGGTCTGAATTATTGTACTTATGATAAAGAATTATATGCTCTTGTTCGGACTTTAGAAACATGGCAACATTATTTATGGCCCAAAGAATTTGTTATACATTCTGATCAGGAATCATTGAAACATATTAAAAGTCAAGCTAAACTGAATCGTAGACATGCTAAATGGGTTGAATTCATTGAGACTTTCCCTTATGTCATTAAACACAAGAAGGGTAAAGAAAATGTTATTGCTGATGCATTGTCTCGTCGCTATACTATGCTTTCACAACTTGACTTAAAAATAATTTGTTTGGAGACCATCAAAGATCAAAATGTGCATGATGCTGATTTTAAAGATGTAATGCAGAATTGTAAAGAAGGAAGAACGTGGAACAAGTTTGTCGTTAATGATGGATTTGTGTTCCGTGCTAACAAGCTATGCATTCCGGCTAGCTCCATTCGTCTTTTGTTGTTGCAGGAGGCGCATGGAGGAGGATTAATGGGACACTTTGGCGTGAAGAACACCGAGGACATACTTGCTACACATTTCTTTTGGCCAAAGATGAGACGGGATGTTGAGCGTTTTGTTCCTCGTTGCACTACATGTCAAAAAGCTAAGTCACGACTCAATCCTTATGGTTTATATATGCCTTTGCATGTACCTAGTGTTCCTTGGGTGGATATATCTATGGACTTTGTTTTAGGTTTACCTCGAACAAAGAAGGGGAGGGATAGCATATTTGTTGTCGTGGATAGATTTTCCAAAATGGCACACATTATACCATGTCATAAAAGCGATGATGTTGTTAATGTTGTTGATTTGTTCTTTCGTGAAATTATTCGCTTGCATGGTGTGCAAAATACTATTGTTTTAGATCGTGATACTAAATTTCTTAGCCACTTTTGGAGATGTTTATGGGCTAAGTTGGGGACTAAACTGCTTTTTAGTACTACTTGTCACCCCCAAACTGATGGGCAAACTGAACTAGTCAATACAACATTGTCTACTATGCTTAGGCTGTTTTGAAGAATAATAAGAAAATGTGGGAAGAATGCTTGCCTCATATTGAATTTGCTTATAAACGTTCATTGCATTCTACTACTAAGATGTGCCCTTTTGAAATTGTGTATGGTTTCCTACCTCGTGCAACTATTGATTTGTTGCCTCTTTCATCTTCGGAGAAGCTTAATTTTGATGCTAAAGAACATGCTGAATTGATTTTAAAAATGCTTGAGTTAACTAAGGAAAACAATGAGCATATGAATGCTAAATATAAACTTGCTGGAGATAAGGGTAGAAAACATGTTGTGTTTGCACCCGGGGATCTTGTTTGGTTACATTTGCATAAAGATAGATTTCCTAATTTGCGCAAATCAAAGCTAATGCCACGTGATGATGGTCCTTTTAAGGTGTTAGAGAAAATAAATGATAATGCATATAAACTTGAGCTGCCTGCATATTTTGGGGTTAGTCCCACTTTTAACATTGCAGATTTGAAGCCTTATTTGGGTGAGGAAGATGAGCTTCCATCGAGGACGACTTCATTTCAAGAAGGGGAGGATGATGAGGACATCAATACCATTGTTACAACCACAGCCCCTGCTGCTATACATACTGGACCAATTACTAGAGCTCACGCATGCCAATTGAATTACCATGTACTTTCGTTTCTTGGTAATGATTCTAATGTTCCTGAGAATATGATGCTGCCTAAATTGGATACATTTGTTTTGCTTATAAATGAAGGGCCTGGCATGGATAAGAGGGATGAACACTGGAGCAAGACCAAGCATGGAGATGATGGCATTCGCAAGGGGATCAAGAACGGAGTTACAAGTGATGATTTCAGGACTTTGAAGCCACCATAAGGAGTGCATGAAGCCTTGGACGAAATATACAAGATGCCACTTCATAAATTTCGTCCAGAGGCTATTCTAGGTGCTGCGTCACCTTATTATTGGGCTAGGCCCATGTATTTTTGAAATACTTAAGTATAGGCTGTTTTTAGAGTCTGTATGTGTGGGGAAACAAGAGTTAGGGTTGGTTTCGGACCCTTCCCCCAAGGGCCACGAAATCCCCCCCTCTTCCTCCATATATACAGCCCTTAGGGCGTCGTTTAGACTTCGAGTTTTGTTTAGATTAAAAGTTCGCCATAGCTGCAACTTCGCGTACTTCGTTTGTATCCAACAACCAGACCAAGACGTCACAGAACCCCACCTTCATTAATAAATATTTCCTCTTTTATTCGCAATATCCAGATTGCAATCTCAGTTTCTTTCTTGTTATTCGTTTGCTCGCAGGAAATAGACCCTCGTGGTTAGGTTGATCGTGCTCTGGCGTAGTCAATAACACTCGGAAGTTGGTTTAGCGATTGCTAAGGTGCGACGTCTTCGCACGTCCATAGTCAGATCGTCAAAGTCGACTCCCACAGAAAACAATATCTTTCTCATCAAAACATCTGGAAACCTTCGCCTCTATCACACACCACACTTCGTCAGAAAAGATACAATCAATGAATGGAAGAATGCACGTCATGAGTTCATGACTGTATTGCTCCTAGAAAACTACCACCAAAAAAGTCAAAGTTCATCAACTTTCAAACAGCTCGCGGTTTTTTGGGAGCTTCTTGTAGTGGATCGGTGCAAAATCATCGGCTTGATGATAGAGCCTGCCTGGGGCTGCTTGCTATATGATGGTGTTGGACGTAGGCCAAATCCACTCGAGCTTCTTCGACAGCGCCGCCACCACCAACCGTCGAGAGTAAAATGGGATACGTTGTATGCACTCAGATAGGACGACATGACTGAAATGAATAAAAGACCTCCCCCAAAATCGGTTCACCAACGTCCTAATATTCATTAGCATTATCCATAAAACAATATTTCCAAATAAAAGGTAAAAAGGTTAATGTGGTTGACTCCCCTATTGATGCAAACGAATCGCTGAAGGACATATGGCTGGGAGTATGAACTCTCAGGAGTACTAACCCATTTCCTATATATATATATATGTGTGTGTGTGTATGTGTGTGTGTTAAAATTATAGTTTAAAAGATATGATTGATTTAACTTTGTCAAGGTAGAATAAAAATATTGGACTTATTGGATAAGAGGGAGGGGTGGATTTCGCATTTCCTGCCACGCATGCATGTGGAGGAGAGAGATAGAGAAAGATGTGTGTGTGGGAGGAGGGGAGCGGGTTACTCGATTTGACGTATACAAAAATTACCAAACATAGTACATGCATATACTTAGAGGTAGGAAGAGAGGCAACACTAATCTAAATGCCACTCAATGGTCACCGATGTACCGGTATGTATCGGAAATGCTCAAAATGAGTTTGTGATAAGATTTGGATATGCATCGCCCGGTGCATAGAGCAAAATCAATAGTATAAGTTGTTGGCTTGGAGGGGATCTGTTAACATGCACGAGTGCTTAACATTCACTCAACTCAACCTACATGGTGGGCCTAGCTATGTGGTGTTGACTCAGGAGTTGTTTACGTGGTGATGCGTTCACTCTACCTATGTTAACATGAATCTCGGGCAAGTAACATACCGATGGACAAAGGGAACTACGTATGTTGTCATAAGGTTCGACCAATAAAGATCTCCGTAGAATATGTAGGAGCCAATATGGGCATCCAGGTTCCGATATTGGTTATTGACTGGAGAGGTGTCTCGGTCATGTCTACATACTTCTCGAACCCGTAGGGTCCGCACGCTTAACGTTCGTTGATGATATGGTGTTATATGAGTTATATGATTTGGTGCCCGAATGTTGTTCGGAGTCCTAGATGAGAACACGGACATGACGAGGAGCTCTGGAATGGTCCGCGCGTAAAGATCAATATATAGGACGATGATATTTGGACATCGGAAGAGTTTCGGGATGTACCCGGTAGAAATCGGGGTCACCGGAAGGGGTTCCGGACACCCCGAGAGGTTAATGGGCCACATGGGCCAAAGGGGGGAAACACACCAGCCCACAAGGGGCTGGCGAGCCCCTCCTAAGGCTGCAGCCCTTGGGGAGAGAAGGAAAGGGGGGAGTCGCCCCCCCTTTCCTTTCCCCTCCGACAAATATGGTAAGGGGGCGCTGCTAGGGAAAGACCCCATGTAGGATTCGGCCATACTTGGGGCGCCCCTTGTACTCTCCCCTCTCCTCCCACCTATATATATGTGTGTGGGAGGGGGCGCCACACATCACCATGACAATTGCTTAGCCGTGTGCGGCGCCCCCCTCCACAGTTTTGTCCCTCGGTCATATTTTTGTAGTGCTTAGGCGAAGCCCTACGGAGATAGATTCACCATCATTGTCACCACGCCGTCCTGCTGCCGGAACTCGTCCACTACTTTGTTGTCTTCCTGGATCAAGAAGGCGAGGATGTCACTGAGCTGAACATGTGCTGAACGCGGAGGTGCCGTACATTCGGTACTCGACCGGCTGGATCGCAAAGAAGTTCGACTACATCAACCGCGTTAACAAATGCTTCCGCTTACAGTCTACGAGGGTACGTAGACACACTTTCCCCCTCATTGCTATGCATCTCCATGGATAGATCTTGCGCGTGCGTAGATTTTTTTGTTCTCCATGCAACGTTTCCCAACAGTGGTATCAGAACTAGGTCTATGCATAGATGATATGCACGAGTAGAATGCAAAGAGTTGTGGGCGGTGATAGTCATACTGCTTACCACCAACGTCTTATTTTGATTCGACGGTATTGTGGCATAAAGTGGCCCGGACCAACCTTACATGTCCACGGACATGAGACCGGTTCCACCGACTGACATGCAACTAGTTTTGCATAAAGGTGGTCAGCGGATGTCGGTTTCTCCTACTTTAGTTGGGGCGAATTTGACTACGTCCGGTCCTTGAAGAAGGTTAAAACAGCAAACTTGATAAATCACCATTGTGGTTTTTGCGTAGTTAAGAATGATTCTTGCTAGAAGCCCATAGCAGCCACGTAGAACTTGCAATAACAAAGTAGAGGACGTCTAACTTGTTTTTGCAGGGCATGTTGTGATGTGATATCGTCAAGACGTGATGTGATATATGTTGATGTATGAGATGATCATGTTTTGTAATATCGACAACCGGCAGGAGCATTAGGATTGTCTCTTTACTGTATGAAATGCAAGCGCCATGTAATTGCTTTACTTTATCGCTATGCATTAGCAATAGTTGTAGAAGCAATAGTTGGCGAGACGACTCTGACGCAACGATGGAGATCAAGGTGTCGAGTCGGTGACGATGGAGATCATGATGATGCTTTGGAGATGGAGATCAAAAGCACAAGATGATGATGGCCATACCATGTCACATATGTTGATTGCATGTGATGTTTATCCTTTATGCATCTTATTTTTCTTAGAACGACGGTAGCATTATAAGATGATCCCTTCACTAAATTTCAAGATAAAAGTGTTCTCCCCGAGTATGCACCGTTGCCAAAGTTCGTCGTTTCGAAGCACCTCGTGATGATCGGGTGTGATAGACTCTACGTTCACATACAACGGCTATAAGACAATTCTGCACATGCAGAATACTTGGGTTAAACTTGATGAGCCTAGCATGTACAGACATGGTATCGGAACACTGGAGACTAAAAGGTCAAACGTGAGTCATATAGTAGATATGATCAACATAGATATGTTCACCATTGATGACTACCCCATCTCACGTGATGATCGGGCATGGGTTAGTTGATTTCGATCATGTATCACTTAGATAACTTGAGGGATATTTATTTAAGTGGGAGTTCATTAGTAATTTGATTAATTTAACTTAATTTATCATAACTTAGTCTTATAGTTTTGCATATGTATGTTGTAGATCTATGGCTCGAGCTATCGTTCCCCTGAATTTTAATGCGTTCCTAGAGAAAGCTAAGTTGAAAGATGATGGTAGCAACTACACGGACTAGGTCCATGACTTGAGGATTATCCTCATTGCTTCATAGAAGAATTGTGTCCTTGATGCACCGCTAGGTGACAGACCTGCTGCAGGAGCTATGATAACCCACAAGTATAGGAGATCAGTATTAGCCTCTTTCGATAAGTAAGTGTGGCGAACCCAACGAGGAGATAAAAGTAGAAAAAATATTCCCTCAAGTTCCATCGACCACCGATACAACTCTACGCACGCTTAACGTTCGCTTTACCTAGAATAAGTATGAAACTAGAAGTAGTTTGTAGGTGTTGTAGGATAGGTTTGCAAGATAATAAAGAGCACGTAAATAAAAACTAAAGGCTGCTTAGATAAAGAGTTGGTATAGTGGTGGTAGGAGTTGCAGAATTGTCCCTAAGCAATTGACTACGTTACTAGACCGATGGCAAGTTTTATGTGGGAGAGGCCACTACTAGCATGTCATCCTTACTTGGAATTCTATGCTCTTATGATTGGAACTATTATCAAGCATTCGCAACTACTAATGTTCATTAAAGTAAAACCCAACCATAGCATTAAGATATATTGGTCCCCCTTCAATCACGTATGCATCAATTTCTATGCTAGGCTGAAGCTGCTATCACCCTTGCCCTCCAATACATAGTCCTATCAACATACAACTAACCCTATGGTGTAATCCACACGCGTTTTCATATGATGAGCACCAAAGGACAGCAACATAACCACAAGAAAATTAAACCAATCATAGCAATTCACCAATCACCGATTGGACAACAAAAATCTACTCAGACATAATAGGATGGCAATACATCATTGGATAATAATATGAAGCATAGAGCACCATGTTCAAGTAGAGGTACAGCGGGTTGTGGGAGAGTGGACCACTAAATATAGATGGGGGAAGGTGATGAAGATGTTGGGGAAGATGATGGAGGTGTTGGTGTAGATCGCCATCACATGATGATTGCCTTGGCGACGTTCCGACGCCATCGGGAGAGAGCGGAAAGGGGGCCCCTCCTCCTTCTGCTTCTTCTTCTTCCTTGACCTCCCCCCTAGATGGGAGGAGGGTTTCCCCTCTAGTCCTTGGCCTCCATGGCGGAGGAGGGGCCGGAGCCCCTCCGAGATGGGATCTCTCTCTCTCTCTCTCTCTCTC
>NC_041388.1:212572154-212580408 GCF_002162155.2 Triticum dicoccoides
CCAGATTCTGGCCTTTCACCGTTTCTTAAATTCCCGAAGATCCGTAACTCTGATTGGACTGAAATTTTAACACAGTTATTATCCGGATATTAGCTTTCTTCCGGCCAAAGAAGCTCACCAACCGCCTTAAGGGATGTCCACAAGCCTCCTAGGTGCGCCCAGGGTAGGGACCACGCCCTTAGGGCTTGTGGGCCCTCGGGCATCGTCTCACGTTGATTCTTTTTCCCAAAAATCACATATATTCCAAAAAATCTCCGTAAGTTTTTATCGCGTTTGGACTTTTTTTGATATGGGTATTCTGCAAAACAAAAAACATGCAACAAACGAGAACTCGCACAGGGCACTGGATCAATATGTTAGTCCCAAAAATAATATAAAAAGTTGCCAAAAGTATATGAAATTTGTAGAATATTGGCATGAAACAATCAAAAATTATAGATACGACTGAGACGTATCAACATCCCAAGCTTAATTCCTGCTCGTCCTCGAGTAGGTAAATGATAAAAAATATATTTTGATGTGGAATCCTACCTGGCATAATCTTTGAAAGTGCTAGTTATCGAATAGAGGGGGGGTGAATAGGCGATTTTTATGGAAGTCTTCAAAGCACGAGGTCTTTGAAGACAAACAGATGAAATGAACCTATTGATATGCAGCGGAAGATAGACTACACTAGGCAAGACATAGTCAAGTAAGCAATGTAGTGAAAGTACGAGACTATCAGCAGGCAGGTAGTATGGATCGGAATGGAAGACGGTATGAAGTGAAATAGGTAATAGTCTTCACACCGTGAAGTCAATCAGATCAGACAGGCAAGCAATGACTTTACGAAGACAAACTTAAAAGTAAAGGGAAGTGGGGGATATAACCAGTTGCTTGGTGAAGACAAGATTTGGTAGACCACTTCCAGTTGTTGTGACAACTGTATGTCTGGTTAGGGAGGCTGAGATTGAACTCAGAAGACCGCGTCTTCACCTTATTACCCTTGAGCTAAGGACACCCAGTCCTTGCCCAATCACTCTGGTAAGTCTTCAAGGTAGACTTCAAACCTTCACAGACTTCGTTCACCGGCAATCCACAATGGCTCTTGGATGCTTAGAACACGACGCCTAACCGGCTGGAGGATTCACAATCCTCAAGTGTAACAAGTCTTCAAGTAACGCGGACAGAAAGACTTCAGTGATGCCTAACACTCTTTGGCTCTAGGTGTTTTGGGCTTTGTCCTCGCAAGGATCTCTCTCTCTCTCTCTCTCAAAAGCTTCAGAGGTGGGTTGCTCTCAAACGACAAAAGCTATGCACTAACTCTGAGCAGCCACCAATTTATGGTGTAGGGGGTGGGCTATTTATAGCCACGAGGCAACCCGACATGATATGTCTGAAATGACCCTGGGTCACTAAGGAACCGACACGTGTCCAACGGTTGGATTTCAAACACACGCGACAGCTTGACTTGGGCTACAAGTAAAGCTGACTCATCCAAATCTAGATAAGATTTACTCTCATTGTCTTCGCTTGAAGTCATAGGATTTTGGTTGAGCATCACATGAGTCACTCTGACTTTGTTCACTTGGACCCTACTTAATAGTACGATGGTTCCTATGACTCAATAAAGAAGAAAAGGAAACTATAAAACAACTATGTCTTCTTACTCCATAGTCTTCAAGTGAATGTCTTCACATGTCATAATCTTCATCGTGAATGTCTTCACGTACAACCATTGTCTTCAGTGTCTTCACACATTTTAGGGGTAATCTATGGTAGGTAAACCGAATCAATAAGGGACTACTACCTATGTTTTCCTGAAATTCTCACAAACACATTAGTCCCTCAACCAAGTTTGTCATCAATACTCCAAAACCAACCAGGGGTGGCACTAGATGCACTTACAATCTACCCCTTTTTGGTGATTGATGACAAACTGGTTGAAGTTTTCAACGGGGATAAAAGTATGTGAAAGTTAAAGATCAAAGTCATTGTCTTCATAAGTTGCAAGAGGCTCCCCCTGATGATGTGCATATAAGTAGTTTGCTTTTGAATGCAAATGCACATGGCAGGTTTTACTTTGTGGAGATCCTCTTCAACTTACGAAGACAATTCATCATGCATATATCAGAATAGCGAAGATAATGACATGCATAATGAGAAATGGGTGTCTGCAGAATGACTTCATGCGGAATTTATCATCGCATCACAAAGTAGCAGCAAAAGTAGCAGACGACCATAAAGTTTAAGTGTTACAACTCAAGAGCCAACTAGTTCCAAAATGAGAGTTGTAAGAACTTAGCAAAAATAATGCAACCACCCCATATGGACCTGCTTGAAGACTATCAACCTCATATGAGTCTCCCACTTTTGTTAGTAAGGACCAAAAAGGTTTGACGACATAGAGGAACTACTCGTTCCCAATAGGAGTAGATGTTGGAGCAGGGTCGACGTTGGAGTTGGGCGGTGCAGATGGTCCTGAAGCAGAATCGTGGTGCAGTGTAGCCACAGTTGGGGAAGTGTCGTCATCTTCTTCATCGATGACTCTTGCAATAACAGTTGCAGCCGAAGAAGAATGTTCAGAATCTTCAATTGAAGGTGTGCAACGCCAACTTGCAGATTGCGGAGTCCTGGAGTCAAACTTGAAGCTCTCGGTGAAGCCATCTTCGCAAAGATCATCTTCAGAGCAGAGCAATGTGAGCACTACAAAAAAAATACACTTCCGTGATGATACGTTTTGGCACAATAGGTCGCATTTGTTGTCATGCATGTACATCCATGACAAATTTATGACAGAATCAAGATAGTCATACCTGTGCTGTCATAGAAGTGTTCCATGACATTACCAAAATTATCATCACGGAAGTGTCCACTTCCATGATGATAAATCGCGCGTCACAGAAGTGCTTTCGTCAAGGGTAACCGACATGTGGCATCCACCGTAACGGAATGCCATTAAGCTATCAGGTCGGGTTTTGGATCCGATAACCCATCAACAACCCCGACCAATGGGGATTTTCCACGTGTAAAATCATCATTGGCTAGAGGAAACACGTGTCGGCTCACTGTTGGGATAGATGTCATCCGCTCATTGGACCGAAGGCGCCTATGATACGGCGAAACGTGGCACGACCCAACAGAGGCCCATTCCTGTGAAAAGGCCGGCCCGTTTGACTTGGTCAAAAGGTGGCGGGCCAGCCCACGTAAAGCATGTTAACGGCATGTTTGCATAAAGCCCATTTACAGCCCGCTAACCCAGGGCCAGTTACGCCTTTTCCGAATTAGGCCCAGTAGCGTCATCTGGGCCGTCCAATATGATTCAGCCTATTTTAACTTTCGGCCCATATGAGGACCTTTGTAACTCTTGGCCCATTAACGGCCTATGGTGAAACTGTCCCGTAATGAACAGTGTGTCACTCTATACCCATTAACGGCACGTTATTCCATTGGGCCGTTTCTAGCCCAAGTTATCTTTCGGCCTTCTCAGGGCCCATTGATTCTTGGGCTCATTTGCAGCATTCAGTTACATACGGCCCGTTACTGTCATTTTCTGCTTGTGGGCCAAATTCAGCCCGGCGTTACAGTCGGCCCGTTTGCGGACCGTTAATACGTTGGGCCATTTTCATGTAAAAAAACCGTTGGGCTGTTTTCATAGAGTTATCAAATACGGCCTATTAATGGACCGTCATGGTCCACGAATAGTACGGCCCATGATTGGTGAAATGATGATACGCCCCATAGAAGGCCCATGGATCCTACAGCCCATATGAGGCCCATGGATAGTACGGCCCGTAGAAGGCCCATGGATCGTATGGCCCGTAGAAGGCCCATGGACCCTACAGCCCGTAGAAGGCACATGGACCCTAAGGCCCGTATAGAAGGCCGATGGATCCTACGGCCGGACGAAGGCCCATGGATCATACGGCCCGTAGAAGGCCCATGATTATTTTGGCCTAGTTACCAAAAATAGGCTATTGTGGCCACTAGAAAAAAACAGAAAAAGAACTGCAGTGACTACAAGCAAACAACTAAACAAGACAATAAGGAAATAAATAAGCAAGCAATTAACATTAGCCTATTACAGCTATTACACATATTACATCCATTGGGCATCAAAGTTCGCCACCAGTGCAAATATAGGGAACAAAGCAGCACATTACATACACTGGCCGTCAAAATTGGCCACCAGTGCAAATAAACGCGGAAGCAAAACAAGAGCATAACTGAAACAACTTCAGAAGAGCTGAAGAAACGTTATCCTGGGTATCTACCATGCTGGCAATAAGCTTAGCAAGCTGATTAGCTTTGTCTTGTTTGGCGCTAAAATCCTCCAACGCTTGCTGTTGCACCAGTAAGTATGCATCTGAATGCTCTAGGGACTTCCGCAGTCCTTCCGCTTCTTGTCGCAGCACAGCTAATCGATGTCTTTCAACTTGTAGTTGAGACTCAAGAAACCGAACTGATTCAGACAGTGAGTTTGAATAGCTTGTGCAAGCGGTAGTGGCTAGTAACTCGAACACTAAACCAAGACAGGACTTTGGGGTTGTCTCGCTGTCTTCAAGATAGTCTTCCTTAGCTGTTTTATCAGCTTTGTTGGAGACCAACAAGGATGTGTCACTATCCTGAACCTTATCTGCATTACTTCCTTTACCATTGCTTAATAAGGCACTCTTCCCCAATATTCTGCCAGCATTCTAAAAGAAGAAACAAGCAGACACATAACCAGTTTAGCATGTACTAGTATATGAAACTCATTTCGGTGAACCAGTTCATTAGTAAGGTGGACATGATTAAACTACCAAGTCTTCTATTGCCAAGTACTAGTACATAATAAAAGCATAAAACAAACATATATCTATGTCCTATGGTCACTGCATTGTCTTGTCGAATCAAAATAGAGACACGTTTTAAATCATATCAGTTCAAGACAAAGCAGCAGTGAAAGAATACAAAGCGTGGGAAACTACACGGCACAACAAGATTTCAGATGGGTACCACGGGTCTACATGTACAACAACACTATTGTCTCTGTTGTGATGCTAGTAATGTGCATGATATGAAAGTCAACTATATACACAATTGAAATTGAAATCAACAGAGCTATTGATAAGAGGAAACCTGTTAAAGAAACATGCGTGAACATACCTGTTGTGCCATTGGAGTTTCGAATGAATCCTTCAATTTAAAAATAAGTTTGTATGAGTAAATACAGTGATACAAGAGCAAAGCAATCATAGTTAAAAAAAGGTGCGCCTAAGAGAGCGCTTAAGCACGCCTAGGCTCTAGGCGTTGGCAAAACGCATTGCGCATAACTATGCATAATCTATGCATAACTGCGCATAAGCATGCGCTTTGGTCAGTAAAGCGCAAGGCGGTGGCAAAATGCACAATTAACGCCTAGTGCTTTTTTGAACTATGATAGCAATGGAATCTTAAATTAGAACAGTTGTTCTTCAGGTTTACGCAATTGTTCTACATGAACAGAGTACAGTAAGACGCAAGAATATAATACTTAAAAATAGAAAATGAGCTCATAGACCTTACCACATTCTTGAATCGGGACCAGTACAGAACAAGGCATTCCCAGTCATCATCCAGTAAATGTGTCCCAGGAGAACGTAAGGGACTTTGATGAGTTTGTTTGCCGGTAAGGTACGTTTGCTTCAGGTAATTCTGATACTGCCACCAAGCATTCTTGAAGATAGAAGATGTATTAGCACGGGTTACCTCATCCTGAGTTTCCAAATCGGTCCTTCTCTATAGAGAAAATGGGAAAATTTGATGTATTATAACCATCATGGAGGTAGGATGTATGGGACGAAGCAAAGTAATTGCCATGAATAACATTACTTACACATAACTCCTGGACAAACACCTGCAACTGGCATTTTCCTTCATCTTCAGTATAATATTTCCAAGATGGGAAGATACGCACATACGATTTAACAAAATCAAATGCGATAGATGCTAAACTACGACTAGCTGGTTGTGCTTCCTCCATAGGAATAGGCGTACTAACTGGTGGAGTTGGTGCTCATCGTGATAGTACTGGCCCTTTGGGCACTAGAGCTGCCTTACTAACTGCTCTTGTTTGGGAGCTCTGTGGTGGAGATGGTGCTGTGTCAACAGGAACTGGGTTACTATCGGCTGGGGTTGGGGTTAGATTGGGTGAAGCTGGTTCTCTGTCCATCGCAGTAGGGGTACAATCTGCGAGAGTTTGGGTTATGTGTGGTAGGGCTGGTTCTTGTGCATGTACAACCGGGGTGCTATCTCCACCAAGAGGTAGCACTGTTTTATTTGAAGACCGTGTTTTTACTCCGCTAGATACTGGCATCACCCGCTCCAATTCAAATGGCTGATAAACAGGAAACATAGTTGAATGTACATACATTCTATGACAGACAGATGCAATAGATAGTGTGGAAAAAAGAGGGCATGAAATAGTTGACATGTATATTGTTTAACTAAAATGGATAGCATGACATAATTTCACATATATGATGTCTATCTAAACTGGATAGCATAGCATAACATAATTCAAAGATATGATGAATAACTAAACAGGATCGCATGACATAATTCACCTACATGTTATCTAAGTAATCATGATTGCATCATTTAATTCATATACGTGATTTATATGCTAAATAGAGGGCATTCGATATGATGTCTGAACTAAGAACATGGTGTTGAATATTGTTTATATGATGTCTAAACTATGCAATGCAAGACACCGGATGCATGATATGAGCACTATAACCGTGCCAAGTTAGAGCATACACCTCAGTGGGTGAATAGGACTAGTCATCTGTCTCTGAATCCATCTCTGAGGAGCTATCGGGACCCAACAAGAGATCTGCTTCGACAGGTAGCACTGTCTGCTCTGAAGGCCTTGTTTTCACTCCAGATTTTTCCATCTCCCACCCAAATGGCTAATTCACAGGAAAAGTAGTTTAATGTACAAACATTGTCAACAAATGGAAATGTAATGAAGAAAAGGATGGGCAAGATATCATTCAAATATATGATGCCTGGTTAAACAGGATGGCATTGCACATTTCACATATATTATTGCTGGCTAAAAGACATGAGACTGCATAATTCCCATATATGATATAGAAACTAAACAGGTGGCATTACAGAACATGTCTAAACTAAGAAGATGACATATATGATGTCAAAAGTAGGCACTTCAAGGCAACATATGCATGATATGACTAACATCATCATTCCAAGGTAGAGCAAACACCTTGGGTGGTAAATAGGAGTGGTCAGCGGCGTCTGAATCCGCCTCAGAACAGATATCTTCCTCTGGATTACAATCTGGAGAGGGGTGGGGAGGGTTTGCCATTGAACCCACCACGGAGCGATGTCTGCATGACATTGTATTACCACGCAAAACTCTTCTCTTTTTCTCTACATGTTCAGCATGACTGTCTACAATATCTGACATACATACGAAAAAAATATGGTGAGATTATGTAAGGAGAGCATGCAGAAATTTAGAGTGATGGTAACAACCAGTGGATCGACATTTTTCCGTTGAACCAAAATACCCCTAATGGATCAACGTGAATGTATAGTAATAAGTGATGCAACAAGTGTACAACCTCTTTGCCGTAGCCGTGTCGACCTTAGCATCATTGGGTTGGTCGCTGAAGCAGTTGAGGCAGAGGTGGCTGCAGAAGGTGTGGAGGAAGATTTGAGGAATCTGTAGACGGCGTCCAGGGCACTGCTCTGTTGTGATGGATCCTTCTATTGTTGGAGCAGCTCCGGTGAGCCGTAAGACGTCAAGGCTGAAGCAGCACAAGACAGACATCGTCAATCTCAAGTGGGATTCTAATAGCATCTCCAATAGATGATGTAAAATGGATGTAAAATTAACATCACCAAAAACCACCTGACTACAACAGATGAGGTAAAAACTGTTGACTCTGAACTTAACTGTCGGAACTGAAATTTACTATGGAATCTGAATGCTACTGTTGAAACTGAACGCAATGGTAGCAGAGAGGCACTTGACATGTAGTTTAGGGAGGGCTTGCAGTTCATCTTCAACCTGCACCCCCCCCCCTGAGCCGCCAGCCACCACCGGCCGAACCGCCGGCCCCAGTGCCGCCTCGCCGCCCCGAAACAACTCGCCACCGCCGCCCCGACCAGCCCTCTAGGCCAACTGGCCCCACCCTGAACCCTAAGATAGATAGTGGGGTACCTCTTCAGCGAGCCCCCGTCCCCACTGCGGGTGGTTCTTCCTTAACTCCGACGAGCCCCC
>NC_041388.1:212580572-212589869 GCF_002162155.2 Triticum dicoccoides
AAAATCGACTGACCCAAAAGTCGATTCAGTCGACTGAAGTGTGGCTTAATCAGAGTAGAGCAGCATCATGAGCGAGGGGGAGAGCAGCAGCAGTAGCTGGGCGAGCGAGCGATCGAGCGAGAGCCGGAGCAGCAGCAGCGCGAGCGAGCGAGCGAGAGACGAAGCAGCAGCAGTAGATCCGGCTGGTATGGATGCCGCCTCCGAAGGGGCCTCGCACTGGGGGAGAGCCACAGTGGAGATGTCGCCCGCGGCGCCGGCTTCAAGGTAGCCGCTCCATGGGGGTGCGGGATTGTAACGCCCCGAGACCGTTGCGCCAGGTGTCTTCCAGTTATTCGCTATTGTTTCCATGTCATTTGCTTGCGTGTTGCATCTTGCCATGTCATCATTTGCATTGCATCATCATGTTTTCAAAACTTGCATCCGTATGGGTTCCCCCAGTTCCGTCTGTTGTCCATTCTGAGCCCAACCACACTTGCACGCGCCCGCGGCACGTCCGAAATATCATTTTATAAGTGGCCGGAAAATGTTATCGGATTTGGATGAAAGTTTGCGTGCAGTCTTATTATAGTGTAGATAGACTGCCTGTCAAGTTTCATCTTTGGAGTCTGTTTGATGCCCCAGCGGATAACTATAGCGGCACCGTTGTCGGTCTAACGTCGGACGTTTTCGTTCTCCGAAAACCGTGCCAAGCTGCATCTCTCCCCTCTTCTCTCAGACCAACCCGCTCTCCACAGTCCACCTAGGCCCATCCTACCCCTCTTTGCGCAGTGCATCGAACCCATCACGCGCGTCCGGAAGTTGTCCCGAACCCGACCCGGGGAGTCATCACCATTGTGTCCGGATCATCCCCAAATGTCTACAAAACATCTCCGTTTTGTTAATGGGGCTCCCTAACCTATTTATCCGAGATCGTCCGATTACGATCGGAGGGACGAGATAGCCCTACCCACATCCACTTTCTATAAATAGAAGTGCAATCAGCGGATGAATCCCTAATTTCTAGGGATCCTCCTAGCGCCGCTGCAACTCCTCATGTCTTCTCCTCGTGTTCCCCACCGAGCCAATCACCTTCGTCACTTGTTTTCAGATCCACTACACCAACCGCCACCTCCCACTCGGTTTGGACCGCCATATCGCGGATCCGACGGCCCAGGAGGCTTCCCCAACGCCCCAACGCTCGTCCCTGCCTCCCGGCCGCAGCTCCCTCGCCCTCGCTCGATCTGGCCGCTGAGATCCCGAGCGCCTCGACCCCAAGCTCCACCACCCGCCGGTGGCCTCGATGGTACAGCAGCAGCTGCCGCTAGACCGGACTCCCTCCCCGCGCTACCTCCTTATTTCACTTCTTTACCTGTCTCATCTCTCGCTCTCTCTTGCACTGCATGCTCGAACAGGAGGCCGTGGAGTCGTCGTCTTCAAGCCATCGACTGGCCAAAACATCAACGTTGGTGAAGACCTTCTCCAGTCCTCAAACCGCAAGGGGTTTCCGCACCGCGTGCACTTGCCGCCCGTTGCCGTCAAATGCCAGCGCCGCCGTGCTTCTGCCGTCCGCGTCGGCAAATACAGCACCTGGCCGCGCTGACCTCCTGTAGCTCATCCCGGCACTGGATCTAAAGCCCGCGTTTCCCGTCGGACCTTGCCTCGCCGGAGATACCCAAGTCCATCGCCGCCCTCTGCTGTTACTTTGCCGTCGTCCAGTCGTGCTGCCGTTCCCCTGCTTCCTCTACTTCCTAAACTAGCGAGGAGAACGACTGCGCGTCGCCTGTGTTCGTTAACCGCGCGAGCATCATCAGCGCTCCCCTCTGCCTCGCTCATGGACTGGATCCAATGCCTCTTGCCAAGGCCCAGCGCCAAGTGAGCCGGCCCGTTTCCTTGTCGTCCCAGCCGCGCCTGATGAAGCTATGTACCTAGGATAGGGTCATGGACATGTCCTAACTTCCCTACCCAAGGACATCTCTAGAAGAAATCACCTTTCAATCGACTTGGAGGTGTTCCACTCGACAGACTCGAAGACACTCGACCAAGAAGCAACCACTCGACCAAGACCCAACCACTCGACGGCCAGGAGACCTAAAGTCACTCCGCACGCTAACGGTCGGTCATTAAGTAGCTTTTATGGTCATCATAGCACTTTATTAGGGGCGTTACCAGTAAGTCCCGACCTTAATGTATTTGAAACCCTGCATAACTGAGGGCCGGAGAGGTCTGGCGAACTCTATATAAGCCACCCCCCTCCTTAGTGTAAAGGGTTCGCACCCTTGTAATTCATACACGCATAATCCAGTCGACCGCCTCCGGGCTCCGAGACGTAGGGCTATTACTTCCTTCGAGAAGGGCCTGAACTCGTAAACCTCATGTGCTTACAACTTCTCCATAGCTAAGATCTTGCCTCTCCATACCTACCCCTACATTACTGTCAGGCTTAGAACCACGACAGTTGGCGCCCATCGTGGGGCTGGTGTTTTAGCGATTTGTTGGAGGAGTTGCGATCTTTTCCGATCCAAATCATCATGGTTTCTAGCGGAGTTTTGGTGGAGGGCCGCGAGATCCGTCTCGGCGCGCTCACGTTCATCGCCGACGACTCCGCTTGGCTTCAGGAGGCTCCGCTAGACGTGGACGCACTCCCTGTCCGTGGGGCGACGCACTTTCGCGCATGCGTCCGCGGCGTCCTCTTGCGGCAACCGTCGACCCACTATCGGTCGGCTCCTGTGTTGTCCTCCCTCCCTATTTCCCGTCGGCGGAAGCGCTCTGGTCGGTCGAGACTTCAGCGGTGGGTGAGACACGCGGTGGCACGCCAATCGGCCACCCCTCAAGTCGCGGCGATCGAGCCCGACAAATCCCTCTATGGCCTGTTCGACCTATCGACTGGCTCCGCAGAGACCGCATCCGAGTGCGACAGCAGTGATCCAGCGGCGGAGGTTCTAATGGTCGATGGACCACCCAGTCCTCCCGGTTTTCCCCGCACCGACGGAGGCGCAGGTGGAGGCGACCCGTCGCGTCCCCATGAGAAATATCTCCCCGAGCCTCTCACGTCGCTGCAGAGATAAGAACTTCGTCGCCAGAACATGGATGCACTGCACACTCCTATCGTTGGAGAAACCCCCGAGGCTCGTGCCTTGGAGGACGCGCGCTTGGCAAACTTGGCCGAGCGCACTCAACTAGAGAACATCTAGCAAGCACTCGATGAGCATGCACGACAACGGGTTCTAGAATCCAGTCGATGTCAGCTCTTTCCGCCCCCGCAGGTATATCGAACTCCGATTCAAAACTTAGCAGCTGCAGCCCGTATAGCAGAATCGATTCAGCCTTCCCAGTCGAAGGCTGGCAGAGGCTTGCTGTAGATCAGAGTGTTACTCCGGGCAGCAGGAGACCAGAATTCCGCTGTTTCTTAGTCGCGGAACAGGATTCATAGTAGATCCATTGCTGCAGACACAGTCCAGTCGGCTCATAGCCCAAGATCGCCCCCGAGGCGTGAGGGACGTGGGGAACGGCGGATTCAGTACGGGAACTGTGAACAGTATGATCACCGATTTGATCATGATGATCGACACCGACTGCCCACCCCTCCCCTGAGGAGCGGGTCGTATGCGCCTCGGCAGCAGGATGACAGGCGCCCTCATAGTGTTGGGCGAAGGATTCCAGTCGACCCCAGGGAACCAGGCTTTCATGCGAGATCCATTCTCGTTCAAGGTTTGGTCGCCAGGAACAAAGCTCACCGAGAAGGTCACGACAGAGATGCACCTACCAGCAGCAGAGTACATGTTTTGGGGCCAGAGTGCTTCAATAGGGCCATCAGGGCCGTTGTGATTCCTCCCAACTTCAGGTTGGCGACTGGGATCAGTAAGTTCACTGGTGAGTCCAAGCCCAATACTTGGCTTGAAGACTACCGAGTGGCCGTCCAGATTGGCGGTGGCAATGATAAAGTGGCCATGAAGCACCTGCCTCTCATGTTGGAGGGCTCGGCCAGAGCGTGGCTGAATCAGTTAGCACCCAGCAGCATTTACACTTGGGAAGATCTCGCCCGAGTGTTTGTCACCACATTTGAAGGAACATGCAAGCGACCGGCGGGGCTGACGGAACTGCGGTCTTGCGTGCAGAAGCCGAATGAAACTTTGAGGGACTACATCCAGAGGTGGATCACATTACATCACACAGTAGAGAATGTGCCTGACCACCAAGCAGTCTGTGCCTTCAAAGAAGGCGTCAAGTACAGAGAACTGAATCTGAAATTCGATCGAACCGGAGATATGTCTTTGAATCGGATGATGGAGATTGCCACCAAGTACGCTAATGGTGAAGATGAGGATCGACTCAGGAGTGGCAAGCTCAAGCCAGTCGCTCAAGAAACCGGAGGGAATTCCAATCGGAAACAGAAGCGGAAGGCCGAGCCAGCTGCTCCTGGGGAAGCCTTGGCTGTGACTCAAGGAAAGTTTAAGGGGAAACCCAAAGGACCTTGGAACCACAAGAAAGTTAAAGACCAGGACGGAAATGATGTGTTGGATTTGCCATGTCACATCCACACCAAGAAAGATGAAGAGGGTAATTTCATTTACCCGAAACATACCACTCGACAGTGTCGACTCTTGATCCAGCAGTTCCAGGGCAAGCAACCCAAAGATAAGGAAAAGGAGTTGAACAAAGTTGAGGACAAGGAAGATAGTGACGATGGATACCCCCAGGTCAATTCCACCCTGATGATTTTTGCTGATGTTGAAAGCAAAAGTCGACTGAAAGTTATCAACCGAGAGGTGAATATGGTTGCTCCAGCGACACCCAGTTATCTGAAGTGGTCTCAGACTGCCATCACATTCGACCGGTCCGATCACCCAATGCACATTGCCACCCCTGGGAGGCAAGCTTTGGTGGTCGACCCAGTTGTTGAAGGCACTCGACTGACCAAAGTCTTGATGGATGGCGGCAGTGGTTTGAACATACTATATGCTGAGACATTGAAAGGGATGGGCATTCCTATGTCCAGACTCAGTACCAGTAACATGAGCTTCCATGGACTCATTCCTGGAAAGAAAGCTGAATCACTCGGCCAGATTGCTCTTGATGTGGTTTTCGGTGATTCCAAGAATTACCGCAAAGAAAAGTTGACGTTCGAAGTTGTAGACTTCCAGAGTGCCTATCACGCTATTTTGGTCAGGCCGGCTTATGCACGCTTCATGGCCCGACAATGTTATGTGTATCTCAAATTGAAGATGCCTGGTCCCAAAGGTGTGATCACTGTTACGGGCAATCGGAAGAAAGCAGAAGAATGTTTTCAGAAAGGTTCAAAGATCGTTGATGCTCAGATGGCAGTGGTGGAGCTGCAGGAATACCAGAAGACTACGGACCCGAGTGATTTGTTGCGAGCCAAGAAGCCCGCTACAGAATCAGCTTTTCAGTCGTCTGGCGAAACGAAGACGGCTCACATCCACCCGACCGATCCCAGCGCTGCTCCAACTCATATCTCAACAACACTCGACTCCAAATAGGAAGAAGCGCTCATCCAGTTCCTCTGTGAGAACTGGGACATTTTCACATGGAAGCCTTCTGACATGCCGGGTGTTCCCAAGGAGCTAGCTGAGCATCGCCTATGAGTCAACTCAAAAATAAAACATGTCAAAGAACATCTCTGATGGTCCACCGTCCAGAAGAGAAAGGCTATTGGCGAGGAGGTGGCTCAACTCTTAGCAGCGGAGTTCATCCGAGAGATCTACCACTCCGAGTGGCTCGCCAACGTTGTCATGGTCCCCAAGAAGGACAAGTCACTTTGCATGTGCATTGACTTTAAACATATCAATCGGGCCTGCCCGAAAGATCATTTTCCTCTCCCCTGCATCGACCAGATAGTCGACTCGACTGCGGGATGTGAGCGACTGTCTTTTTTAGACGCCTACTCCGGATACCATCAGATCCGTCTGTATGGGCCTGATGAGATCAAAACAGCTTTCATCACTCCATTCGGGTGCTTCTGTTACGTTACCATGCCATTCGGCCTCAAGAACGCCGGAGCCACATTCATGAGGATGATTCAGAAGTGTTTTCTCACTCAAATCAGTCGGAATGTGGAAGCATACATGGATGATATTATGGTCAAGTCACGAAAGGGTTCCGACCTGCTGACTGACCTTGCTGAAACCTTTGCCAACCTCAGGAGGTATGACATCAAGCTTAATCCGTCAAAGTGCACATTCGGAGTTCCTGGCAGAATGTTACTCGGTTTCCTCGTTTCCGAACGTGGAATCGACGCAAATCCGGAAAAAGTCGGTACTATACTCCGAATGAAAAGTCCTGTGCGAGTGCACGACGTCCAAAAGCTTACTGGTTGCTTGGCCGCTTTAAGTTGATTCATCTCTCGTCTCGGTGAAAAGGCATTACCTCTTTACCGATTGATGAAGAAGTCAGACAAGTTCAAGTGGACTCCTGAAGCTGATGCAGCGTTTGTAGAGCTCAAAGCTCTGCTCTCCACCCAGCCGGTGCTTGCTGCCCCAATCAGCAAAGAGCCTTTGCTGCTTTACATCGCAGCCACGGGACAAGTCGTCAGTATGGTACTGACGGTCGAGCGGGAAGAAGAAGGAAAAGCCTTCAAAGTTCAGCGCCCAGTGTATTATATTTCTGAAGTTTTGACCCCGTCGAAGCAAAGATATCCTCACTATAAGAAGCTTGTATATGGAATTTATATGACCACAAAGAAGGTCACTCACTAATTCTCTGATCATTCCATTATAGTCGTCAGCGACGCTCCATTGTCAGAGATCCTGCATAACAGAGAGGCGACTGGTCGAATGGCAAAATGGGCGATTGAACTCCTTCCTCTGGATATCAAGTTTGAGGCAAAGAAAGCTATCAAGTCCCAAGCAATAGCAGATTTCGTCGCCGAGTGGATTGAACAGCAATTACCGACTCAGGTTCACTCGGAGCATTGGACCATGTTCTTCGATGGTTACAAAATGCTCAATGGTTCCGGTGCCGGACTGGTATTGGTTTCCCCCCGAGGGGATAAGCTCAGATATGTTCTTCAAATCCACTTTGATTCCTCCAATAACGAGGCAGAATATGAAGCACTTTTATATGGGTTGCGCATGGACATTTCACTCGGCGTCCGTCGCCTCATGGTCTATGGCGACTCAGATTTGGTGGTTAATCAGGTGATGAAGGAGTGGGACGTCAGAAGTCCAGCCATGACTGGTTATTGCAATGCAGTGAGAAAGCTGGAGAAGAAATTCGAGGGGTTAGAACTTCGTCACATACCCCGATTGAAAAATCAAGCAGCCGATGATTTGGCGAAAATAGGTTCCAAAAGAGAAGCCATCCCCAGCAATGTGTTTTTGGAACACATCCGCACACCATCAGTTTAGGAGGATCCCTTCACTGAAGAAGCCCCATAGCCAAAAAGTGCCACAGATCCGACTGAAGTTGAAGTTCCAGATGTGGTCGACCTGGTCATGGAAGTCTTGGTCATCATTCCCGACTGGACAATAATATTCATCGCGTACATCCTAAGGAAAGAACTCCCAGAGGACGAGGAAGAGGCTCGACAGATCGTCCGTCGATCCAAGGCCTTTACAGTCATAAAGGGACAGTTGTATAGAGAAAGCGCGACTGGAGTCAGCCAGAAGTGTATAACACCAGAAGAAGGTCAGATGATCCTTGATGATATCCACTCGGGGACCTGTGGTCATCATGCGTCCTCGCGGACCATTGTGGCTAAAGCATACCGAGCGGGATTCTACTGGCTAAGGGCCAATGAAATGGCAAAAGAGATAGTCGACAAATGTGAAGGATGTCAGTATTACTCCAATATGTCGCACAAGCCCGCGTCAGCCCTAAAAACCATTCCACTCGTCTGGCCCTTCCCTGTTTGGGGGCTGGACATGGTCGGACCACTGAGAACGGGCAGGAGCGGCTTCACTCATGTGCTAGTAGCAGTCGACAAGTTCACCAAATGGATTGAAGCTAAGCCTATCAAGAATCTTGATGCTTGCACTGCAATCAGTTTCATCAGAGAGTTGATATTCAGATATGGAGTTCCACACAGCATCATCACTGACAATGGGTCAAACTTCGATTCCAACAAATTCAGGGCCTTTTGCGCCTCTCAGGGCACACGAGTCGACTACGCTTCGGTCGCTCACCCCCAGTCGAATGGACAAGCAGAAAGGGCAAACGGCTTAATTCTCAAAGGATTGAAACCTCGATTGATGCGCGATCTCAAGCATGCAGCAGGTGCATGGGTCGACGAGCTTCCATCAGTCCTTTGGGGATTGAGGACGACCCCGAACCGATCGACCGGAAGAACCCCGTTCTTTTTGGTCTACGGGGCCGAAGCGGTTTTGCCAAGTGACCTACTTCACAACGCACCCCGAGTCGAGCTCTACTCCTAAGATGAAGCAGAACAAGCCCGGCAAGATGCAGTCGACCTCCTGGAAGAAGAAAGAGAAATGGCCATGATCCGATCGACCATCTACCAACAAGACTTGCGTCGATTACATGCCACAAATGTGAAGAGTCGAGCCTTCCAAGAAGGAGACTTGGTCCTCCGAGTGGATCAACAAAAACCACACAAACTCGCTCCTACTTGGGAAGGTCCCTTCATAGTCACCAGAGTTCTCCACAATGGAGCGTACCACCTTTATAACGTCGATCGCCAGATTGATGAGCCACGAGCCTGGAATGCGGAGCTGCTCCGCCCCTTTTATACTTGAATTCTCACTCGGATGAGATGTAATAAGAAAAATTTTTGTAGTTTATTTATCAAAGACAAGAGCGTTATAATTTTCCCAGTGATTGTTATTGTTTTTGTTTACATGAGAAATCCCCCAGCGGGTGGCTTAGCTGCGAATCCGTTTCGCCTAAGTTTGTAAAAATAATTTCCTACCGAGTGGTAAGCCAGCCTTCCACTCGGGGGCTTAGCTGCGAACCTGTTTCGCCTAAGTATTTGAAAATCCTACCGAGTGGTAAGCCCGCCTTCCACTCGGGGGCTTAGCTGCGAACCCGTTTCGCCTAAGTATTTGAAAATCCTACCGAGTGGTGAGCCAGCCTCCCACTCGGGGGCTTAGCTGCAGTCCAGTACTCGCCTAAGTATTTGAAAATCCTACCGAGTGGTGAGCCAGCCTCCCACTCGGAGGCTTTGCTGCAGTCCAGTACTCACCTAAGTATTTGTAAATCCTACCGAGTGGAGAGCGACCCTCCCACTCGGGGGCTTACCTGCAGTCCAGTACTCGCCTAAGTATTTGAAAATCCTACCGAGTGGAGAGCGACCCTCCCACTCGGCGGCTTAGCCGCAGTCCAGTACTCGCCTAAGTATTTGAA
>NC_041388.1:212590646-212590921 GCF_002162155.2 Triticum dicoccoides
AAAATCCTACCGAGTGGAGAGCCAGCCTCCCACTCGGGGGCTTAGCTGCAGTCCAGTACTCGCCTAAGTATTTGAAAATCCTACCGAGTGGAGAGCGACCCTCCCACTCGGGGGCTTAGCTGCAGTCCAGTACTCGCCTAAGTATTTGAAAATCCTACTGAGTGGAGAGCGACCCTCCCACTTGGGGGCTTAGTTGCAGTCCAGTACTCGCCTAAGTATTTGAAAATCCTACCGAGTGGAGAGCGACCCTCCCACTCGGCGGCTTAGCTGCAGTC
>NC_041388.1:212591408-212679834 GCF_002162155.2 Triticum dicoccoides
CGACTGCCACCTTCTCCTTGGGAGCTTCGCCACAAATACAACATGCGCTCCATCGCCAACCCACAAGGACGATGAGGTGCAGGTCGACTGCCACCTCCTCCTTGGGAGCTTCGCCACAAATACAACGTTCACTCCATCGCCGACCCGCAAGGACGACGAGGTGCAGGTCGACTACTACCTTCTCCTTTGGGGCTGCGCCACAAATACAAAAGTTGTCTCGAGTGAAGAACAATTTCCACTCGACGGAGGATTCGTAAAGACATTCAACGATAAACCAAGTTCAGATAAATCCCAAAAGATCCGGACCACAGATCGAAGTGCTCGGGCATTCAGCCCGAAAGAGTTTAATGGTTACAAAAACCACTCGGCATTCCGAGGCAAATTTAAGGTGAGGCATAAAAGTTTGTTCACTCCGCGGGAGGAGGACTAGCAGGCTCGACGAACTCGTCTAGGTCGACACCGTCGGCGTTCCGAGTGGCTGCAGCAATGAAAGTCTCCATAAAAGATCGGAAGTCATGCTTATGGGTGTTGGTGACCTTGATTACTTCCAGCTTCTCTTGTCGCACCTCCTTGCAATGGACACGAACCAAAGACAGAGCCACATCAGCACCGCACCGGGCAGAAGATTTCTTCCACTCCTGCACTCGGTCGGGGATCTCGTTAAGTCGAGTCATCAGGGACTCAAGATCATTCCGGAGCGTGGCCTCTGGCCAAAGTGTCGGGTCGATCCGTGACATGGCGACCTTCAGTCAAGCCAAGTAGTCCACAACACCGTCGATGCGGGATTCCAGTCGGAGCAGATTCATGGCAGTTTCATCTTTCACGGGAGAATTGATTGGGTCCAAACCTGGCTCAATCCGCCCAGTCTCCTCCTCGAAGTCCTGGCCAAACTCTGCATTCACGGTCCAAGGATAAGTCAATTTTTGCATGCTGAGTCGACAAAAAAATCAGTCGGATCAAAATGTGTACCTTCAAGCTTGATGAACAACTTCTTGGCAAGGCTCCTCAGATAGCTCTCCAGATCGTCCCTCCTGCGAGCGATGCCTTCCATCTTCTCGCACAGATTGAGATTGTCCTTCTTCCAGCGTGTACACTCCTTGTTGGCTTCGTTCAGAGCAGATTTCATCTTGGTATTCCCTTCTTCCAACTGGCCGACTGAAGCCAGTTTCTGTTCTGCCAGAGCGGTTTTGTCGTCAGCTTCCTTTCGAGCAGCAGCCAAATCCTGATCCTTCTTCGCCAGAGCTTCTCTCAGTTTTTCTGCAAAAAAAATGGTGCTTGATTCAGAGAGGGCAGAAGGGTGCTCAAGCCTAAGACAAACCAGTCGACAAGCGCGTCTTACCGTTGGCGTCGTCCTTGGCCTTTTGCAGCTCTGTCTTGGCCAATTCCAAGTCAAGGTTCAGTTGGATCTGCTGTTTATCCAAGTCAGCAAAGCGAGCTCCAAGATCACAAGATTTCTGCAATCAAGGAGGAGAAGTTATTTTGCAGCAAAAAACAATAAAGACAATAAGTACTAAGACTACGGTCAACTGCCCGCAGTCCACCATAGTCTTGGGGACTACACCCAGTGGGTGCACTTTGCGTGCCCCCACCGGTTCTGATCCCACTCGACCGGACCGCCGGAGTCGAGTGCAGAGAGTAAAAAAAGAGAGAGAAGAATTTAGACCACAGTCGACTGCCAGCAGTCGACCGCGGTCTCGGGGACTACACCCAGTGGGTGCACTTGGCGTGCCCCCACCGGTTCTGATCCCACTCGACCAGACCGAGTGGAAGAGACAAATTACCAGTTCGGTTTACACTCGACAAAATACAAAGACTACAGTCGACTGCCAGCAGTCCACCGTAGTCTCGGGGACTACACCCAATGGGTGCACTCAGCGTGCCCCCACTAGTCCAAAAATTCAATCGACGCACCCAGTGGGTGTACAGATGCAAAGATTTTCGGAAAGAGTCTTCAAGATAGCATATCCTAACAGAACAAGCGGTGACCAACTAACCTGAACGTTGCTTTGGAGAGCCGAGCTGGCATTGTAGGCGGCCTGACTGGCGTCCCTCACCATCTTCATCTTCTCCATCATGATGCCCGCCTGGCGTATGGCTTCCTTGGCAGCATTCACTTCGTCCTCTAGGACATGATGGGTCGCGAAAACTGAAGGTGGGTCGACAGGGGCCAGAACAGTCGACAAAAAAGGCAAGGCACTCGACAGTGGCACGACGAAGGTAACAGAACCCCGATTGGCGTCACCAGTGTCCTGAACTACTGGTTCTGCCCTCGGCGTCGACTGTGGCACCTTGCTTGCAGGAGCTTGCCTATTCTTCCTCGTCAAAGGCCTCTCGGGATCTTCATCATCATCGGGGAGGTCGATAATGTTGGGAGCTGTACAAAGTTCAATCGCCAAAATCACATCACCCAATGGTGCACATTGTAGTTGAGTCGACCAAATAAAGACAGAATGGCAGAAATCATACCCAGATTGGAAGTGACCACATCCTCCATTGCCCCATCCTCGTCCCTGTAAGCTGAGGTCCTGGAAGTAGCAGCGCTGCCAGTTCCAAAGTTCATCTGGTTAAAACAAGAAAAACAAACAACACGGGGCGTCGAGTGAATACAAAGGGAGACACTCACGCAGAAGCGACGGGGATGTCAATCTTAATCTTCGGCAACGCCTTCCGAGACTTCGGCTCTGCAACTTTGGGATGCTTTGGCGCTTTTTCGGCCGGGGTTGGTGAAGAGACCCGAGGATGCTTTGAAGACTGACCATCCTGAGCAGTCGCCTTTTCGCGGGCGCTCGGTCGTTCTTGGTCAAGCTTGGATTGCCTCTCCCTGCGAGGAGGCGACTCAACTTCTTCTTCGTCACTTGAGTCGTCGCTTTCTCCGTCCCCTTCACCGTCAGAAGTCCACTCGCCACTGTCGCCGCCGCTCGCCTCTCCTTCCAGATCTTGCTCTTGCTCTCCGTTGGGCATCGAATACATTTCGATAAGGGCCTGAAAGAAAGTGGGAAGAATAAAGTCAGTCGACGCAGTATAAACAGCCGCGTGAGTGAATTCAGATTACAATCAAAGCTCAGAATCGGACCTTCTCTGGTACATGGGACTGGTTGAATGGAGGAACTCTCCTGGCTCCCCTGGGGTTGTCCTTGTTTCTGGTCATGCCCGACAGCCACTTCTCTAGTGTGTCATCATCGACCTCCTCCGGGTGAATCCGAGTGGAGTCGTCAAGACCCGAATACATCCACATCAGATGGTCTCGGGCTTGAAGAGGATGGATGCGCCGCTGAAGGAAGACCTCCAAGAGATCCATACCAGTGACCCCGTCACGGATAAGCTGGACCACTCGCTCGACCAGCACCCTCACCTGCACCTTCTCCTTCGGGAGCACCTTCAAAGAGGAAGGTTTCCTCACTCGGTCCATGGTAAAAGGAGGGAGGCCAGTTGACTGCCCTGGCGTCGACTGGTCTTTGCAGTAGAACCAGGTCGACTGCCATCCGCGAACCGAGTCGGGAAGAATCATGGCCGGAAAGGAACTTTTCCCTCTCATCTGAACACCAAGACCCCCACACATCTGAATCACTTGAGTCCTCTCGTCACTCGGGTTGGCCTTTTTCACCGTCTGAGAGCGACAAGTGAAAATGTGCTTGAACAGACCCCAGTGAGGCCGACAACCCAGGAAATTCTCACACAAAGAAACGAAAGCAGCAAGATAAACGATTGTGTTGGGAGTGAAGTAGTGGAGTTGTGCCCCAAAGAAGTTCAGAAATCCCCGAAAGAAAGGGTGAGGAGGCAAGGAAAATCCACGGTCGATGTGGGTGGCAAGGAGAACACGCTCACCCTCCCAAGGTTGCGGCTCGGATTCCTTCCCCGGAAGCCGCGCTGATTCATGGGGGATCAGCCCTCCTTTGACTAGGTCGTCGAGGTCTTCTTGGGTGATCATCGAGCGGATCCAGTCACCCTGGATCCAGCCCTTCGGCAGGCCGGTTCACGTGGAAGATCCACCCCGACTGGTCGCCTTCCCCTTCGCCTTTGTCGTCGCCTTCTTCGCCCGCTCCAGAGCCGCCGTCTTCTTCTTCCCCATCGTCGCTGGCGTGACGCGTATGGAGCGGTGGTGCTGGGGCGAGAGCGAGCGCAACGAAGGAGCCTGAAGAGGAGAAGAGAGAATGGGAACGCATTGTGCAAGAGACCCCGGTCCGACGCCTTATATGAGGCTGCTTCCGAGTGGCTGACTGGTAGGCCCGGGCGGTCTTGTCAAATCCCGTAACAATAGCGTGCACGATACATGGCGAAAAAGGTGGCGCGGGGATCGAGGCGGCTCCGTCCTATCCCATCCGATTACTGCGGCCTCTCCCATCCCGCGCGCTTCCCAAAATTCGGATCCCGTGAAATCTGCGGGCAGCAGAACAACTTGTAAGACCGAAGATCTCCTCCACGCCGTCACTCGGAGCCTCTCAAGTGAAGAAACTCACTCGACAAAAAACTAAGAATGGATCAAGGCGACTGAAAAGGAAGTTGCTGTCATCACTCAGGTCCGTTGACCCAAAACAAGATATGCTCATGGCATGAAAAATGAGTCGGAGAAGTTCTCAACTCCTTCCCCACTCAAACCTCGATCCATTCGGGGCTAATGATGAAGCTATGTACCTAGGGTAGGGTCATGGACCTGTCCTAACTGCCCTACCCAAGGACATCTCTAGAAGAAATCACCTTTCAATCGACTTGGAGGTGTTCCACTCAACAGACTCGAAGACACTCGACCAAGAAGCAACCACTCGACCAAGACCCAACCACTCGACGGCCAGGAGACCTAAAGTCACTCCGCACGCTAACAGTCGGTCATTAAGTAGCTTTTATGGTCATCATAGCACTTTATTAGGGGCGTTACCAGTAACCCCTGACCTTAATGTATTTGAAACCCTGCATAACTGAGGGCCGGAGGGGTCTGGCGATCTTTATATAAGCCACCCCCTCGTCAGTGTAAAGGGTTCGCACCCCTGTAATTCATACATGCATAATCGAGTCGACCGCCTCCGGGCTCCGAGACGTAGGGCTATTACTTCCTCCGAGACGGGCCTGAACTCGTAAACCTCGTGTGCTTACAACTTCTCCATAGCTAAGATCTTGCCTCTCCATACCTACCCCCCTACATTACTGTTAGGCTTAGAACCATGACAGCACCTCCTCAGGCCGGACGTGAGCAGCTCTCCCAGCCCAGTTCACTTTAGTTTCAGCCCAGACATGGTTTTTTCTTCTGTCAGCGATTAATCTATTTATCCAGAGCCGTCCAGTTTTACAGAAAACCCCTTGCACTTCATGCATTTAATATCTCCACAACCGTGCATCAGATTAAAACAACTTATATATCTAATATGCCTAGAATTCTATCCAGTTTAATAATTTGCAACTTTCATCCATGTTTGAAATGATTAAATTGATGTTTGATTAAATTTGCTCTAATAATATGTTAAAATGCTTTAATTCATAACTAAATAACCGTAGCTCGGTTTTAAATAAACTTTATATGTAAATGGGGTAGAAAAATGCCTAGTTTAACATGGTGGCATCACTTTGCATGTTTAACAACTCTAAAATTTTGTTTAGGGCAGAACAGTACCAAACCTTCAAATATGCACATGAGGAGTTTCCGGAATTGTTGTTTGTTGTTCCGGCCTCATTTAAACTTGCCAAGATAGGTAGTTTTCCATTTGCTTCACCTCTTGCCAAGTTAATCAACATTTAATATTGTTGAGTACATAAATGGGAGAGAACTAAATAAGTCATGTGGTGTTTTGTCATTATGCAACTCGTTGCATATGGAGCTCCACTTAATTTGTAGGTTTTCTTGTGCACTTTGGCATGCCATGCCATGTATCTTTAAACCGGACATGCATCATACTTGTTGTGCGTCATGTCATGATTATGTGATGGTTGTTTACTATGTTGTTTGCTTCTTTCCGGGTTACTTCTCGTGTTAGCTTCGGTTTTGTTCCGGAGTTGTGAGGATCCGTTCGACAACGCCCATTTGTCTCCTTCATGGACTTGTTCTTCTTCCTTGCGGGATCTCAGGCAAGATGACCATACCCTCGAAATCACTTGTATCTTTGCTTGCTAGATGCTCACTCTTTTTCTATGCCTATGCTGCGATACCTACCACTTGCTATATCATGCCTCCCATATTGCTAAGCCAAGCTTCTAACCCACCTTGTCCTAGCAAACCGTTGTTTGGCTATGTTACCGCTTTGCTCAGCCCCTCTTATAGCGTTGCTAGTTGCAGGTGGAGATGAAGTTTGTTCCATGTTGGAACATGGATATTTGTTGGGATATCACAATATCTCTTATTTAATTAATGCATCTATATACTTGGTAAAGGGTGGGAGGCTCGGCCTTATGCCTGGTGTTTTGTTCCACTCTTGCCGCCCTAGTTTTTGTCATACCGATATTATGTTCCTTGATTTTGCATTCCTTACACGGTTGGGTTATAATGGGAACCCATTGACAGTTCGCCTTGAATAAAACTCCTCCAGCAAGGCCCAACATTGGTTTTACCATTTGCCACCTAGCCTTTTCTTTCCCTTGGGTCGGCCAACCCAAGGGTCATCTTTATTTTAACCCCTCCCCCCCGGGCCAGTGCTTCTCTAAGTGTTGCTGCAACGTGAGCGATGTCCGGCGCCCCCTGGGCAACCAGTGTTTATGCCAACCCGACGTCTTGCTCATCCGGTGTGCCCTGAGAACGAGATATGTGCAGCTCTTATCGGGATTTGTCGGCACATCTGGGTGGCTTTGCTGGTCTTGTTTTACCATTATATAAATGTCTTGTAACCGGGATTCCGAGCCTGGTCGGGTCTTCCTGGGAGAAGGAATATCCTTCGTTGACCGTGAGAGCTTGTGATGGGCTAAGTTGGGACACCCATGCAGGGTTTTGAACTTTTGAAAGCCGTGCCCGCGGTTATGGGCAGATGGGAATTTGTTAATGTCTGGTTGTAGAAAACCTAAAACTTAACTTAATTAAAATGCATCAACCGCGTGTGTAGCCGTGATGGTCTCTTTCCGGCAGAGTCCGGGAAGTGAACACGCTGTTGGAGTTATGCTTGAACGTAAGAAGTTTCAGGATCACTTCTTGATCACTTCTAGTTCACGACCGTGCCTTGCCTTCTCTTCTCGCTCTCTTTTGCGTAAGTTAGCCACCATATATGCTAGTGCTTGCTGCAGCCCCACCTCGTACCTTTTCCCTACCCATAAGCTTAAATAGTCTTGATCGAGAGGGCGTGAGATTGCTGAGTCCCCGTGACTCACAGATACTTCCAAAACCAGCTTGCAGGTGCCATTGAATCGTATAGGTGACGCAACCATGCTCAAGGAGGAGCTCGATGAAGATCTTGTTCATTGTGTTGTTCCGTTTCCAGTTGATCAATAGTGGAGCCCAGTTGGGGCGATCGGGGACCTGTAGCATTAGGTGTAGTCTTCTTTTATTTTGGTTCCGTAGTCAGACCTTGATTGTATCTGGATGTTGTAATGCTTTATTGATGTATTGTGTGAAGTGGCGATTGTAAGCCAACTCTGTACCTCTTTCTTATTCAGTACATGGGATGTGTAAAGATTACCCCTCTTGCGACATTGACTTCAATGCGGCTATGCCTCTAAGTCGTGCTCCGACACATGGGAGATATATCAGCATCGAGGGTGTTACAAGTTGGTAATCAGAGCCTTCCCCGACTTAGGAGCCCCCTGCTTGATCAAATCATTGGCGTTGTTGAGTCTAGAAAAATGTTTTGAGTCATTTAGGATTATATATATCGGAGAGTAGGATTCTTTTTACTCCTCAGTCCCTTCGTCGCTCTGGTGAGGCATCCTGACGTAGAGTTTTGACTCTTCTCTCCTAAAATTTCACACAAAAAAATTAGGATCACGCGGGTATCTTGGAATCGTTCCGATGGTTTTGTGACGGGAACATTGTTCTTGGTGCCTCCTAACATTTAGGGGTTGTGGCAGTGTCCCGGGGATTTGAGCTCCGAGGTGTTGTCGTCACAATTTTATCGTTGCAGTTCTGGAAGACCTGAGTTTCGCCGACATCAACAATCTCCTTTATGCAGTTGTTGGTGAGATAACCTTGACGCAACCCAGTACTGGGGCGGGAGTTCGGGAGTATCGCCACAACTCGTATAACGGATGCTTTCGAAGGTTGAGGTAAATGATTTCCGAAGGTTTCTTGGTTATGTGTTGAAGGATGGATACAGCTGGATGTAGGATTTGCTAGTTTTGGGTGAGTTATTATGCTTCCCCTGTATCCCCAACACCTAATTGCATAACCAGAAAGTTTCAGGAGTTTATAAGTGGGAATTCAAGTAGCTCTTAGGATATCTTTTTCGACAGATGTATGATATGAAATTGGGGTTCGACGTCTAGTGGTCCGCCTATCCACGATTGGTTTTACAGTGGTCTCGTTGTGTCTTAAAGAGTCCTTGGCTATGCTGACTCGGGGACGCTTCGTATGTCATGTGCACTGCCTTGTACATGATGGTGTTGTACGATCGAGCCCGTGTAGGCCCCACCACGAAAACTTCGGACGAAATATCTATCATATGTTTGTTCTGGCTTATTCTGCAAGCCAATCCTTTGTTTTGTTTTTGAGTTGTGGTATTCGAGCTGCTTCAATGTCAAATGTGGATTCCATCCCTAGTCTAAGCGGTGTTTTTCATATTTCTATTTGAATACCAATCTTTCTCGATCAGCGAGTTTGTCATTCCAATCCTTTTCTACCGGTGCGATTCTCTTCAAGATGATCCTATCATTTTTCCTATTTGCAAGATCCAATCTCAGTTCTTCTCAATGTTGTTGTTTCATCCATCCCAAATTGCCTTTGTTTTCCCGCTGTCGGTGTACTAGAGTAGGGGTACCTTAGTATCCCGAACTTGTGCACGGGCAGTCGCAGCATCCCGCGGCAAGGCTTGCCGGGTGACCACCAAGGTCCTCCGTGGTTCCTTTGGAGCCATTCAAGAACAAAGTATCCAAGCCAAGGAGACAAGACCCCGGCAAGAGGAGCTTGCCTGGAAGGCCAACAAAGGCATCTCAAGACCCCGGCAAGAGGAGCTTGCCAGGAAGGCCAACCAAGGCACCTCAAGGAACTTGCCGCGACGCACCACGCGTCCCGGCAAGGCCCGGTGAGCGACAAGCTCCCGGACGCGACAAGACAACGACCGCGGCAAGCTACCACTCTGTGCCCGCGCTCCAGCACATCCACCAACGTGTCGCTCTGGGACCCTTCCAGGCGTACGTGGCGGGAGGCTGTGCAGCCAGGGGTGCGCGGTGGCAAGCGGCGCTGACAAGATCGCCATCATGGCGAGCGGTGGCGTCCCTGACGGTCCCTTTTACACTATTTAGACGACGCAGACGGGCATTTAATGCCCTTGTCCCTTGCCGTCAGGGTTAGGTATGATACACTGTAGCAGGTAGCTGTACCTACCGCAGCACCTTTCCATTTTTACCCTTGTCTACGTTGCCACCTGTCGGTGACCCCTTGAGCATATAAAAGGAGGCCCATGCGCAACGTAGAGGGGGTTGGCTAGCTAGGAGGAAGAGAACACTCACGCTTGGTCTCGTTAGCTACTGGAGTGTACTGTAGCACTCCGCGCTCCCGAGCAAGAACTCAATACAAACCACAAAGCAGGAGTAGGGTTTTACGCATCCGTGCGGCCCGAACCTGGGTAAACTGCTCGTGTGCTTCGCCTCGATCCGCTCTTCGTGCGACCTCCGCCCCCGCCGAACCGAAAGGGACTTGGTCCGCCGGTCCCATAGGTGCTCGTGGATCAGAACTCCGGCATCTTTGGCGCGCCAGGTAGGGGGCGTCGAGGTTGTGTGAACCAGATCCGGCGTTCACACGAGCTAGATCTTCATCATCTTCATTGACATGCCGCCGAAGAAGAAGGCTTTGGAGGCGGCTGCTCCGTCCGCGCCGAACCCACCACTGCCGGAGCAAACGGCTGATGGGGCAGACGCCGGCGGAAGAACGGGCGTCGACGAGGGAGCTCATGGTGCTGCCAGGTCCAAGGACAAGGCTGCGCTGCCCATCGGCGGCGTAGCCGGCTCCCACAACGACCGGGCGCCCTCCAAGACCTCGGCGTCCGTACATGCACCGCGCCCATCTCAGGAGGCGCGGGACCGGCAGCGTCATGGTGCTCACAGTACCATGTGTTTGCTGGACCAAGATCGAGCTGGTGGATCTCGGAATGCTCAAGACCAGCATGCACACCAACATGCTGGCACGAGCGAGGCACGGTCGCCTGGACGGGATACTGCTCCTTCTAACATAGTTAGAAGTCCGAGCATATCCCTCTCCTCGCACCATTTGCCACCGCCACCCGCCACTCCAGCAGAAGCTTTGGCGCGAGCTCAACTGCTCCTGGAATACCCTCCAACGGCAGACAAGATCGATGACTGGAGGGCCACCATTCAGAGTCTCATCGGCTTCGCCAACGGCGACACTCAACGGCAGCCGAGGACGTCGCAGCCGCAGCAAGTCAGCCAGGCACGAGCCGATGGCGACAAGACCGGTGGGGGTGCAACCACTGTGTACTCTCCGCCCCGAAGCCCAAGATCGCCGACTCGTCGGATCCACCTCGACAGCGACTCGACTGCATCATCGGATCCACGAGCTCGTCGCGATCAGCGCCAAGTTCTTCACGAACGACAGCAAGAAGACGCTCGTACTCGCATCGAGCGCCGAAGAGAAGCGCGGCGTCAATCGGACCAGCGCGCTGGGCCCTCTGTCGACATGCATGCGCCAGGGGAACCAGGCGACTTGCCGTACGCGGTAGGTTGCCCTGCGTTTACTCGTGAGCTGCGGCAAGTCCAGTGGCCCAGCATGAAGAATTTCAAGCCAGACGTACCAGAGAAGTACGACGGCAAGTCGCATCCGTCGGAGTTCCTCAGCATCTACACCATCGCGGTGCAAGCTGCCGGGGGGCGGGACGACAAGATCCTTGCCAACTACTTCCCGCTAGTGCTCAAGCCCAACGTCAGGTCCTGGCTCATGCACTTGCCGGACAACTCCATATCCTCCTGGGCAGACCTATGCCATCAGTTTGTCGGCGCCTTTACAGGCGGCCACGAACCACATGGCCAAGAGAGTGACCTTCATCTGCTCGCCCAGAAGGAAGGAGAGCCCCTGCGCAAGTACATTCAGAGATTCAGCCGTGTACAGCACAACATCCCAGATGTCCACCCTGCCGCGGTCATCAGCGCGTTCCATCAGAACGTGCGTAACCGCAGGATGCGGGAGGAGATGGCGATGTGCAAGATCAGAGACGTCAGTGAGCTGTATGCCCTGGCTGACAAGTGTGCACGGGCTGAGGAAGGAAGGAAACTCCCCGGAGAGAATACAGGAGCAGGAGGATCTGACAGCGAAGATGCTGCCCCGGCAAAGAAAAACCGGCGGCGGAACAACAGGAAGAAGAAAGGCAAAGATGTGCTAGTCGTTGAGCAGTCCGGCAACGAAGGTGGAGCCAATAAAGCCAAAGTTGGTAGCTCCGGCAAGGAGATTGCCGCATGCACCAACTGCCAGGATGTGGCGGTCGCCGACAAGCAGGACGACACCGACAAGCAGTACTGCAAGATCCACCGCACCAAGGGCCATGACCTCCAGAGCTGCAAGAAGGTCGAACAGCTTGTCCAGCAGCAAAAGACTGAGTACGAGCGACGCGACAAGGAGAGGGCCCAAGGAGGCATTGGAGAATCCGGCAAGAAGCGCGCCGGCCAGGGAGGACGCCGCGGCAAGGCCAAGCAGCGGCAAGGAGACAGACCTCCCCGCGGCCGCGACAAGGATGAAGACGACGATGATGATGAAGACATGGATGATGTCGAGACCAGTGAGCAGGAGTTCCAAAAAGCCACAGAGGTCTTGTGCGTTGACGGCGGTGCTTCTCTGCATACTTCGCACCGCCAACTCAAGCAGTGGGTGCAGGAAGTCAATGCGGCAGAACCGCCTGTCGAGTCACGCAAGCTTCTGAAATGGTCCAGCACGCCTATCATCTTTGATATTGAGGACCACCCTGATCACACAACTGCGGTCGGGTTCTTGCCGATGTTGGTTTCACCAACTATCCGCAACCTCAAGGTCACTAAGATGCTAGTTGACGGCGGGGCCGGCTTGAACCTGATCTCCTCCGCTGTACTCCAGAAACTCCAGATCCCTGACAGCGAGCTTGAAGAGACCGGCACATTCCAAGGAATCAACCTGGGAAGGAGCAAGCCGAAGGGGAAGGTCACATTGCCAGTAACATTTGGCAGCGAGATGAACTTCAGGACTGAGAGGGTCACTTTTGACGTTGTCGATTTTCCATTGCCTTATAATGGGATACTCGGCCGTCCAGCACTCGCCAATTTCATGGCAGCCTCTCACTACACATACAACATACTGAAGATGCCAGGCCCGATGAGCGTCATCTCTGTCCCTGGCGACAAGAAGGATGCTCTTATCTACGCCGACAAGATCTACCGGGAAGTGGCAGCCGCAACAGACCGCAAGTCACTTGCCGTTGAAGCTCCCGGGGGGAAGAAGACCAAGTCCGGCAAGAGTTCTGATGCCCACTCCGGCAAGCGCACCTCTTCGGAGTGCTGCGCTGCCGTCGAGGACGCACCATCGAGCTCCACCGGCAAGTATAAGAAAACAATGGCAGCTCCGCCAGAAACCAAGAAGGTGTCCGCCAAGGAGGACGGCACTGGTGGTACCTTCACCGTCAGTGCCACTCTCGACGCTAAATAGGAAAGCACACTCATTGCTTTCCTGCGGGCGAATGTCGACGTGTTCGCGTGGCAACCGTCTGACATCCCCGGTGTTCCCAGGAAAGTAATTGAGCACCATCTTGCCGTTTGTCCTCATGCGCGGCCCGTCAAGCAGAAAGTCAGGAAGCAAGCAGTGGAGCGCCAAGAATTCATTGCAGAAGAGATCAAGAAGTTGGAAGCAGCAGGCCTTGTCAGAGGAGTGCTCCATCCTACGTGGTTGGCCAATCTTGTAGTCGTGCGCAAGGCGAACGGGAAATGGAGACTTTGTATCGACTTTACCAATGTTAACAAAGCTTGTCCCAAAGACCCATTTCCTTTGCCGCGCATTGACCAGATTGTTGACTCCACGGCCGGATGTGATTTGCTTTCATTTCTTGACGCATACTCAGGATACCATCAGATCTTCATGGCAGAAGAAGATGAGGAGAAAACTGCATTCATCACTCCATGTGGCACGTACTGTTTCATACGGATACCTTTTGGTTTGAAAAATGCTGGTTCAACATTTGCAAGAGTAGTCCATGTCGCTCTGGAGCCACAAATGCACAGAAATGTAGAAGCCTACATGGATGACATAGTGGTCAAGAGCAAGAACAAGGCAACTCTAATTCAAGATTTAGACGAGACCTTTGCAAATCTGCGCAAGATCAGCCTCAAACTCAACCCCGAGAAGTGTGTGTTTGGAGTCCCCTCCGGCAAGCTTCTCGGGTTCTTCGTGTCTCAGCGGGGAATCTGTCGTGGATTTGTCACGGCAGATGTCCTAGTGTAAGGACTTAGTCGCGAGGCCAACGCATCTATGTGGTAGCTTGAGAGGGGTTGATCGGAATCGAGAGACGCAACACAAGACAGGGATTTAGACAGCTTCGGGCCCCGGGAAACATCATCCGGTAACAACCCTACATGCTGTTTGAGGCTAGGTCTCATTATCATCATGAGGGAGTCGCCGTAAACCGGCTATCCTCTTTGTGTCTAGCCCTAAGATTGTTTCTTCTTGATTGTAGCCTGTCCCTCTTTGGGGAGCCCTGCCCCTCCTTATATATGTTGAAGGGGCGGGTTACATGTGGAGTCCTATTAGGATTAGGACTAGTCTATCTCTAATATAAACCGGATACAAGTCCTGGTCTTAACTCTTTGTAAGGTAAATATTCCTTTCCTCTTGAACCAGCCCACAATGGTTGAACCGGCCTTCATGAACCGCCAGACAGGCCGCCGGGTCTTGTTGCTCCTCTGGCCCGCCTGCCGGATTACCAATGAACTATAAACCATCTGGTCTGTGCAGGCCACCGGTGAATCGCCAAGTCCGGCCGGATTATCCTTCCGGCCAGTTTACACCGCGGGGTATATCCCCGACATTAGCCCCCAGTTTAATTTGGATTCATCCATGTTAAACTTATCTGCAACATAAACACAAGAACAAATTCGTCGGGTTGTGCTCCGGTTTAAATATACTTGTAAGCCGGCACTTGATCATCCTTAAATCCTTGTCATTTCTTCCTTCCAAGTTAATAACCATCTTCATAATCAATTTGCTTGCAGAAGATATTTGTAAATAAAGAATCCATTTGAATCGGCCTTCAATGTTTTGACTTGACAAAAATATTAATCTCTGAAATATTCAACTGATATCCAGCCGGCTTGAAGATGTAAAACTTGCCGGTTTACGATTACCACCATTGTCTGGTTATAAAAACTGATAATTCCGGGTCATGATTGTTGCCAACACCGGTTCATGATTGTTGCTAATGCCGGTTCATGATTATTGATGATGCCGGGTCATAATGATTGGTGACGCCGGGTTAATCCAGTTTGCTGAAAACAGAGAATTTGAAAATAGTTCTTCGATAATAACATAATACCTGTAGCCCTCAAGTCTTGATCAGAACAAAGTGATGGCTTAAGACTTGCTTCAATATAAATACTGCCACTTAAGAAGAAATCCATGTTGTTCATCCCAGTCACTTAGTAAAAACTGAATACTCCATATTATGTAGCCCCCAAGTGCCGGGTTGTCATGCTTGCAGCAACCTGGGACTTTGCAATTGTCTTATACTCATAAAAACATCAACCAGTGTAGCCCCCAAGTGCCGGGTCATTATGCAATAATGAACAGGGACTTTGTAGGTATAATCATGTAGATTTGAGCAATGATGTGTAGCCCCCAAGGGCCGGCTCAGTAAGATAATATTGAGCTGGGACTTGATATATACTTCAATAAAAATAAAACCATATGATGTAACCCTCATCATGGGACTTGAATCTACGTCCACAAGGTTAAGAGCCTTGTGCTTTACCAACTGAGCAGTGGACTCTTCAATATAATGAATAAAAAGCTTTGTACCTTCAATTGTTGACAGGAGCAATTGGTAGCCCCCAAGGGCCGACTCATTATAATGTGATGAGTCAGGTCTTCAATAATATGAGCAGAAAATTACTTTGCATTAGCCCCCAAGTGTCATGGTGCATGCTTGCAGCGACATGAGACTTGCATGTAATCTCAATTTGAATAATGTAGCCCCCAAGTGTCGGGTCGTGAGCCTGCAGCGACTCGGGACTATTCCTTCCATTGTAGAATAAATCATATCCTTTGATAAAATAATAACTGTTGCGCTAAAGCGACTTTGAAAACTCAATAATACCGGTTACTAATAACCATAAAAATCCAGCCATGTTGGCTATTCAAGATAATATAATCTGGTATGAAAAACCTTATTCATTCAATATCATAATGAAAATTCAGCCAAGTTTGGCTATTTGAATAATATAACCCAATGATTTATAAGCGCATGATTCCAATGGCGCAATCCAAATATGTACTGGCGACTTATAGTCCAAAGCCAGGCCGGGTTAACAAACACCGGATAATTTCTCATCATATACTGGCGACTTATCATCTTAAAGCCAGGCCGATTTAATAAACACCGGATAATTTATCATCATGCTTTATTCAACCTGTCTCTGCATACAACAAGTTTAAAGTGTCCTGGCGGTTTACCGCCGGACGGGTCATAATGCCCAACATATAACCCAGGTTTATAACCAAGGCTGCACTTAAGAATAATCAATGAAATATATCATACCTGTGATATTGAATCACATCATTGGTTTACCAATTTTTTGTAGTAAGAGTAATAACCCCAATCTTGAGTAATGATTACTCCTTTCATACTGTGCCGGTTGATGATAAACCGTACCGGGTTGTGATAAACACCGGTTTAACCATATATAATACTGGCGACTCGTAGTCAAACCAGACCGGGCTGATAGTCTCCGGATTTAAAGGGGGATCAAAAATCATTGGCTGAACCGGAAAAAATATGCTTGTTGACATAAAAGAAATCCAACAAAAGAAAAGAACAAACAAACCATGAAAACAACATGGAAGCAAAGGCAATGATAAAAACCATTTGCAAAAATATGCTATACTGAGCTGTTCAGATGGTATTACCATGGTCGGACAGGATCAAGGCCCCCAATAGGAGTGACAATGATTCAAGTCAGCCAGGTCCCCAAATGACTCGTGGCATATATGCCAGATCAAAAGGCGTGACAATGGTTCGGGTTCGACCATGCCCCCAAGTGATTTTGTGGCCTTAGGCCGACCAAGAGGCGTGACTGGTTCAGACTTGACCATGTCCCCAAATGATCTCGTGGCTGTCGCCTATCAAAGGGTGTTCGTTGGTTCGGACACGACCAAGGCCCCCAGTGATATATAAAAAACAAATATCAACGGGTAAACCGGAGGCCGCTTTAAACAGAACCACTCCGTGTAACCTCGCATGATGATAAAGACAGAGACCCTGCTTTATGAAGCAGAAGCCCCCATGTGATCAATAATATGTTAGGCCAATAAAGCAGGATACCCATGTTTGAACCGCGCATCATGGCAGCAGGTCCTCTTTGGTAATTTTTACCTTTTTTGCAAGAGATAAATTCTTCTTGAACCGGGATCTTGAACCGGATAGTGAGAGCTTCAAAGCTTTGTGGGAGAACAGACGTCCCTTAAACAGGATTGCAAACCGGAATCTTCATTTTCAGCCGGGAATTTTCTGACGGCCTTTCAACTCGAACTTGCGAGAAATTAATTCCTTTTTGAACCGGACATTGTTAAACCGGATTTGAGAGCTTCAAAGCTTCGTGAGAGACAAATTCCCCTTGAACCGGATTGTAAATCGGATATTTGAGAGCTTCAGTGAGACTGACTTCCCTTGAACCGGATTGTAAACCGGAATCCTTTCTGATGATCCGGAACTTCTTCATTGAGCCGGGATTTTGTAACTGTCATATACTTTCTAAGCCGGAAATTTTCTGACGGCCTTCAAATAATAGTAGCCTCCGGGACCGGGTTATCTTTCCGTCCATCGTCCCGGGGTTCTTAAATTTGCTGAAACTGGCAAGATTTGCTGAGTCATGTCATTGTAGCCCCCGAGTCTCAAAGGTGACTCGAGGAGTTGGCTTGAGATTCTCCATATTTGACCGTGATGTAAACCGGCATAACTTGTATATCATTGGCGTTGATAGCACGATGTGAATCCATAGAAGGTTGAGGTGACTGCAGCGGGTTGTAAATGATCCCATATGAGCCGTGTCAGCAACTCGGCCAATGGTTCCTTCCAACTGGCGATTTGAAGTTAATCAAAACTGTAGTGGCGACGACTTGTGCGCCCAATAAACAGCTCATGCAAACAGGTGCGGCCCGGTATGTCGACGTAGACCAGGCCACGAGAGACGGACAGCAGGGACGACCGCATCATCAGTGGCGGCTCCGACAGATGAGTCGGCCGCGGCATTGTAAATCAGCATGGACAGGGAAATCGGTACTGGTGTTATAAACCGGCACGGATGGGCAAGTTAACCGCGTCGTTTTGATGTAGTGAACAATTGTCCTGCATCAACAATATTGCAGACCAAGGCAAAGATAACCTGCTCTTTGGCAAAAAATAATATGTGCCAATAAAATATATTTTAGATGAATATCACCTGATGTGCCAGGCCAGAAATAATCACTGCGGAGTTGATGATCACCATGGTGATGCTGAAATCAATCACGGCCGAGCCGGCCGCGGGAGCAGACAGATGAGTCAGCCGGGGTGTTGTAAGCCGGTGTGGACGAGCAAGTTGTCCTCCTCATTGTAAGCCGGCGCGGACGCGTGAACCGTCCGCGAGGGCGGACGGGCGAGCCGTCCATGGTGTTATAAGGTGGTGCGGGCGAGTCGGCCGATGCGTTGATGTAACCCGGACCACGGTACGCGTGTCCGTGAATGGCATAAAAATTGTCCTGTGTAAAAATATTACAGGACAGAGTAATTGTTCTTTGACAAAAAATAATAAGTGTTTAATACATAAATTTAGATGAATACCACCTGATGCTCGGGCGGACAGTACAACCACCGCAGTATCAGAAGCAGCTTCGGGGTGATGAATCGGACACGGCCTTGTAAGCCGGCACAGATGAGCCCGTTGTCCTCCGCGTTATAAACCGGTGCGGATGAGGTAAACTGCCGCGAGCGTTGTAAGCCGGCGTGGACGGTTGAACCAGCCACGGGCGTTGTAAACCGGCGTGGACGGTTGAGCTGGCCACGGGCGTTGTAAACCGGCGTGGACGGTTGAGCCGGCCACGGGCGTTTTAAACCGGCGTGGACGATTGTCGGTGTAAACAGACGCCAGCAATGTGCTCTCCGTATCTGTGGCACGATAGCCACTCTTATAATGAGTAATTGTCCTGCACAAAGATCACAAACGAGAGTAATTGTTCTCGAAAGAATGAAGAAATATCATAAAAATTAATCGGATGGATTTCACCTGATTCGTCTGGACAATGGACGATCAATACGTGGCATCCGTAGATAATTTTGCAAAAAATGTTATCCTCCCAAAAAACTGTTGTCCTCACGCAGATAATCTCCACGGGAGTAACAATTCTAGCAGCCAGAGCATTAGTACAGATAGCATCCGATGGATTTTGCTTGACGTTTCAGTGAGGCACTGAATTCACTCCTTTCTTTCTTTTTCTTTAATTTAACAGGCAGAAGAGGGGCCTGCCTTTAAGAGAGAAAACTCCTGAGTCGGCGTCAGAAAAATCAGCAGCCCAGAGTCCCAAGACTTCATTGCATCCCCCCCCCTTTTTTTTCAAACAGCTGCAACGTTTCTTCTGCTGCATCGTTCTCTCCACCCAGCAGCAGAACTTGCGGGTTCAGAAACCAGCTTCAGCGAGCGGACGCGCGCGGGAGGAGCAGCCGATGCGAGGAGGCGTCGCGGCGCAGCCGGCAGCCACCCATCGTGGCGGCCGCCGGTGCGTGCGGAGAGGCGTGAGGGCCAGGCGAAGCATGGCAGCTCAGCCGTAGTTGCAAGTGGCCGACACCGGGGACGACGGGAGCAGAAGCGGCTCGATCTTAGATGCAGGGGTGCGGGCACACGAGAGGAGCAGCGCGGGGATATGCAGTGGAGGAGGCGGCTCATGGATGGCGGAGGCATCCACGAGAAGGCGGGCGCTCATAGCAGAGAGGCACTGGTGATTCAGCTCGGTAGGAGGAAACAAGGTTGTGCGTAGAGGAGAGCCAGCGCAGCGGCTCACTAAAGATCAAACCAGCCACAGAGGCCAATGACGGATTAGTGGAGACCGTCGGAGGCGGCTCTGTCCGTGGAGACAAGCCGGCCTGTCGGCTTACCGTGGAGACGAGGCGGTTCATCACGCTCAAGGCGGAGTCCGGCGACCCCGCCGCATGGCTCGTGGAAGTGGCGAAGCGGGCGGCTGATCCGGAAGTGGGGTTGAGGCGGGCCGGCAACATGGTCGGAGGCGGCGACCCGGTGGGTCGGATGCGGAGGAAGTGGCCTGTGATAGAGGCAGACCAGCGAGGCAGCTCATGCCGTGGCGAAGAGGGCGGCTTGGAGTCGGGGCTGCTGAGCTCGCAGCCACTACGGCGGAGGAGCAAGGCAGCTCAAGGCAGAGGTGAGACGAACCACTGTTGCGCAGAGTCCGTGACCTTATCTCCTTCCATCGTTAACTCCACGTGAGGCCACCCAAATTTGTCCTTGCTTTTGAAACTTATCCACAGATTTGACCGGATTAATACTACTAGTAATACTAATTTTCCCCAGCTGTTTCCGGCACCACGTGCATGAGGTTTTGGCCTTGCCAAAGCGAAGGAATCTGATGCTCCGAGTTGTATTTGGACACAGACAATGAAATCGTCAAAGTCTGTCGGTCTCGGCGACTTGTGTCTTGTATCGATTGATTTTGGATGCGAGACTTTGACTTTGTATATCTCACTTCGACTGTTCGTTGATGATTTCATCTTCTGCACCAGCTCTTTTTCATCCGGCACATCGCAAACTTCTCAATCCCTGAAGAAATCCCTCCAAGAACTAAACACCACCGTGCGTGAGCCCCACGGTGGGCGCCAACTGTCGTGGATTTCTCACGGCAGATGTCCTAGTGTAAGGACTTAGTCGCGAGGCCAACGCATCTATGTGGTAGCTTGAGAGGGGTTGATCGGAATCGAGAGACGCAACACAAGACAGGGATTTAGAGAGCTTCGGGCCCCGGGAAACATCATCCGGTAACAACCCTACATGCTGTTTGAGGCTAGGTCTCATTATCATCATGAGGGAGTCGCCGTAAACCGGCTATCCTCTTTGTGTCTAGCCCTAAGATTGTTTCTTCTTGATTGTAGCCTGTCCCTCTTTGGGGAGCCCTGCCCCTCCTTATATATGTTGAAGGGGCGGGTTACATGTGGAGTCCTATTAGGATTAGGACTAGTCTATCTCTAATATAAACCGGATACAAGTCCTGGTCTTAACTCTTTGTAAGGTAAATATTCCTTTCCTCTTGAACCGGCCCACAATGGTTGAACCGGCCTTCATGAACCGCCAGACAGGCCGCCGGGTCTTGTTGCTCCTCTGGCCCGCCTGCCGGATTACCAATGAACTATAAACCGTCTGGTCTGTGCAGGCCGCCGGTGAATCGCCAAGTCCGGCCGGATTATCCTTCCGGCCGATTTACACCCGGGGTATATCCCCGACAGAATCGAAGCCAATCCCAACAAGATCAAGGCCATTGAGCAGATTGAAGCACCAAAGCGCGTCAAGGATGTACGAAGACTTGCCGGTTGCATGGCTGCTCTTAGCAGGTTTATCTCTAGGTCTGCTGAGTGCGCCCTGCCGTTTTTCAAAATATTGAAAAAGGCAGGTCCAATGAAATGGACTCCGAAAGCGGAGGCTGCGCTGCAAGACTTGAAGAGATACCTGTCCTCCACTCCAATACTTGTCGCACCTAAGCCACAAGAGAAGTTGTTGCTGTATATAGCGGCAACCAATCAAGTGGTTAGTGCTGCGTTAGTAGCGGAGAGGGAGGCAGATGACGAGCCAGCAACCACGGCAGATGCATCCAGCGACAAGCAGGGGGCTTCCCCGGCAAGCTCTGGTCCTGACAAGGATGGATCTGCGCAGACGCGCGAGGAGATACAGAAGAAAATGGTATAGCGCCCAGTTTAGTTTGTCAGTTCCCTTCTGCAGGGGGCTAGGTCAAGGTACTCTGGCGTGCAGAAATTGCTTTTCGGCCTTCTCATGGCCTCGAGAAAGCTGCGCCATTACTTCCAAGCACATGAGATCACAGTTGTCACTCGCTTTCCACTGAAGAGGATACTACAGAATCCAGAAGCGACAGGCAGGATTGTTGAGTGGGCACTGGAACTGTCAAGCTTTGGCCTCAAGTTTGAGAGTACTTCAACTATCCAAAGCAGAGCATTGGCAGAATTCATAGCAGAATGGACGCCAACACCAGACGAAGAAATTCCAGAAACAAGCATCCCCATCAAAGAAGCAAGCAAAGAGTGGCTGATGTACTTTGACGGTGCCTTTTCGCTGCAAGGCGCTGGCGCTGGCGTGCTGCTTGTCGCACCCACCGGAGAGCACCTCAAGTACGTAGTCCAGATGCACTTCCCCAAGGAGCAAGCGACAAACAATACTGCAGAGTATGAAGGCTTGCTTTTCAGTCTCAGGATAGCGGCAGACCTTGGGATCAAGAAGCTCATTGTCAGGGGTGACTCGCAGCTTGTCGTCCGCCAAGTGAACAAGAGCTATCAGATTCCGTTGATGGAAGCCTACGTCGACGAAGTGAGAAAGCTAGAAGAGCACTTTGACGGCCTACAGATGGAGCATGTTCCAAGAGCTCAGAACGCCATTGCCGATAGCCTGTCAAAGTGCGCCGCACTTAAGTTACCTGTGGAACCAGGGATCTTTGTGCTCAAGCTGACTCAACCGTCTATAACGACATCAACTGGACAGAGCAAGAAGAGGAAGTTGATTTCTGGTGACTATTTGCCGCCAGAGCTTCCCGAAGCCGCCACCAAGAAGGTCCCCAAGATCAACGCCAAGAGCGCTGAGGAGCAGTCTGCTCCGGCAAGCCCTAGGGTTTGTTCCGTTGAAGCAGAAGCTCCCGGCAAGTTTTGCTCTGGCAAGCTTGCCGGGGAACGTCAAGCTCCGGCAAATCCGCAGGTTCTCGCCGTAGAAGCGGACGTTCCTGCAGCAACAGATTTGCCTTGCGCTGAGGAGCAATCTGCTCCGGCAAACTCTAGGGTTTGTTCCGTTGAAGCAGAAGCTCCCGGCAAGTTTTGCTCCGGCAAGCTTGCCGGGGAATGTCAAGCTCCGGCAGAGCCGCAGGTTCTCGCCGTAGAAGCGGACGTTCCCGCAGCAACAGATTTGCCTTGCGCTGAGGAGAAATCTGCTCCGGCAAGCCCTAGGGTTTGTTCCGTTGAAGCAGAAGCTCCTGACAAGTTTTGCTCCGGCAAACTTGTCGGGGAACGTCAAGCTCTGACAGAGCCGCAGGTTCTTGCCGTAGAAGCGGACGTTCCCGCAGCAACAGATTTGCCTTGCGCTGAGGAGCAATCTGCTCCGGCAAACCCTAGGGTTTGTTCCGTCCAAGCAGAAGCTCCCGACAAGTTTTGCTCCGGCAAGCTTGCCGAGGAACGTCAAGCTCCGGCAGAGCCGCAGATTCTCGCCGTAGAAGCGGATGTTCCCGCAGCAACAGATTTGCCTTTAGTCCTTGTTGTCGAGCCACAAGCTCCAGCATGGGCACAGCAGATTGTCCGTTTCCTTCAGACAGGAGAACTTCCCGAAGAGCAAGAAGAAGCGGAAAGAGTAGCCCGGCAGTCAAGTATGTACCAGTTTGTCGACAAGACACTGTATAGAAGAAGACTCAACGGTGTGAAATTGAAGTGTATTCACCGGGAAGATGGACAAAAGCTGTTGGCAGAGATACATGGAGGCATATGTGGTCACCACATTGGCGCAAGAGCACTTGCCGGCAAAGCATTCCGGCAAGGTTTCTTTTGGCCGACAGCCCTCCAGGATGCAACTGCACAAGTAACCAAGTGTGAAGCGTGCCAGTTCCATTCCAAGCAGATACACCAACCAGCTCAAGCTCTCCAGACGATCCCTTTATCCTGGCCATTTTCGGTCTGGGGGCTCGACATCCTCGGCCCCTTTCCCCGAGCAGTCGGGGGCTTTGAGTACTTGTACGTTGCAATCGACAAGTTCACAAAGTGGCCGGAAGTGGAACCAGTGAGGAAGGTGACAGCACAGTCAGCAGTCAAGTTCTTCAGGTCGATTGTTTGCCGCTTCGGGATCCCTAACAGGATAATCACCGACAACGGTACGCAATTCACGAGCCGCACCTTCATGCAGTACATCCAAGATCTTGGCGCCAAGGTCTGCTTCGCTTCTGTTGCTCACCCGAGAAGCAACGGTCAAGCAGAGAGGGCAAATGTTGAAGTGTTGCGCGGGCTCAAGACCAGAACTTTTGACAGGCTGCACAAGTGCGGAAGAAACTGGATCGAGGAGGTGCCGGTGGTTCTTTGGTCAATGAGGACGACGCCAAATCGAGCCACTGGCCAGACACCTTTCGCTCTAGTCTATAGAGCAGAGGCAGTTCTCCCCACGGAACTCGTATACGGGTCACCTCGAGTCCTCGCTTATGATGAGCTTGAGCAAGAGCAGCTGCAACAAGATGACGCGCTGCTCCTTGAGGAAAACCGTCTTCAGGCTGCTGTGCGAGCTGCTCGCTACTAGCAAGCTTTGTGCCGCTACCATAGCCGCAAAGTTAATGCCAGAAGTCTCGAGGAAGGCGACCTTGTTCTTCGGCGTGTTCAGTCCGCCAAGAATTCCAACAAGTTGACGCCGAAGTGGGAAGGCCCTTATCGGGTGAAACGAGTCACTAGGCCTGGCGCTGTCCGCCTTGAGACCGAAGACGCCATTCCGGTGAGCAACTCCTGGAACATTGAGCATCTTCGTAAGTTTTACCCGTAAGGCGCGGTTGCCGGAACCTGTTCCAGCAGCCACCTTTTGTACAAGTCGTGCCGCTGTTGCATGTAATCCTTTGTACAAAGCCGGGCGCAGACCCCGTGCATAAGTAAAGCTCATGTGCTCCGCACATCTTGTCAATTTCATACTTTCTATTTATTGCATATGTGATTTGACACTTTGTGCAGCACCTACTCCCTGGTAAGCAATAACGAGCCGTAAGGCTCCATATCTTTATTTTCTCTTCTTTCTTTTTTCTCAAGGAAAGGAAGGTTCCCTCACCCACAAGTTTGCCGGGGAGGAAAGGAGAAGATAATGGTATGGACCAGGCGTCGTTCAAGAAAGTTTCGCCTTACCAGGAAACAAACAACAGAAAAGCTAAGTGGCCAAAGTTTGAGCAATCAGATTTTTTAAATTTCTAAGTTATCTCCCTTGAACGACCGCACTTTGTATGGAAAACCTGTGCGCGGAGGAACCAACTCGTAGCTAGTTGCGCCCTTACCTTGTTTCGAGTCCGCTCAACAACTTAAGTGAGCTGCGACTAGTTGCGGCAAGGTTTCTTGTCGGTAGCGGCACCGCTAGCAGGCTGCTGACGTCCCGCACTCAGCGCTCGCGGCTCAGGTGCCTGCATCGGCAAGTTCCCTAAAAGCGTAGGGTAAAAAAACATACAAAGGGAGGAATCAAGTAAAGGGAATAACATTGCAATCATTACCCGGAATAGAGTTATATTACAAGATAGCTTGTCGCGGCTCTAACAGATTGTTTTCATAACATGACAAACAGCAACAAGAAAAGAATAAGCGGGCGGCCTAGTCTACGCGAGCGCCCTCGATCCTCTTGATCCCGCTCACCTTGTCCACAATGGGTGCGACAAGGGTCTTGAGCGCCTCCAGATCAGCATCCGGCGGCAGGGTCTTGAGGATGTTGGTGAGGTTGAGGCCCGGATTGCGGAAGGCCACCTTCACCAACACTTTCTAAAGAGCTCCCACGCAGATCTTGCGCGACTCGTCAGCCAGTTGCTTTGGGATTCTCTCCCGGAGTCGCTGGAGGGCCGTCGCCACGCCTTTGAAGAACAAGACAAGCTTGGCGCTGGGTTGGAGGTTCTCGTCGGAGGGATACCCGAGATCCTCCATCCCCAGCTGCGCCAGCTCCCTGTCAATGTCTGCGGCAACACTCACAAGACTCTCCGTCCAGTGCTCCACAGTCTCCCTGAAAGCATTCTGGGTGGCGGCAGCACTCTCCAGCAGCGCCTTGTTGGCCCTGATCTCCTCCTTCAAGGCCGCTTCTTGCTCCTTGGCGCCGTCCAGCATCTTGGTCAAAGTGGTCAGCTTCAACTCAAGATCCACATTGGAGACCTTGGCGGCGCTGAGCTCTTTGCCCTTCTCGGCGAGATCGGCCTCCAGCTGCGCCACCTTCGTCTCTAGCTCCTTCTTGGCGGCCTCGGCGGCTGCGGCAGCATCTTCCGCTTGCTTGAGGGCTCCGCCAAATTTTTCCTCGCGCGCGGCAAGCTCCTCCTCGTGGGCGTCAAGATTGACCTTCCGCTGCGCCAGCTCGCCCTCCTGTGCAGACAGCTTCTCAGCGGCAAGCCGCTGTTGCTCTCTGACTTCAGCCTTCTCGAGGAGGAAGGCCTTCTGCGCTTCGGCAAGCTGCTCCCGCTCCTCCGCCAGGGACCGGAGAGCTTCCTGGTGGAGGCCCCGGAGCTCCTCCGCGTGCTTCTCAATGTCTGCTCCCGCCTTCGCGACTAGCGCCTCGCGGGATTCCAGCTTGGCTTGCCGCGCGTGGTAGAGCGACAACAACTTCCGCAGCAGCCGCTCCTCCTCAGGCTCGCTGCTGCTGCTGCTCGGCGCGTCAACCAGCGTCAGCCCAGCGGAGGCGAGCACCTCTCCGTCGAAGCTCTCCCCTTCAACCGGCGCCCTGGAGCTCGACGCCCAGGGGAGGTTGATGAAGACGCCATCGCCGGCCTTCAAGTAGACGCTCGGCTGGGGCTCTTCGGAGCCTGGCGCTGCGGCAGCGGCAGACGAGTCGACGGTCGATGTAGCGCCTGGCGCTCCTGCGGCCTCAGGGCCGTCAGTGCGATCGCCAGACCCCTCGCCAGCTGCTGCTGCGGCAGCCTTGGCGGCGGCGTCATCGGCGGCAACCTCGGTCTCCATCGGCTCCGTAGCAGATGGGTCTGACAGCCGGAAAAGGGAGAAGAGTCAAGCAAAATCCAATAAAAACCCAAGAAGAAGATCAAAAGAAGAAGAACCCAAGGGAAATCTTGCAGCGAAAGGATTACCTGGCCCGGGTTCTGCAGTCATAGTCTCCGCCGTCGGGGGGCCGCTAGTGCTGTCCCTTGCCGGAGACTTCTCCCTTACCGGAAAGCTCTCCCTTGCTGGAGGACTCTCCCTTGGCTCCTGGTGGGGCTGCTCTGCTTCTGCACAAACCAACAAACAGATATCAGCAAAGACAGAGTATCCATGTGCACCTCACAGCGGAAAGCAAATCATATACTTACGCTGGGGGCTGCTCTGGAGGAAAGTTGCCGGGTCCGGCAAGGTTGTCTCGGGCGCACCCCCTACTGTCGCAGTGGGCTCGTCCTCGATGACGATCACCGGGACCTTGGCTCTCTTTGCTGCTCTCTGGGCCAGAGTCCTAAAAAGGAACAAGTTCAGAGTAAAGCAAATGAGATACAAGACTAGACAGCAAGGATTGAAGAACTACAAGTACAACAAGAGAATCTTACTCTTCTTCTTCTTCCTCGTTGGAGCTGAACGCGGAGAAGTCGAAGTCCGGCTCACGCCCGGCGCGGGGAGACAGAGGAGTAGTTTCCCTTGGCCGCTTGGCGGGAACGGTGGCGGTGGTCTGAGACGACCCCGCTCCGGTTGCCGTCGCGGCGTGAGAAGCGGTAGGAGCAGAAGCGGTGGTCTGGCTAGACCCCGCTCCAGTTGCCGTCGCAGCATGAGGTGCTCCCGCGGCAACGGTGTTTGCCGCGGTGGAGCGCGTCACGCGGCGCGGCGACTGTTGGCCCGCCTGCCGCTCCGCTACGTTGCCGGCCTTGCGGAGACGCCTTCTTGGTGGGGATGGAGGCTCTGCTTGCGGCGAGCTGCCCGAAGATGAAGATGAAGAGGAGTTGATCTCCAGCGAGCCGCTCATATCCTTGGCGGGCTCGCTCGACTCGACGCCATGTCCGGCAAGCCCTTTCTGCCCGGCAAGCTCTTTCTCGCCGGCGGGCTCCCCTCGCTCGGCACGGCTTGCCGCCTCTACTGCATCTGCCTCCTCCACGGTGAATCCAAATTCGCCCGCGGCTGCGGCTGCCGCCGCCTCTTCCAGCCTAGTGGCGATGCGTGTCATCTCCGCATCGGTGGTGTCGCGGGTGAGGCTATCCTTTTCGTCGGAGCGGATCGGCACTTCTACCAAGCCATCGAAGAACTCCTGCACGACGTCGTCTGCAGGCTCTTGCCTAGTTGGCACAATTCCATGCGAATCACAAAGCGGCATCATTGCACAGATGCGGTCGAGCGAGGAGTTGTTGCACAGTGGAACGACGCCCCCCGGCAACCTGAACACTTCGGGATGTTGAGGGTCGTACTTGAACAGCTCCTGGAGCATCGCGTTGAGCTCCAGAATAGTGAAGTTGAAGTTGAGGCCCGGACGCAGCCTCATGATATCCGCCGCATTCTTGAATTCCCAGGCGGGTCTCCCCCGTTCCTGCAGGGGGGCAATGCGGCGGCGAAGAAATCTGCGCCAACAGCGCCCATAGTGAGCCCGGCAAGCCTAAGGCGCAGGATCCGGGTGATAGCAATCTTCAGCCTGTCGTCTTCCGGGGCCACGTCACTCCAGTCGCTGCCGCGTGCTACTGGGGTTTGGCGCCGGGCGGTAAACGGCTGCGGGTTCTCCTCGTCAATCTAGCACCAGGCTGCCCTCCACTCCTCCCACTTGCCACGGAATTCTCCCTCCAGATAAGTTTCCTTCTTGCCGGCCCTCGAGATCCAGGCGATTCCGCCAGATAAAGGCTCTCCTCTCTCTACTCGGGGTATAAAGAAGTGGCGGAAAAGGGCTACATTGGGATGGACTCCGACAAAGTTTTCGCAGAGATGTGCGAAAACTGCCATAGTCAGAACGGCGTTGGGGGTGAAATCAAGGATGTGGAACCCGTAGGTGTTCATGATATCGCAGAAGAATTCAGAGAAGGGCGGGCAGAGCCCGCAGTAGAAGAACAAGGCGAAGAAAGGATATCCATTTGGGGCCGTCTTCCAAGCGGCGGCTGGAAGTACCTTCGTGCGCGGGTGCGCTCGCGTCTCCGTCGACCAGAAGAGGTAGTAGTTCTCCCTCAGCTCCCTCGCGGCAAGCTTGGGGGGGAAGACTGCCCGCTCCTTTCGCAGCGCCACAAGCCGCTGCGCCTCGGTCGACTTCACAACCTTCCCCTTGTCGGCTTTCGGAGCCATGGCGGAAGTGGTGGAGGAGGCCGACGGCGTTGGTGGTGCTGGTGGCGATGGGGGCGGGGCGCTGCTCTCTTTCGGCTTTGGGAAGACGAGGGAGCGGCGGAGATTTCCGAGATTGAAGCAGCAACTGGTGAATGGGCGAACTGCCCCTGTTTCCTCTGCTTATAAAGAGGGAGAGGGCGGACGTTCCGCATTTCTGAATAAAGAAACCACCCACGATCTCTCCCACGACGCCACATTCAATGCGTGCCGTTCGGGGAGGGCGCAGTGGATACGGGGAGAGATACAGCCTAACCTAGGCCGCGCGTGCCCGTGCCCTGTTTTGGGCCTGGCCCAACAGCGCTCGGCACCGTGTATGGCCTAGGCCCGGGGGCTCCTGTCGGTGTACTAGAGTAGGGGTACCTTAGTATCCCGAACTTGTGCACGGGCAGTCGCAGCATCCCACGGCAAGGCTTGCCGGGTGACCGCCAAGGTCCTCCGTGGTTCCTTTGGAGCCATTCAAGAACAAAGTATCCAAGCCAAGGAGACAAGACCTCGGCAAGAGGAGCTTGCCTGGAAGGCCAACAAAGGCATCTCAAGACCACGGCAAGAGGAGCTTGCCGGGAAGGCCAACCAAGGCACCTCAAGGAACTTGCCGCGACGCGCCACGCGTCCCGGCAAGGCCCGGTGAGTAACAAGCTCCCGGACACGACAAGACAACAACCGCGGCAAGGCGCTTGCCGCGGCAAGCTACCACTCTGTGCCCGTGCTCCAGCACATCCACCAACGTGTCGCTCTGGGACCCTTCCAGGTGTACGTGGCGGGAGGCTGTGCAGCCAGGGGTGCGCGGTGGCAAATAGCGCTGACAAGATCGCCATCGTGGCGAGCGGTGGTGTCCCTGATGGTCCCTTTTACACTATTTAGATGACACAGACGGGCATTTAATGCCCTTGTCCCCTGCCGTCAGGGTTAGGTATGATACACTGTAGCAGGTAGCTGTACCTACCGCAGCACCTTTCCATTTTTACCCTTGTCTATGTTGCCACCTGTCGGTGACCCCTTGAGCATATAAAAGGAGGCCCATGCGCAATGTAGAGGGGGTTGGCTAGCTAGGATGAAGAGAACACTCACGCTCGGTCTCGTTAGCTGCTGGAGTGTACTGTAGCACTCCGCGCTCCCGAGCAAGAACTCAATACAAACCACAAAGCAGGAGTAGGGTTTTACGCATCCGTGCGGCCTGAACCTGGGTAAACTGCTCATGTGCTTCACCTCGATCCGCTCTTCATGCGACCTCCGCCCCTGCCGAACCGAAAGGGACTCGGTCCGCCGGTCCCATAGGTGCTTGTGGATCAGAACCCCGGCACCCGCCCTCCCACCCTTTTTCTTCAAGGACTCAGATTTCTTATTCAAGTATCCTTTTATTGATGGGAACCCTCTCCATTCCTTTTTTGTTCCGTCAATGTTCTTATCCGGTGATTCTCATGAAGATTCTAACGGAGCTTCTAGTTCATCATTCTTCGTTCTTCTTTCTTCTCCGGTGGTTTCAAATCAAGCTTTGTTGATCATATTTTTTTCCTTGTTTCAATGCTTTCTCATGCCGGTGCAATTCTTAATCATTCACCTCTTGCTATTCATTTGTTCCGGAGTGCTGAAGATATCTCAGAAGATGCTAGTGTTTATTCTCATTCATTCTAATCTTTCGAGGATGTTATCTCATTCAAGCCTTTTAAATCAACCGGTGCAATCTCTCTCTTTAAATCATTTCAATGGTGTTTCTTTTCAGTGGGCCCTAACCCACAGGTCTTGTCCAGGATCTTACCTGACTCTTCTAATTTCCCCGGAGCTTCTCAAATTCTTTTCGAAGTTTGACGTAAGAATGAATTATCATCAGTCTTATGTATTTTCTCCAAGACCTGTCAAATTCTTATCACCATTGGCTCAACATTTCTATTCTTCATTATCCCGGAGTGTCTCAATAATTCATGGTGGTGTTTCTCATCGTCATTCTCTGCATTTGAAGACCGAAGAAGGGTTCCCCTTAAATCTTATCCGTTCCCTCAAAGATTCATGGTTCTAGCTTGTTGCCTTCCTCTCATAATTGTTTTCGATTGTGGGAATTCTTTTCATCCTTCCGGAGCAATTCAGGAGTCTTTTCAGTTTGATTCTCTGAAGCCCATCATCTCAGAATTTATTCATTCTCAGCTTTCAGCTCTCGTTCTCCAAATCTTATCGGTGCATCATTCAAATATTCTCAAATCAGCTCGGGATCTCTTCGTTTCGCTTGTATCTAAAAAATTCTCTCAAGTATCTTCATTCATTTTCCAATTCTTCCCCATGAATTGTGCTTTTGCTACTTTTCTTGTTCAATTCTTATGGTGGTTCGTTCAAGAATTCTCTTCCGTTGCTATTCTATTTATTCATTCGTTGCTCCCAAATCCTACCGGTGGTTCGTTGAAGACCTTCCGCAAGTTTGCGCTATATCTCTCCTCAATCCTTTTTCAAGAAGAATAAGTAGTATGCCAAATCCGTTGCTTGTTATCAATTTAATTGGTGAAGGATAAGCATAATATAATTCTTATTCTTGTTTCATCGAGTAAATTCAATTCCTTATTCCGGAGGCTCATCAAGTTCTTAGTTTTTAATTGTTTCATCTTTCTTTTCTGGAGTTCCAAGTTTTCTCGGTTATATCATCGCGAAGCTCCACCTAACCATTACAAGGCTTCACCTTGTGTTTTCAACTTCACTTTCCCTTTCGTTTGATCATTTTGTTACCGGAGTTCTTCATGGAGGCGCTACATGGTGGTTCATCAAGGATTTAAATTCCTTCTCGAAATGTTCATTGAGATTCTTTTCTAAGGAATTCAAGTATTCTTCATCATGCAATCTGGAGTGCAATTCTTTCACGCATATCTTTTGAGGTGGTATTATGTTATTCTTGATAATTTGAGTTCATGATTCATGATTCACATGTTGTTAAGAATGAGGTATTTTAAATCCATCAACCTCTTCTTTGGAATTATCTTGTGTCATGTTTCACCTAAAGCCTTCCCTAAGGTTTGTTGCTATTTATGGGGCGTTTAAATGACCCAAGTTCTTCATTTATCCTCCCGGTGAAATAAGTTTCTCGTCTCCTTGTTCATATCTATCCAATCTATTGTTTTCCGTTAGTGGCAGAATTTCACCTCATAATTTTAAGAAGTTTTTTTTTCATAAGCCAACTACAAGTTTATTTGTTTCGTTGTTGGTTTTCCAACAATTTCGTTATACCGTTCTTGCAAGGATGCTTTCCAAGCTCTTTGGTGGCAGAAGTTGCCATTTTCTTCTTCGTTCTTTTGTTCCGACGATCTACCTTTTATTCCTTCATCCGGAGGGATTGTGATGTTTCTCATTTCTCTCTTCATCTCAAGTTGTGAGGATCGTGTTCTTTTCGTGCTTATCCTTTTATCCGGAGTGTTGTGTCATCTCTTCAAGTTCTTTTCATCTTATCAAGTTTCACATCTCGTTTCAACCGAAGTGCTTGCATGTACTTCTCGTCCATTGCAACCCCTTTTCTTATGCTTTTCAACCTACAAGGTTCTCGTAGTGTTCCTTGTTACTTTTTCTAACGGCGTGTTTTCAACTTCATTCATCACCGTTGCCTTCTTTCTTACAATTTACTAAACCTCACAAGGTTCTTTGGTTTCACTCGTTTGTCAAAGAAGCAACTTAGTTTTACCTCTTCTCTTTCTCTTCCGTTTTTTCCCTCCGGTGCCATTCTAGATCTCGGGACGAGATCCTCTCGTAGTAGTGGAGTGTTGTAATGCCCCGAGACCGTTGCGCCAGGTGTCTTCCAGTTATTCGTTGTTGCCATGTCATTTGCTTGTGTGTTGCATCTTTCCATGTCATCATCTACATTGCATCATCATGTTTTTAAAACTTGCATCCGTCCGGGTTCCCCCAGTTCCGTCCGTTGTCCGTTCTGAGCCCAACCACACTTGCACGCGCCCGCGGCACGTTCGAAATAACATTTTATAAGTGGCCGGAAAATGTTCTTGGATTGGGATGAAAGTTGGCATGCGGTCTCATTATAGTGTAGATAGACCGCCTGTCAAGTTTCATCGCATTTGGAGTCTGTTTGATGCCCCAGCGGATAACTATAGCGGCATCGTTGCCGGTCTAACGTCGGACATTTTCGGTCTCCGAAAACCATGCCGGGCTGCATCTCTCCCCTCTTCTCTCAGACCAACCCGCTCTCCATAGTCCACCTAGGCCCATCCTACCCCTCTTTGCGCAGTGCATCGAACCCATCGCGTGCGTCCGGAAGTTGTCCTGAACCCGACCCGGGAGTCATCACCATTGTGTCCGGATCATCCCCAAACGTCTACAAAACATCTCTGTTTTGTTAATGGGGCTCCCAAACTATTTATCCGAGATCGTCCGATTACGATCGGAGGGACGAGATAGCCCTACCCACACCCACTTTCTATAAATAGCAGTGCAATCAGTGGAAGAATCCCTAATTTCTAGGGATTCTCCTAGCGCTGCCGCAACTCCTCTTGTCTCCTCCTCGTGTTCCCCACCAAGCCAATCACCTTCAGCCCTTGTTTTCAGATCCACTCCACCAACCGCCACCTCCCACTCGATTTGGACCGCCAGATCGCGGATCCGACGGCCCAGGAGGCTTCCCCAACGCCCCAACGCTCGTCCCTGCCTCCCGGCTGTAGCTCCCTCGCCCCCGCTCGATCTGGCCACTGAGATCCCGAGCGCCTCGACCCCAAGCTCCACCACCCACCGGTGGCCTCGATGGTACAGCAGCAGCTGCCGCTAGACCGGACTCCCTCCCCACGCTACCTCCTTATTTCTCTTCTTTCCCTGTCTCATCTCTCGCTCTCTCTTGCACTGCATGCTCGAACAGGAGGTCATGGAGTCGCCGTCTTCAAGCCATCGACTAGCCAAAACTTCAATGCCGGTGAAGACCTTCTCCAGTCCTCGAACCGCACGGGGTTTCCGCACCGTGTGCACTTGCCGCCCGTCGCCGTCAAATGCCAGCGCCGCCATGCTTCTGCCATCCGCGTTGGCAACTACAGCGCCCAGCCGCGCCGACCTCCTGCAGCCTGTCCCAGCGCTGGATCTGAAGCCCGCGTTTCCCATCGGACCTCGCCTCGCCGGAGATACCCAAGTCCATCGCCGCCCTCCGTTGCTGCTTTGCCGTCGTCCAGCCGTGCTGCCGTTCCCCTGCTTCCTCTGCTTCCTGAATGAGCAAGGAGAACGACCGCGCGTCGCCTGCGTCTGTTGACCGCGCGAGCGTCGTCAGCGCTCCCCTCTGCCTCGCTCGTGGACTGGATCCAACACCTCTTGCCAAGGCCCAGCGCCAAGTGAGCCGACCCGTTTCCTTGTCGGCCCAGCCGCGCCTCCTCAGGGCGGACGTGAGCAGCTCTCCCAGCCCAGTTCACTTCAGTTTCAGCCCAGTCATGGGTTTTTTTTCTTCTGTCAGCGATTTATCTATTTACCCAGAGCCGTCCAGTTTTACAGAAAACCCCTTGCACTTCATGCATTTAATATCTCCACAACCGTGCATCGGATTAAAACAACTTATATATGTAATATGCCTAGAATTCTGTCTAGTTTAATAATTTGCAACTTTCACCCATGTTTGAAATGCTTAAATTGATGTTTGATTAAATTTGCTCTAATAATATGTTAAAATGCTTTAATTCATAACTAAATAACCATAGCTCGGTTTTAAATAAACTTTATATGTAAATGGGGTAGAAAAATGCCTAGTTTAACATGGTGGCATCACTTTGCATGTCTAACAACTCTAAAATTGTGTTTAGGGAAGAACAGTACCAAACCTTAAAATATGCACATGAGGAGTTTCTGGAATTGTTGTTTGTTGTTCTAGCCTCATTTAAACTTGCCTAGATAGGTAGTTTTCCATTTGCTTCACCTCTTCCATGTTAATCAACATTTAATATTGTTGAGTACATAAACGGGAGAGAACTAAATAAGTCATGTGGTGTTTTGTCATTATGCAACTCGTTGCATATGGAGCTCCACTTAATTTGTAGGTTTGCTTGTGCACTTTGCCATGCCATGCCATGTATCTTTAAACCGGACATGCATCATACTTGTTGTGCGTCATGCCATGATTATGTGATGGTTGTTTACTATGTTGTTTGCTTCTTTCCGGGTTACTTCTCGTGTTAGCTTCGGTTTCGTTCCGGAGTTGTGAGGATCCGTTTGACTACGCCCGTTTGTCTCCTTCATGGACTCGTTCTTCTTCCTTGCGGGATCTCAGGCAAGATGACCATACCCTCGAAATCACTTCTATCTTTGCTTGCTAGATGCTCGCTCTTTTGCTATGCCTATGCTGCGATACCTACTGTCGGTGTCAAAACCGGCGGATCTCGGGTAGGGTGTCCCGAACTGTGCGTCTAGGCCGGATGGTAACAGGAGGTGAGGGACACGAAGTTTTACCCAGGTTTGGGCCCTCTCGATGGAGGTAAAACCCTACGTCCTGCTTGATTAATATTGATGATATGGGTAGTACAAGAGTAGATCTACCATGAGATCGAAGAGGCTAAACCCTAGAAGCTAGCCTATGGTATGATTGTTGATGTGTATGTTGTCCTACGGACTAAAACCCTTCGGTTTATATAGACACCGGATAGGGTTAGGGTTACATAGAGTCGGTTACAATGGTAGGAGATCTAAATATCCGTATCGCCAAGCTTGCCTTCCACGCCAAGGAAAGTCCCTTCCGGACACGGGACGAAGTCTTCAATCTTGTATCTTCATAGCCCAGGAGTCCGGCTGAAGGTATAGTCCGGCTATCCGAACACCCCCTAATCCAGGACTCCCTCAGTAGCCCCTGAACCAGGCTTCAATGACGACGAGTCCGGCGCGCAGATTGTCTTCGGCATTGCAAGGCGGGTTCCTCCTCCAGGTACTTCATAGAAGATTTTGAACACAAAGATAGTGTCTGGCTCTGCAAAATAAGTTTCCACATATTGCCATAGAGAGAATAATATTTACACAAATCTAATCTGCTGACGTATTCCGTAGTGTGACATCACACCATGGCCAAGCTTTTATTCGAACCGTTTTACTGTCCCATCTCAGCACATCATGCGAGGAGGTTTCCTTGGCACGTCTTGTTAAAGCAGAGATCGTGTCCCCTTATTTCGGGATTCTCATTAATACGGGCGTGGGTAACCCAACCGCTTCTAGGACTCCTAGATTATAGGCAAGTCCAAGCGGACACAGAGAGGACGCTTGATATTCACCCTCTTTATAAAGGGGACAAGGCTCTTATTTTTCCCTCCCGTGCTCAATCGAATCCTTCCCCCACCTCAAGCTCAAAAGCCCGAAGTTTAGGTCAGCTGCTCCGAACCTCCAGTCATGTCCGGGTCTAGCCTTCAAGGCCGATGGGTGCCTTCCTCCGTCACGGAAGAAGACATCAAAAAGTTGAGGGAGGCCAGATATCTGACAGCCGAAATTTCGCATCGGCTGCCTCCCCGAGGGCAGGCCGTCCCTACCCCCGAACCCAATGAGAACGTCGTGTTCGTCTCCCACTTCCTCCGAGGTCTAGGCCTTGCTCTGGATCCTTTCGTCAGGGGTTTGATGTTTTATTAAGGGCTAGACTTCCATGATCTAGCTCCGGACTCCTTTCTTCATATCACGACATTTATTGTCGTGTGCAAGGCCTTCCTCCGGGTTACCCCTCACTTCGGCCAATGGCTCAAGACCTTCGAAGTGAAGCCGAAGATGATCGAGGGGCAACATGCAGCATGTGGAGGTGCCTCAATACGCAAGATGACGGGAGCTCCGTGGCCCAAAGGTTCCATCCCAGAGGTGTCTGAATTGTGGCAACAGGAGTGGTTCTACATCACGGCTCCTAGAAGCGCCAAGTGGGCGGCCGCCCCTGTTTTCCGCTCGGGCCCTCCACCACAACTGATGTCATGGATCAACAGGGGTCTGAGCTGGGGTCCAGCCAAGGACGTGCCTATACTGCAAAGCCGCATTCGAGATCTCTTCAATGGAGATTTCAGTTTGGTTGCGGTCATACAAGTTATGCTGGTTCGTCAAGTCCAGCCTTGCAAACGTCGGCCTCTTCGCCTATGGGAGTTCAATCCCGAGGGGATGTGTGTCATTCAAAATTTTCTCGGCTTGACGCACGAGGAGATGTACAAGTCATTCTTCGGACCTCAGATGGAGTGTCCGAAAATCTCCGAGGACGTGGGCCTGAGTAGTAACCGCGCCGCCGAACAGGTAAGGCATCTTCCGGCCGAACATACTATATCTCCTTTGCTACGAAGCTATTTCTGAGAGTTTGCTTTTGACCAGGACTGGCTAACAAAGGCAAAGTTGATTCGGTGTTCGGCCCCCCTCCTTGAGGGTTTGGAAAATCTGGTATTAGAAAAGATGCTCCAGACCGCACCTTGCCAGGAGCCCTTGAAGGAAGATACTGTGGAGGATAGTGCGGGAAGACGCGGGCCCCCAACGCTGCCCATTCTAGCCGAGGGAGCGAGCGTCTCCATGAAGGAAGATGACCAGAAGAGGAAAAGGACAGCGCCCGGGGATTTGGAAGCCCAAGCTTCCAAACGGGAGAAGAAGTCTCCCACAGAGGGTCCTACCTTGGGGGTGCCGTTGCCACACAAAGTCCGCGGGGGGATCAATTCTCCTGTGAGTCGTAAGTGACCCGAAATACTTTAATAGTACAGATATGCCATCTTTTTCTTCTGAGAAGATAACCACCGCATATATTTTTGCAGTTCGGGCCTTAGCCCCTCTCAAATGAGCTCGTCTTCGGGGGATCTTCTTCCAGAGATGATGGAGAGCGAAACGCCTCCTCCGGACTCCTCCGCTCCAGAAGCGGGCGACCCTGAAGTGTCGTCGCGGAGGGCCTCTCCGAGTCCGGTGAGGCCAGAAAATAATCACATTGACCCCCGAAGCTCCCAGTGTCTGGCTCTCGAAGAGAGGAGACAAAAGAATACGGCACTATCTAGTGTGCGATCGGATGTTCTGAGGGAGTTGGTAGGGCGAGCGGCCATCTCAGATGAACACCGTGTGCTGATGAATACGGTGATGGAGAGAATATCGTCCGCCGAAAGCGGGTTGCATGAAGCTTTTATGAGTCTACTGACAGGCTTTGAGGTACGTAAAAGAATGTATGATAGTCCTGCACATGCTAGGTGTGCCCTGTGTAGATAGTAGCCCCTGAGACTCTGGTTGTCGTCGAAACAACGACGAACAGAGGATCATATTCCCAGGTAATAACCATACTGCCTCTATGTGCAGGTGATGGAAGCTCCGGTGGCTAGCCGGACTAGCGAGTTTGCCCATTTAGAACGGCAGTTGGATGCGGCAGACGCCGACATCGAGCTTGTTAATAAAAGGCTTGACGAGGCACAGGGTAAGTGTCATTATCTGGTAAAACGCCACAATAGCAATAGCAGTATGATGCCAGCATCTTTAATATGTTGCGACTGCAGATGGAGCTGCCACTGTTGAAGCCTTGCGGGCAGAACTTGCCCGAGCCAAGGAACAAGCGAGGTTGGGTAATGCGGCTGCTTTAAAGGCAGTCGAAGAGTTGCAAGCCGAGAAGGCCGCACATGGCGAGAGCCGAGACAAGATGGCCAAGATGGCCATAGAATTAAAAGCCGCCGCCGACCGTTGCCGGGTTCTTGAAAAGGAAAACCAGGCAAAGGCATCGGACCTTGAGAAGGATGTTGCGACGAGAAAAGACCTCCGCTCTGCTATGAGGGCAAAGAAGGAGGAGATGCGGGAAGCCGGGGATATTGTAGCTGGGAAATCATTTATGTTGCGGAGGAAGTTCGGAGATCCACGGTATGCCCCTCTGGATCGGCTGTGGAGTTCGGAGGATATGTATATGGATTTGGCGGCGAGCGCTGCCGATGCGGCCATGTACTTCCAGGGTCAGACAGACCGTGAAGTCGATCAGCTGTTTTGGAGACAATTCCATTCTCCCGAGCGTCCGCTTTCATTGACTGACCAATTAGCCGAATGGGCCGAACTAAATAGGTTGTCCGGACTCTCCATGAGGTCTGTTGTGGATCAGTTATGGCTGGAAGGGTCAAAACCTAACAACTATTTCAGCTTGGTGCAGCAGTTACTTGATGTGGTGTCGCGCATTGATGCGATGAAGAGGTCGGCATGCATAGAGGGCGCACGGATGGCCTTTGCCCGTGTCAAGGCATACTGGGCGGAGATGGATGCTACCAATGTTGTAGTGCGGGATTCGGCCATAGGTCGAAAGGCTGCTGAGCACTACTTTGAAGAAGTTCTTGAGGGTGCCTGTTTGGTAGAGACCCAGTGCTCAAAAAATATTATCTTTGAGTGATATGTAATCTCATTGTAAGCGAAATGCTTTTATAAATGTTTATAAGGCTATTTTTATACTTTTGCCTGAAAGTAATATGATGCCTCCTGGGCGGCCGTTTTTGTATACATGTGTATAACCTGAAAGATTGCAGTCGTCGGCTTCAACCCCCACGCATATAATGCGGAGGTGCTCGCAAATACACGCGTTCACACTTAACCCAACGTCTTGGTCCTATTAAGGAGGTGATAGTGGAGCGAGCGAGGCAACCGGACTATAATGCTTTAACACTTTCACTTAGCCATAGGAGTTTGACAGTGGGGCTACTAGATAGCCCCTGGAGGCTCTGCACTCTCCCAATCTCGGAGTGCGTACATGCCTGGCCAGAAAATGGCCCTTCGTTAAGGCGGAGGAATTCTAACATTCCCACAGGTCATCGAGTGGTTGACCAGTCTCACGCTATATCATGACGGTTAGTCTTCGGCTTTCTCTACTGAGGTGCTCGTATGGATGAACCAGGGCACAATCGCAGTAGTTCTCCTGGTGCTACCTTAGCCGGTAAAGCGGAATGTAAGGCACCAAAACACAGGAGCCGGGCAAACCCAACATTTGACCAAAGACAATGATTCGAAGCTGATGCATATAGGGCCAAACTCGCGACGCCGAACACTCCCTAAGGTATTCGGTCTTTGTGGTATAAACCGGGCCTAAATAATGGCCTTTGTAAGAAGCCCCTTGTGTCCAGGTACGTGCATTGTTCTGGTGTGGCCACATGCCAAGACGTCAGCATCCTTCTTAATGGTGGATATGTATCAACAAGAGATAGTAAAAAAGGTTTACGCAGGGTCTTAATCTAAAAAGAATCCTTGGAGCGGGTCCCTGCTGCACGTCTGCGCCTGTGTCTCTGTTGTGCCGTATCCTGGACGGGTGTAGCACGATGATCGTCTGTAAAAGAGAGGAAGTTAAGTGAAAAAGTTGTCGTGCAAAAAGATAGTTTTTTAAAAGAAAACCATGTGTAATTGAAGATGATAAGAAATTGCCACTTGTCTGCATGCGTTGAGCCCCTTGTATTGACAAATAGGGGTGTGACCATTTATTCGGGATAAGTAGCGGCGCCGGACTCAATTAGTTGTGTCTGAGGTCTTGACGACCTATTGGATGCTTTCGCTAGTCCAGCGCCTTTAATGTGCGGCTGTCAAGGCAACCTCACTCTCTTCGGCGCGCAGAGATCGCTTGATATTTCCGTGCACTGTGATGACGCCACGTGGACCGGGCATCTTGAGTGTAAGGGAGGAGTAGTGTGGTATTGCATTAAAGCAATTGAAAGCTTCACGTCCGAGCAGTGCTTGATAGCCACTTTGAAACGGAGCGATGTGGAAAGTTAAATGCTCGCGACGGAAGTAATCGGGGGAGCCGAATATAACTTGTAGTAAGAGGGAGCCCGTACAACGAGCCTCTGGGCCTGGCGTTACTCCTTTAAAGGTAGTATTGCTATGGAGAATTTGTGTTGGGTCTAACCCCATCCCGCGGATTGTATCCTGATATATTAGGTTTAGGCTACTGCCGCCGTCCATGAAGACTCGTGTGAAGTGATGTCCGCCAATCACTGGGTCTAATACCAGGGCAGCCCATCCTGCGTGTCGGATACTAGCTGAGTAATCGCGATGGTCGAAAGTGATCGGTTGAGACGACCAGTGGCAGGACTCCGTGGGGACAGGCACTTGGGTATATTTTCCTGGGAGTGCCGCGTTGTGTTTTCCCTTGATCACGTGTAACACATTTACTGTTTTGACTTCGGGTGGAAATTTCTTTTGTTCCCCCGTGTCTTGCTTGGGGGGCTCGTCCTCGTCTTCACTTAGTGTATCATCCCCCTTGTGTATGGCGTTGAGCTTGCCGGACTGCTTGAAGACCCAACATTCTCTGTGGGTATGATTAGAGGGTTTACCAGGGGTACTATGGATCTGGCATACTTGGTCCAGAATTTTGTTGAGGCTGGACAGTTCATCCCTAGTGCCTTTAGGGGGCGGCTTTTGACCTAGCCAAGAGTTTTTGAATCCCGCATTTACTGTCGTGCCCTTCGTGTTGTCTTCTTTAATCCGGCGTTTGTTATTGCTGTTGCACCGTGATTTCCCGTTTCCATCTCTAACTTCAGATGTACTGGGGTCGCTGGTGCTGCATCTGGCTAGCTAGCTGTCCTCACCCGCGCAAAAGCGGGTCATGAGGTTTGTTAATGCGGCCGTCGTTCTCGGCTTATTTTGGCCGAGGTGTCTGGCGAGCCATTCGTCACAGATGCTATGCTTAAAAGCTACCAAGGCTTCGGCGTCCGGACAGTCGACAATCTGGTTCTTTTTAGTAAGAAACCTGTTCCAAAGCTTTCGGGCTGACTCTCCAGGCTGTTGAGTTATATGACTCAAATCGTCCGCATCCGGAGGTCGGACATAAGTCCCTTGAAAATTTGCCCAAAAGGCGTCTTCGAGCTCCTCCCAACTTCCAATGGAGCTTTCGGGGAGTCCTTTGAGCCAGTGACGAGCTGGCCCTTTGAGCTTGAGGGGCAAATACTTGACGGCGTGGAGATCATCTCCTCGAGCCATATGGATATGGAGGATGTAGTCCTCAATCCAGACCCCAGGGTCTGTTGTTCCGTCGTATGCATCTATGTTTATGGGCTTGAATCCCTCTGGAAATTCATGGTCCAGCACCTCATCGGTGAAACATAGGGGGTGTGCGGCACCCCCGTATCTGGGTGTACCGCGTTGTTCGGATGTTTGTTGTGTTGCATTGTATGCTGGGGCGCGCTTGCGTGGTCCATAGATGGATCTTGTTGCACCGTCCTTTGGGTGCGAGCCCTCGCATGGGTCACATATTGTATTGTGAGCGGCGTTGTATGCCGCTCTGTGTTGGTAGAGGGGTCGTCTATCCGACCAGGTGGCTGCTTTGATATTTGGTTGTGGAGGTTCTGAGGCCTCCTCATCGAATTCGGGTAGCAGCTTCCGCTTTGGGTAGCTCTTAGAGGGGCGATTGTCGCCGTACCTTGCTGTTGTGCTGGGTATTTTACTCCATCTGAATTGGAGTGTGTCTTGCATGGCCTTGAGCCTTTGCTTCTGCTTTTTCAGGCTCCTCGCGGTGGCAACAAGCCTTTTACGGGCAGTCTGCTGCTCCGGGTGTCTGTCCGGCGTTGTGTTGTCCGGACCATTATCCTTGATAGGATTTGTTTGTTTGGTTTGATTATCCGGATTGCCGTTGTCCGGCGGCGGTTCGCCCTGCTCCAGCGCTGGGTCTGTGTGATTGCTATTTCTGTCGAGGCAAGATTTGGGGTGGCGCTTGCGTCGCCGCTTTGACTGCTTTTCGAGGGAACAAGCCTTCGGTGCGTCCTTCCGCTCCTCGTCGTCATCTTTTGGTGCGTCCACCATGTATACGTCATATGACGAGGTGGCGTTCCAGGGCCCAATAGGCGCTGGTTCCTCATCGTCTCCTTCATCGGCGTCCATACCGTCGATGTCTTCGGAGTCGAGGTCGAGCATGTCGGTTAAATCGTCGACAGTGGCTACAAAGTGGGTGGTGGGTGGGCTGTGAATTTCTTCATCGTCCGCATCCCAATCTCGCTAACCGTAGTCCGGCCAGGGCTCTCCTGATAAAGAGAGAGACTTTAGTGATTCTATAATATCACCAAAGGGCAAGTGTTGAAAGATGTCCGCGGCAGTAAACTCCATGATCGGCGCCCAATCAGATTCGATTGGTAGAGGCGCGAATGGCTCGGAGTCCGGAGAGGAGTCCAACTCCTTGGAATCATGAGTCTCGCGGAGTGTGGGGCTGGTGTTCGGCTCAATCGCCATTAGGGTTGCAGCCCCCGAGGCGGCGTCCAACCGCCCATCCTCGATCGGCGCAGTTGGCTCTGAATTAGGGATCGGAGTTAACGTGGGTGCGGCCTCCAGGGCACTATTCGGCGGCAGAGCTAAATCATGCTCGTCGTGACAGAGCGGCGCGCTCGGCAGTGGCTCGAATCCGTCGAAGATCAAGTCTCCGCGGACGTCAGACGTGTAGTTTAAACTTCCAAATCTGACCTGACGGCCAGGGGCGTAGCTTTCGATCTACTCCAGACGGCCAAGCGAATTGGCCCATAGTGCGAAGCCGCCGAAGACGAAGATCTGTCCGGGGAGGAAGGTCTCACCCTGGACTGCATCGCTGTTGATGATCGTAGGAGCCATCGAGCCTGACGGCGACGACACAGAGGAACTCTCAATGAAAGCACAAATGTCGGTGGCAAAACCGGCGGATCTCGGGTAGGGGGTCCCGAAATGTGCGTCTAGGCCGGATGGTAACAGGAGGTGAGGGACACGAAGTTTTACCCAGGTTCGGGCCCTCTCGATGGAGGTAAAACCCTACGTCCTGCTTGATTAATATTGATGATATGGGTAGTACAAGAGTAGATCTACCACTAGATCGAAGAGGCTAAACCCTAGAAGCTAGCCTATGGTATGATTGTTGATGTGTATGTTGTCCTATGGACTAAAACCCTCCGGTTTATATAGACACCGGATAGGGTTAGGGTTACATAGAGTCGGTTACAATGGTAGGAGATCTAAATATTCGTATTGCCAAGCTTGCCTTCCACGCCAAGGAAAGTCCCTTTCGGACACGGGACGAAGTCTTCAATCTTGTATCTTCATAATCCAGGAGTCCGGCTGAAGGTATAGTCCGGCTATCCAAACACCCCCTAATCCAGGACTCCCTCACCTACCACTTGCTATATCATGCCTCCCATATTGCTAAGCCAAGCCTCTAACCCACCTTGTCCTAGCAAACCATTGTTTGGCTATGTTACCGCTTTGCTCAGCCCCTCTTATAGCGTTGCTAGTTGCAGGTGAAGATGAAGTTTGTTCCATGTTGGAACATGGATATTTGTTGGGATATCACAATATCTCTTATTTAATTAATGCATCTATATACTTGGTAAAGGGTGGAAGGCTTGGCCTTATGCCTGGTGTTTTCTTCCACTCTTGCCGCCCTAGTTTCCATCATACCGGTGTTATGTTCCCTGATTTTGCGTTCCTTACACGGTTGGGTTATAATGGGAGCCCCTTGACAGTTCGCCTTCAATAAAACTCCTCCAGCAAGGCCCAACATTGGTTTTACCATTTGCCACCTAGCCTTTTCTTTCCCTTGGGTCGGCCAACCCAAGGGTCATCTTTATTTTAACCCCCCGGGCCAGTGCTTCTCTAAGTGTTGGTCCAACCTGAGCGATGTCTGGCGCCCCCTGGGCAACCAGGGTTTATGCCAACCCGATGTCTTGCTCATCCGGTGTGCCCTGAGAACGAGATATGTGCAGCTCCTATCGGGATCTGTCGGCACATCTGGGTGGCTTTGCTGGTCTTGTTTTACCATTGTCGAAATGTCTTGTAACCGGGATTCCGAGCCTGGTCGGGTCTTCCTGGGAGAAGGAATATCCTTCGTTGACCGTGAGAGCTTGTGATGGGCTAAGTTGGGACAGCCCTGCAGGGTTTTAAACTTTCGAAAGTCGTGCCCGCGGTTATGGGCGGATGGGAATTTGTTAATGTCCGGTTGTAGAAAACCTTAAACTTAACTTAATTAAAATGCATCAACCGTGTGTGTAGCCATGATGGTCTCTTTCCGGCGGAGTCCGGGAAGTGAACACGCTGTTGGAGTTATGCTTGAACGTAAGTAGTTTCAGGATCACTTCTTGATCACTTCTAGTTCACGACCGTGCCTTGCCTTCTCTTCTCGCTCTCTTTTGCGTAAGTTAGCCACCATATATGCTAGTGCTTGCTGCAGCTCCACCTCATACCTTTTCCCTACCCATAAGCTTAAATAGTCTTGATCGCGAGGGCGTGAGATTGCTGAGTCCCCGTGACTCACAGATACTTCCAAAACCAGCTTGCAGGTGCCGTTGAATCGTATAGGTGACACAACCAAGCTCAAGGAGGATCTCGATGAAGATCTTGTTCATTGTGTTGTTCTGTTTCCAGTTGATCAGTAGTGGAGCCCAGTTGGGGCGATCGGGGACCTGTACCATTAGGGGTAGTCTTCTTTTATTTTGGTTCCGTAGTCGGACCTTGATTGTATCTGGATGTTGTAATGCTTTATTGATGTATTGTGTGAAGTGGAGATTGGAAGCCAACTCTATACCTCTTTCTTATTCAGTACATGGGATGTGTAAAGATTACCCCTCTTGCGACATTGCCTTCAATGCAGTTATGCCTTTAAGTCGTGCTCCGACACGTGGGAGATATAGCCGCATCGAGGGTGTTACAGGGATGGAGCATCATCGGCGCCGGGAGGTCGAGTTAAGGAGAAGGTGCGATGCGATGAGTGTACAACCTCTTTGGTGGCGCCGAGTAGGCCTCGGCTTCGTCCGAGGAGTCGGTGAGGATGTTGCGGTTTCGGTGGAGCAGGTTAAGGCGGCGCTGTGGGGATGGAGCAGCCGCGATAGACGAGGCGATCATTGGAGCAGCTCCTTGGAGGTGGAGGACGGGGCGGCTGAACCGGCGGGATGGCGAGATGGAGGACAGATCCTCATCCGGGGATGTGGACGAGGGATGTCGAGCTGTTGCGGTGGACGACGTCGTCGGGGAAGAGGCTCCGGCTGGGCAGCGGTGACGTGGCGGACGGCGGAGGGTGGGGTTTCACGGCTAGAGCGGAGAGGTTATGGCAGACTGGCATTTCAAATGGCGAAAAGGGGGCGATGGGAGGGGGTGAAGCATGACTTAGGGACGCGCTTGTCCAAAATGTAGGGTGTGTTACAAAAGTACCGCCACCAATTTGAACTAGCGGCCCTTTTGGCTCAGGGTTAGAAGGGGGATTTCACGTGTCGGGATTTGGTAGCTTGAGGGAGTTTTCGCGCGCATTGTAATTTCGGGATAGCAAGGCGCGGGTTGTGAAGGCGCCAGTTTTGGGAGCACGATATCTGAATTTTCGGGATATAACAAGACGCGGGTTGAATTTTAGGTACAAGCCTAACGTGTAGTAATATTGTACTTGTATACGTACCAAATCAATTCGCACTTCCCTCAACCAAAAAGAAAACAAAACAAATAAAACTATTCACGCCACACAAAGAGAGAGTCCTGCCCCATTTTACTATACAAATGCTATTCAAAGCTACTCCCTCCTTCCATCTATATAGGGCCTAATGCGTTTTTCGATGCTAACTTTGACCAAATATTAGAGCAATGATATATGACATGCAACTTACACAAAGCACACCGTTAAATTCGTCTGTGAAAGGTTCTTTCAATGATATAATTTTCACATTGTGCATGTCATGTACTATTAATCTTGTCAATAGTCAAAGGCGGTCGTAAAAATCTCATTACGCCCTATATAGATGGAAGGAGGGAGTATGAATTCATGTTATGTCCGATTAAATTTTTTCGCTTGTTGTATAATGCATGTAACCTACTCATACCAACATTTTAGTGCATTCCAAATGTCTATACTACCGCTGCAATTCGAACTAAATTTGTATTCATTTCTCTATTTCAATAAGAATCTACAATCATGATTGTTGCCAACTTCAACCATCATAGTTTCCTTGCTATCCGCCAGATATAAGTCGGACGGCCTATAATGCAGGATGGCAGGAACACCATCATCAGCAACTCCGTTTTTTTATAAGAGTAGAGATAAAATATATTAAATGTAGTATAACATGTTCATAACCACACCATGTGTATCACCGTTATATATATTCACACATGCTCGGTTTGAAACACTATGATAAATTCTTCAAATATCCGAATTCGCTTTTTATAATAAAGTATATATGATCTCTATTCATCTTTTACACCCACGCAACCCTCTTATCTTTGTAGCTAGCGCTAACTTTCTCTTGTGCATGCACACGCCCGCATCCCTCTCACCCTCCCTAAGCATTGTCTAGCTCCATCGCGCAAATTCGTCTTTTCACTTTAGGTCGTTCACCCACGGTGTGTGTAGGCCCCCCAGCTCCTTCTTTACAGCACACATCGATCGATATGCCTCTCTAGCCAGGTGTGCCTAGCACAAACACAAGCTTCCCCTCTTCTCTTGTCACCGTCCATGCCTCACTTCCACCACTCTTTTCATCGTTCTCGTACTCGCACACTCCTCCCCCTCGATATAGTATGCCTCTCGTACGACCTCCAACATGCATCCCTCTCTCTATCCTTCTCCTTGTGCCTCATTTGCTTCTAGCACACACATGCATGTATACCGACCGATCTCCCAACATATACCTAGATCGACTTTAACTACCCCCCCCCCCATCGATCGACGTACCTCACAAGTTATGTCTATCCTTTCTCTAACAAAGGGTGACTGGTCTTCCTATGTAGTTACGTCTGCTTACCACAGCCACATCGTCCACCCTCATCATTCGTGCATGCCTCCTGACCCGTCTCTCACACGCACGTGCACAGACAACAAGCAGTCATCTCCTCTCTTATTGATATTGCGGGCGTGCCCTCCGTTTTTCTAGCAAGCCTATCCCATCATTTGTTAGAAGCAACTCCACTACCACCCCCTCCAACACTCTAGCTCTGTCTCTCTCCCAACCTTATTCCTCTCCTGCACATATGCATGGATGCCGATCGATCTCCCTTAATACATGAGGCAGATCGATCTCCTTAATACACGAGGTAGGCCTCTCTCCTCCTCCACACATATACCAGCCATTGTACCTCTATAGTAAATTGGGCCTCCCTCTTCCCCCACCACGCACCGATAGTCGAGCGCTGCAGGTAGGTATCCATGCCACAGTGACAAACTGCACATGTCCCATCTCACGTTCCAGTATGCTAGCCACTCTATATCTTTGACGTGGGCACACACAAATTCGATGGCACTTTTTATCGATCGCGCGCGCGCACACACACACACATCATCCCTCTCTTCGATTCTATGGACACATCAAGATGCATTTGTATGAGTAGTTTGTCTTGTGAGAGAAAAGGTTGAACGAGGGAAGGCCTTATTTGCGAACGTGGAGAGACGTGTGGGTATATTTTTGCAAAATTGCCATAGTTTCTTTCCTATCCGTTAGATATAAATCCGACAGCCTATATTGCAGGATGGCACACACACCATCATCACCAACTCTGTTTTCTACTCGCTCCATCCGAAAATACTTGTCATCAAAATGGATAAAAAGAGATGTACCTAAAACTAAAATACGTCTAGATACATTTCCTTTTAACCATTTTGATGACAAGTATTTCCGGACGGAGGGAGTATTTGTCTTTTTAGATATTTCAACAAGTGACTATGACCGGACCTTACCAACATACTCAAAAAAGTAGTCCATAATTTTGATGTTACCCTCTTTTCTTGGCGGTGCAGTGCCATCCGGATACCTCATAAATAAATAAAGTACTACATGATACTAATATATGATACATGGCGCAGGAGTACTAAGTATTATTAATACAATTTTGCTAGAACTCATCTAGATGAGATATAATTTGGTATCACTCATCTTTTATAGGCATTGGATGTGATGCTATATAAGATGCGTGTGTGCTGACGTGGGTTGTATTTGTTCTTGTGCAACGAACTAGCCACTGCATGTCATGTTTGATAGTCTCAAGTCATTAAAAGCATACGAGCCCCACATATCTTCTTGGTTGATTCCTCTATTTATGTCAAAAAATAAGAAACAACGTGAGAGTTAATGCACCACGCCTATGTGTTTACTATTTGGTTTTCGTAAGATGACTTAATACTCACCTAGACGGAGGGAGTATTCGATTTGACAGCGGGCGGTGCAGTTCCCGATACGGCTTTAATGCAGACAAGGGAGGGAGTAGCGGTTCCCAATATGTTGAACGACAATGCATCCTCCTTCAATTAATGCATGAGGGAAGTAATGGGAGGAGGTCCGGGAAAAGAGGCTGCACGATGTGAATGCAACGCAGTTTTCCCTCATTGCCCTCATATAAAGGCGCCCCTCCATTCCAATGCATCTACCACATCGTACGCACCTAAGCATTTTCCTAAGAACCTACACTAAGCGCAAAAGAGCTCACTCCAGACCCATGGCGGCGATGCTCGTGAGCGGCCAGCAGCTGCGCCAGATGGTCCACGATGCCGACCTGGGGCATGGCGCCGAGGATCATCTCCAGACGGTGTTGGAGACCGGCTGGTGGATGGCCGCCTTCGATGCCAACTACGACTCTCAGTTGGACCAGATGATCATTGCCACCATGTAACGCCCTCGATGCGGCTATATCTCCCACGTGTCGAAGCATGACTTAGAGGCATAACCGCATTGAAAGCAATGTCGCAAGTGAGGTAATCTTCACACAACCCAAGTATTACAATATGGGAAAAAGATTGTCACATCCCAAATTTTCAATTTGGAATGTTATACATTAGGTCATCATGCATATCATATTTTATTTTTCTTTTGGTTTTGATCCTAGAAAATCCTAAGCAACTCAAGGACCCACGGAGAGAGTTGGGGATTTCGTTAATTACATATTTGAGTTTTCACACATTATGTAAACAGGATCATTTGATTTTATTTATATTATCATCAATTATTTCTATTACAAAAATATGAGAGCGGGAATAAAATGACTTTCCCAAAATATAGAAATATTGAAGATTTAATAAAAAAATCAAATCAGATTTATTTCGGAGTTTTTCGGTATTTTTATTTGAATTTAGGAAAAAATGCGTGTTTTTCAAAGTTGTAGTTTGGGCCCAGATAAATGTTCACTTTATCGGGCTTGATTTTAGGAACCCGGCAAAATTTATGTCGCGATTTTTGGAGTCCGTTGAGTATTTCTTTTTATTTTTCTTCCGAGCGGATTAAAAAAACGCGTAACCGACTCCGGGCCGTAACCGGCCAGGAAACCTCCGCCCGGGGCCTTTATATAGCGCCCGAGCCGGCCCGAGAGAGAGAGAGAGAGAGAGGCCCGAAGCCAGCTAACCCTAACCCTAGCTAAGCCGCCGCCGCCGCCCGCCGTCGCCTGAGCGCGCGCCTTTCGAGGTTCACCGCCGCCTCGTTTACCGTGCAGTTTAAAAAAAAATCAGTTCGTCGTATTTCTTTTTCGTCGGATTTTCCGCGGTTATTTTCTGATCGCGATTTCTGATCTGATTTTCGTTTTAGTATAACTTTTCGCTCATTTATCGGAAACAGGCGATTCAAGCGCTTGGAGTTTCGTCTCGAAACCCTCTTTCCGAATAATCAACTTAAACAAGTTTTTGCTACTGTAAAATTTTCCCTAGATCCAGATTACTAGAACGAAGTTGTTTTCTTTCGCCGTTTGATTTCTTTTGCTTCGTTCGATTTGATTCTTTTTGCCAACCGGAGTTCTTAAGTTGAACTTTCTGGTTAGATCTTCTATTTGAGTTTTACCTGTGCATTAGATGAGTACTTATTGTATGCTTGTTGTTTGTCTGCGATAGAATACCCGGAGTGCGCCGCCTATTACGTTGAATCTCTAGGTTACGCGGATCATCAGCAAGGCAAGTAACACTTTGATCATACCTTTTCTACAACCCAGTTTTATTGCATTAGATCAATCCTCACACAGTGCATGATTAGGATCTAATTAAACTGTGGGATGGGAAGTAGATGAGGTAGTACCTATTACCTGTTTATTATCAAACCTTTGGGAGTTACTTCTACGTTTGCTTATTATGCCATGCTATGCTAGTAGACGTGGATTGGGTGAGTGAAATCCATGATAGATGTGAGATTTATAATTAAGGGTTTATCTAAGGTGGCAACCTAACACACATCTGGGTGGATTGAGGCACCTGGGGTTACCAGGACTTGCCTGTTTTTTTTGGACCGCCACCCAGGCCCAAAGGGATCATGAGATTATTCATACTAGAAACTTCCGTGTGCAGCCACAAGCCATTATGGGCTCTGGCATAGTTGAGTAAGTTGTGCGAACTCTTACAGTGGTAGACTAGCAGATGTAGGGGAAAGTAGGTGTACCGGTCTACCCGTCGTAAGGTGCTAGCGCTTCTAAAAGACTGTGTCTCGGTCATCCGTCTTCTCAAACACCCTGTAGTGCGAGAAACCAAACGGAGGCGATCGAGTCTTGTGGGGAAAAGCGCGCAAACCTCTGCAGAGTGTAACAAAGTAATCATGGTTAGCCGTGTCCCTGGTTATGGACAATCTTGAGTATCTAGTACCTGGATTTTCATGTGAATCTCAACATGTTACTCTAAATTAATTTTGATGGGTTTTAATGATGTTACTTAATTGGTATTGAGAATGCTGTCAACCATTCTCAATGTTTAACAACCACCATGGTAGTAATTAATCTTATTCCTTTGAAGTAGGGAAAAATTGGCTTTACGCAAAAAACAGTAACCATAGAGCTTTCCACCAGCCAAATATGCATATAGTATAGCTGTTGCATTCCATTACTCTCTATGTGTTACCTTGCCAGCATATTCCATGTGCTGACCCGTTTTTGGGCTGCAACGTTAATGTTGTAGACTTTTCAGACGACGATTAAGGAGTCTTTAGGTCGTGGTTCTATACTCAGTGATGCCGTTGGAGTTGATGGACTCACTTATCTTCCAAGCCTTCCGCTGTTTTCGACACTAGATGGCCTTAAGCCATATATATTGTAATAAGTTCTCTTTTGAGACACTCGATGTAATAAGTGTGTGATTGCTACTCTGCTATAAATCCTCCGAGTACTGTGTGGTGTCAGCATTACTGATCCAGGGATGACACCGGAGCACAGAGATCAGACTATTTGAGGTCTGGTCGCTACAGAGATGGTATCAGAGCACACGCTGACTGTAGGACACGACCACTAAGCAAAAGACCTAGATCACTCTCTTCTCTTCTGACCTCTCATCTTTTCTACTCTTTAGGATGGCGGATGCAAGGAACAAGTTCACACAAACAGATGAAGATACACCCTTAGGACGCCACCTGAAGGAAGTCACTAGATACCTGAACATAGGAGTACCAAGCTTCACGAGAACCTACAACGCCACTTTACCTGAAGAAGAGCGCTGGATGATACAAGTTCAAGTTCCAGGAAGGACGTTCATGCCAGTCACTGAGCCCATAGAGTTTTCTTTTGATGCACCAACTTGGAGTCTAGGAAAGAGCATGGCAGCTCACATCACCATGGGACGCATTGCAGAAGTCTATCGCAAGGATCTCAAGGATACTATCTACCAGATTTGTGGGCGCCGAGATGAACACTGGGAGATGATTAGCACCAGGAAGGATAGATCAATTGCAGCTTTTATCCAGGAGTTAAACCAGCACATTCGACGCCAGGAGAATCAGATGTGCGCCGACATGATAGATCTAAAGAAGGCTAAGACTAGAATCAAGGAACTAGAGGAAGAACTCAAGGCTACACGTGAAGATTATGAAGAAGAAATTGAAGTATTGGTGGAGAAGAATGACGATCTGATCAAGAAGATTGGAATATTTATGCGAGGCCCGACACCAGTAGATGAAGACGAGGAACCCAAGGAGATTAGCCCAGAAGACTACATCATCATCGACGGCACCGACTCAGAACAAGATAGTAGCGATGATGTCTATGTTGATGGAGCAGGAGCAGATATCATGGAGTCTACAACCGTAGAATATTTCTAGTAGACCACCTCATCAATAGTAGTAGTCCACCATGTAAATATAGTAGTCCGAGCACTTTTGCGATAGCTAGATCGATTGCATTCCTTTGTTTGATTGATTGAAGTGAATTGTGTGCTTTTGCCTCATGTGCATATAGGTAGTGTTTTCTCTTTAGACCCCCTCTATTCTTATATCTCATCTTTTCTAAAACCCTCAGATGCCTCCGAGACGTGACCCCGGATTTGCCTTTCCGCCGGAGCTCACCCAGTTGATCCAGCAGCAGAACACCCTGATGCAGTTGCTAGTTCAGAATCAGAATCAGGGGAACAACAACAACAACCCACCACCACCACCTGTTGACCACTTAGCCCGTTTTCTTAGGCTAAATCCGCCGGTGTTTTCCAGTAGCACCGAGCCGATAGTAGCAGATGATTGGCTCCGCAAGATAGCTAGGGAGTTGACCACAGCAGGATGCACAGATGTGGAGAAGGTTAAGTTTGCCGCACATCAGTTAGAAGGACCCGCAGCATCTTGGTGGGAAAATTTCACAGCCACCTTCCCAGTCGACACTGTCACATGGGACCAGTTTCAGCAGGCTTTTCGTACTGCCCATGTGTCAGCAGGAGCAATGGCCATGAAGAAGCATGAGTTTCGTAACTTGCGCCAAGGAGGACGGACAGTTGGCCAGTATGTGGAGGAGTTTAGTAAGCTAGCACGTTATGCCCCAGATGACGTTGCTACGGATGCAGCTAAGCAGGAGAAATTCCTGGAAGGACTGAATGATGAGTTGAGTATGCAGTTGATGGTAGCCACCTTCAACAACTACCAGGAGTTGGTAGATCGTGCTCCTATGATTGAAGGGAAGCAGCAGCAAATTGAGAACCACAAGAGGAAGTATGGACAAGGAAAGTATAATTCAGGAGCTCAGCAGAAGCCCCGTTTTACCCCTAGACCAGGAGGACATTTTCAGCATACCCATGGAGTAGGTAGCTCGCACAATCACAATGGCACCAAGAATGGTAATGGGAATGGAGGAAGCAATGGACAGAACCGCAACACCCCATTAACCCCAGCCAAGAAGGATTTGAGCCATGTCATTTGTTATAAGTGTTCGAAGTCGGGACATTATGCAAATGACTATCCTGAAGGACAAAACAGAAATGGGAGTTCTGGGAAGAAGCCGAACCCTTTCAACAGGGGACAGGTGAACCACGTTAACGTGGAGGAGGTTGAAGCCCAGCCCGATGCAGTAATAGGTAAGTTTTTGGTTAAGTCAATTACTGCACTCGCTCTTTTGATACTGGTGCATCGCATTCATACATATCAAGGGGATTTGTGGGAAAATATAGCCTGCCCACTAGGATTCTTAAAACACCTATGCTAGTAAGCTCACCAGGAGCGGAGTACATGGCCAGTCAAGGATGTTTTCAAGTGCCATTAAGTATAGGAAGGCATGTTTTCCCAACGGATTTAATTATTTTGGAATCCCAAGGTCTGGATGTGATTCTTGGTATGCATTGGCTGTCGATGTATGGAGGAAACATCGATTGCGCCAGTAAGACAATTTTGCTCACAACGCCAGAAGGAAGAAGGATCAAGTATGTATCCCGACATACGCCAAACAGGACACAAGTAAATTCCTTATTAGGAGTTGTGCAGGAGGAAGTACCAGTGGTAAAGGATTTTCCTGATGTATTTCCCAAAGAGTTGCCAGGCATGCCACCAGATAGAGACATTGAGTTTTTGATTGAGCTTTTGCCAGGCACTGGGCCAATATCGAAGAGACCATATAGGATGCCAGCAAAAGATTTGGTGGAAATTAAGAAGCAGAATAAGGAGTTACTGGATAAGGGATATATTCGCCCAAGTTCTTCGCCTTGGGGATCGCCAGTACTTCTAGTGGAGAAGAAGGATGGATCGTTAAGGATGGTTGTTGACTATCAAGGATTGAACGAAGTAACGATCAAGAACAAGTACCCACTACCAATGATCAATGATCTGTTTGATCAATTGCAAGGAGCTAAAGTGTTTTCCAAGATCGATTTGCGATCAGGATACCACCAGTTGAAGATTCGAGAACAGGATATACCTAAGACAGCTTTCACCACAAGATATGGACTATATGAGTATACCGTTATGTCATTTGGACTGACTAACGTGCATGCCTATTTTATGAACATGATGAACAAAGTGTTTATGGAGTTTTTGGATAAGTTCGTCGTAGTGTTCATTGATGATATCCTGGTTTATTCGAAGAATGAAGAGGAGCATAAGGAGCATTTGCGTTTGGTACTTGGAAAGCTCAGAGAACACCAGTTATACGCCAAATTCAGCAAATGTAAGTTCTGGTTGAAGGAAGTAGGATTCCTCGGACATGTTATATCTGGAGAAGGTATAGCAGTAGATCTCGCTAAAGTTGAAACTGTGACCAAGTAGGAAGCCCCAACTACCGTTGGAGAGATCCGGAGTTTTCTTGGACTCGCAGGATACTACCGGAGATTTATTGAGAATTTCTCAAAGATTGCGAAGCCTATGACGGACTTGCTGAAGAAGGATACTAAGTTCAAATGGACTGAGGAGTGTGAGGCTAGTTTTCAGGAGTTGAAGAACCGTTTGGTTACCTCACCAGTGTTGATTTTGCCAGATCAAACCAAGGATTATGAGGTGTATTGCGACGCTTCATGTCGAGGACTTGGAGCAGTGCTTATGCAGGAAGGAAGAGTTGTTTCATATGCTTCACGACAACTGAAGCCCCACGAATTGAATTATGCTACGCATGATTTGGAGTTAGCAGCCGTAGTGCATGCATTGAAGACATGGAGACATTTCCTCATTGGAAATCATTGTGAGGTGTACACGGATCATAATAGTTTGAAGTACATTTTCACGCAGAAGGAGTTGAACCTCAGACAAAGGAGATGGTTGGAGCTCATCAAGGATTATGATATGAAATTGCAGTATCATCCCGGGAAGGCTAATGTAGTAGCTGATGCGTTAAGCCGTAAGAGCCATGTCAATACGTTAATGACGGGAGAAATACCCAAGGAGTTAGCAGAAAATTTTCGTGAACTATGTTTGGAAATAGTTCCGAGAGGCTATGTAGTAGCATTGGAAATTCAGTCAACTTTGATGGACAAAATCAGGGAAGCTCAGAAAACTGACAAAGAGATTGCCGCTATAAAGGAGAAACTGAGCAAAGGAAAAGATAAAGGATTTCGTGAGGATGAGCACGACATCCTATGGTTTGAAGACCGTGTTTACGTACCCAATGACCCGGAGATCAGAAAGTTGATTCTGCAAGAGGCCCATGATTCACCGTATTCGATTCACCCAGGAAATAACAAGAGGTATTTGGATTTGAAGGATATTTTCTGGTGGACCGGAATGAAGAAGGATATTGCGGAGTATGTAGCAGTTTGTGATGTATGTCAGAGAGTAAAGGCAGAGCATCAGGAGCCAGCAGGATTGTTGCAGCCATTGCCGATACCCGAATGGAAGTGGGATAAGCTAGGTATGGATTTTATCACGGGATTGCCAAGGACTCGTTCAGGCTATGACTCGATTTGGGTTGTAGTTGATCGATTGACGAAGGTAGCACATTTCATCCCAGTAAAGACCACTTACACCAGTGCTAAGTTGGCAAAGATATACATGACCAGAATCGTATGTTTGCATGGAGTTCCGAGGAGCATCGTATCAGATAGAGGAACCCAGTTTACCTCAAAGTTCTGGAAGCAGTTGCATGAGACTTTGGGTACCAGGTTAGAATTTAGTACAGCTTTTCACCCGCAGACAGATGGACAGACTGAGAGAGTCAATCAGATTTTGGAAGATATGCTGAGAGCTTGTGCGCTAGATTATGGATCTAGTTGGGACGATAATTTGCCATATGCAGAGTTCTCTTACAATAATAGCTATCAGACCACTTTGAAGATGGCACCTTTCGAGGCTTTGTACGGAAGGAGGTGCAGGACACCGTTGTCATGGGACGAAGTTGGAGACCGCCAGTTGTTTGGACCAGATCTGATTAGGGAGTCTGAACAGAAGGTGAAGTTGATTCGCGATAGGCTCAAGGTAGCCCAGTCCAGGCAGAAGAGCTACGCAGATTCTAAACGCAAGGAGACAGTTTACAAAGTCGGAGATAGAGCTTATCTTCGAGTATCCCCACTTCGAGGGATTAAACGTTTGGAGTTAAGGGGAAGTTAGCGCCACGATTTGTAGGACCATATCGAGTTTTGGAGCGTATGGGAGAAGTGGCCTACAAGTTGGAATTGCCAGAAGGATTGGCCGGAGTGCATGATGTGTTCCACGTTTCTCAGTTGAAGAAGTGTCACGCGGAGATGGCTGACATACCTTTGAGAGACACAGTGCCATTAGAAGCAATTCAGTTGGATAACAATTTGACCTACGAGGAGAAACCAGTCAAGATCCTCGAGTTTGCCAGCCGAGTTACTCGTAGCAAGGTTATCAAGTTTTGCAAAGTTCAGTGGAGCCACCACACGGAGGATGAAGCCACCTGGGAGCGAGAGGAAGATTTACTCAAAGACCACCCTCACCTATTTTCTAGCCAACCCGAATCTCGAGGGCGAGATTCATCTTAAGGGGGGTAGGTTTGTAACATCCCAAATTTTCAATTTGGAATGTTATACATTAGGTCATCATGCATATCATATTTTATTTTTCTTTTGGTTTTGATCCTAGAAAATCCTAAGCAACTCAAGGACCCACGGAGAGAGTTGAGGATTTCGTTATTTACATATTTGAGTTTTCTCACATTATGTAAACAGGATCATTTGATTTTATTTATTTTATCATCAATTATTTCTATTACAAAAATATGAGAGCGGGAATAAAATGACTTTCCCAAAATATAGAAATATTGAAGATTTAATAAAAAAATCAAATAAGATTTATTTCGGAGTTTTTCGATATTTTTATTTAAATTTAGGAAAAAATGCGCGTTTTTCAAAGTTGTAGTTTGGGCCCAGATAAATGTTCACTTTATCGGCTTTGATTTTAGGAACCCGGCAAAATTTATTTCGCGATTTTTGGAGTCCGTTTAGTATTTCTTTTTATTTTTCTTCCGAGCGGATTAAAAAAAACGCGTAACCGACTCCGGGCCGTAACCGGCCAGGAAACCTCCGCCCGGGGCCTTTATATAGCGCCCGAGCCGGCCCGAGAGAGAGAGAGAGAGAGAGGCCCGAAGCCAGCTAACCCTAACCCTAGCTAAGCCGCCGCCGCCGCCGCCGCCCGCCGTCGCCGGAGCGCGCGCCTTTCGAGGTTCGCCGCCGCCTCGTTTACCGTGCAGTTTTTTTAAAAAAAATATGGTCGTCGTTTTTCTTTTTCGTCGGATTTTCCGCGGTTATTTTCTGATCGCGATTTCTGATCCGATTTTCGTTTTAGTATAACTTTTTGCTCGTTTATCGGAATCAGGCGATTCAAGCGCCTGGAGTTTCGTCTCGAAACCCTCTTTCCGAATAATCAACTTAAACAAGTTTTTGCTACTGTAAAATTTGCCCTAGATCCATATTACTAGAACGAAGTTGTTTTCTTTCGCCGTTTGATTTCTTTTGCTTCGTTCGATTTGATTCTTTTTGCCAACCGGAGTTCTTAAGTTGAACTTTCTGGTTAGATCTTCTATTTGAGTTTTACCTGTGCATTAGATGAGTACTTATTGTATGCTTGTTGTTGTTCTGCAATAGAATACCCGGAGTGCGCCGCCTATTACATTGAATCTCTAGGTTACGCGGATCATCAGCAAGGCAAGTAACACTTTGATCATACCTTTTCTACAACCCAGTTTTATTGCATTAGATCAATCCTCACACAGTGCATGATTAGGATCTAATTAAACTGTGGGATGGGAAGTAGATGAGGTAGTACCTATTACCTGTTTATTATCAAACCTTTGGGAGTTACTTCTACGTTTTCTTATTATGCCATGCTATGCTAGTAGACGTGGATTGGGTGAGTGAAATCCATGATAGATGTGAGATTTATAATTAAGGGTTTATCTAAGGTGGCAACCTAACACACATCTGGGTGGATTGAGGCACCTGGGGTTACCAGGACTTGCCTGTTTTTTTGGACCGCCACCCAGGCCCAAAGCGATCATGACATTATTCATACTAGAAACTTCCGTGTGCAGCCACAAGCCATTATGGGCTCTGGCATAGTTGAGTAAGTTGTGCGAACTCTTAAAGTGGTAGACTAGCAGATGTAGGGGAAAGTAGGTGTACCGGTCTACCCATCGTAAGGTGCTAGCGCTTCTGAAAGACTGTGTCTCGGTCATCCGTCTTCTCAAACACCCTGTAGTGCGAGAAACCAAATGGAGGCGATCAAGTCTTGTGGGGAAAAGTGCGCAAACCTCTGCAGAGTGTAACAAACTAATCATGGTTAGCCGTGTCCCCGGTTATGGACAATCTTGAGTATCTAGTACCTGGATTTTCATGTGAATCTCAACATGTTACTCTAAATTAATTTTGATGGGTTTTAATGATGTTACTTAATTGGGATTGAGAATGCTGTCAACCATTCTCAATGTTTAACAACCACCATGGTAGTAATTAATCTTATTCCTTTGAAGTAGGGAAAAATTGGCTTTACGCAAAAACAGTAACCATAGAGCTTTCCACCAGCCAAATATGCATATAGTATAGCTGTTGCATTCCATTACTCTCTATGTGTTACCTTGCCAGCATATTCCATGTGCTGACCCGTTTTCGGGCTACAACGTTAATGTTGCAGACTTTTCAGACGACGATTAAGGAGTCTTTAGGTCGTGGTTCTATACTCAGTGATGCCGTTGGAGTTGATGGACTCACTTATCTTCCAAGCCTTCCGCTGTTTTCGACACTAGATGGCCTTAAGAAATATATATTGTAATAAGTTCTCTTTTGAGACACTCGATGTAATAAGTGTGTGATTGCTACTCTGCTATAAATCCTCCGAGTACTCTGTGGTGTCAGCTTTACTGATCCAGGGATGACACCGGAGCACAGAGATCAGACTGTTTGAGGTCCGGTCGCTACAAAGATACATAGTTGGCTTACAATCGCCACTTCACACAAATACATAAAAAAAAGCATTACATCAACCAGTTACAAACAAGGCCCGACTACGGAGCCAAAATAAAAGAAGAACCCCAAATGCGACAAGGTCCCCGATCGACCCCAACTGGGCTCCACTACTGATCGACTAGAACGGAACAACACAAAGGACAAGATCTTCATCGAGCTCCTCCTTGAGCTTGGTTGCGTCATCTGCACGGACTCATCGGCACCTGCAAGCTGGTTTTGGAAGTATCTGTGAGCCACGGGGACTCAGCAATCTCGCACCCTCGCGATCAAGACTATTTAAGCTTATGGGTAAGGTAAAGGTATGAGGTGGAGCTGCAGCAAGCGACTAGCATATATGGTGGCTAACATATGCAAATGAGAGCGAGAAGAGAAGGCAAAGCACGGTCGATAAAAGTATGATCAAGAAGTGATCCTAAACAACCTACGTCAAGCATAACTCCAACACCGTGTTCACTTCCCGGACTCCGCCGGAAAGAGACCATCATGGTAACACACGCGGTTGATTCATTTTAATTAAGGTCAAGTTTAGGTTTTCTACAACCGGACATTAACAAATTCCCATCTTCCCATAACCGCGGGCACGGCTTTCGAAAGTTCAAATCCCTGCAGGGGTGTCCCAACTTAGCCCATGACAAGCTCTCACGGAAAGGAATAGACCTCCTCCCGAGACATTCCGGTCAGACTCGGTATCCCGGTACAACAAGACATCCTCGACAATGGTAAAACAAGTCCAGCAAGACCACCCGATGCGCTGACATCCTGATAGGAGCTGCACATATCTCGTTCTCAGGGCAACACCGGATGAACACTACGTACAGCTAAAACCAGCCCTCAAGTTTCCCCGAGGTGGCGCCGCAAGTGGCTCTAGTTTGGACCAACACTTAGACAAGCACTGGCCCGGGGGGGTTAAAATAAGATGACACTCAGGATGCGTGACTCCCAAGGGAAAAAAAGGCTAGGTGGCAAATGTTAAAACCAAGGTTGAGCCTTGCTGGAGGAGTTTTATTCAAAGCGAACTGTCAAGGGGTTCCCATTATAACCCAACCGCGTAAGGAACGCAAAATCCGGGAACATAACACCGATATGACATAAACTAGGGCGGCAAGAGTGGAACAAAACACCAGGCATAAGGCCGAGCCTTCCACCCTTTACCAAGTATATAGATGCATTAATTAAATAAGATATATAGTGATATCACAACAAGTAAACATGTTCCAACAAGGAACAACATCTCCATGTTCCAACAAGGGACAAACTTCAATCTTCACCTGCAACTAACAACGCTATAAGAGGGGCTGAGCAAAGCGGTAACATAGCCAAACAACGGTTTGCTAGGACAAGGTGGGTTAGAGGCTTGGTTCAACAATATGGGAGGCATGATAAGCAAGTGGTAGGTATCGCAGCATAGGCATAGCAAAAGAGTGAGCAACTAAGCAAGCAAAGATAGAAGTGATTTCGAGGGTATGATCATCTTGCCTGAGATCCCGCAAGGAAGAAGAATGAGTCATGAAGAAGACACACGGACGAAGTCGAACGGATCCTCACAACTCCGGAACAGAACCGAAGCTCACGAGAAAGGCAACTCGGAAAGAAGCAAACAACATAGTAAACAACCATCACATAATCATGGCACGATGCACAACCAAGTATGATGCATGTCTAGTTTAAAGAGGGCAAGACATGGCAAAATGCACAAGCAATCCTACAAATTAAGTGGAGCTCAATATGCAACGAGTTGCATATTGACGGAACAGCACATTCAAGTTATTTAGATTCGATCTTGTTTATGTACCCAACAATATTAAATGTTGTTAAACATGGCAAGAGGGTGAGGCATAACAAAACTACACCATCTAAACAATTTAAATGGGGCCGGATATAACAAATAACGAATCCGGTAAATCCCCATATGCATTTAGCAAATTAATGCAAACAACAAATTAAACATTCTTGATGTTGTTAACATGATGCGGATGACATGTGCAAGTTTTATGCAATTATTATTAAAAGTTGACAAGAGCATTATTATGAAGCATTTGTCACCATGGCAGAAACGAAAGGGGTGCCACGGCAATGACAACTTGAGTGAGATACCAATGCAAATGAGAAGTGTGCGGATGTGTGGAACACGCAAGAGATGGGGAGTGATCCCGGATACCGGGTGTCCCACATGAAGGTGGCATGGCAAAAGAGGGGCATCGCAAGCGACAACTCGATCACGGTGCAAACATGAGCATCTCATACAACACATGCATTCGGTCCACGGGTGATCGTCTCAGGGTTATACCTTTGAAGCGTGCACTTTTCGAAGCGGTTCGAGTTCGGAGCGGTGTAGAGGAAATAGGCGTTCACGGGACGTCGTGGAAGTAGTGGTACACGTTTTCTTGTCAAATCAACGGCGGCGGTAGTTGTACACTTGACGGTCTTCGGCGACGATAGTGGTACATCTTGTAGTGGAACTTGGGCGTAGTGGTACACAGCGACGGTAGTGGCACATGTTTTCGTAGATGTCCGGGGTCGTCGGTAGAGGTACTTGTCGCATCGCCGAGCGTAGTCGACCTCAGCATATCCGGAGGGGTACTTGTGGTCAAAGCGGCCTCTAGTGTACTTGTCGGTCCAGCAAGCGTAAGCAAATCGGGGCGGTCACGGTCTCGGCAACAAGTCTTGGCGTCCATGCGACCAACAGCGAAGGCGCGTGAACCAGCAACAGGGGGCTGCCGAGGTGGAGACCATGTGGCTGTCACGGTCGCACGCAGCGCATCACAGGGAGATGACGAAGGCCTCGGGCATGAAGGCTCGAACATTGAAGGAGGAAGGGGCCGATGGTGGAGGTCGTCACGACAGCGGTCGCTGGCACGGCCCGGCTGCTTGCTGGTGGTGGGGAGCTACGGCCGCGACGAGCCGCAGGCGGCCGCCCTTGGAGCGCCGGTGCTTGAGGCACGGATCAGCAAACGACATAGACGAAAGGGGAGGCCGGAGGAGATGCTAGGTGGAAGGAGGGGAAGGGAGATCGAGCGAGACAACACGCTCACGGTCTCCTGGCGGCGCGAGGGAGTTCTAGGAGAGGCCACGGGAATGAGCGGGGAAGGCTAGGGTTAGGCCTAGCGCTGCTGGCTGGATGGCCTTGGGCCTTAGGAGGGAAAAGACTGGGCCTTGGAGGCCGGTCGGCATGGCTGGGCTGCCAAGAACAAACGGGTCGGCCTAGAGTTTGGCCTAGGGAGACCCAGGGAGGCCGGCCTGGACTGGGCTACTCTCTCCTACTCCTCTCTAATTTTGTCTCAAAAAAACTCCTCTCTAATTTGCTTCAACAGAAAAAAAACTAGAGAGAAGGAAAAAAATAAAGAGAGGGTTAGGGAAAGAATATTTCAGGAAATAAAATATTCTTAGAGTGCCGAAACTTTGCCCAAATAGAATAACATGGTTTGGCAATATTTTAGAGATAGAAAAATAATTCAAGTTTGAATTAGATTCAAACTTGAGATATTTTTGAATCCAACCAAAACAAGTTCAAAGGATCTGAAAATTGGAGGAGGTGATCCTGGCACCAGTGGCGGAGCTTGAGGCAAATTGTTGGGCGGGCTGATCGGACAAATAGAATTAAGTAGCCTGTGGGCTGATGTTTCAAGGCCTAGGAGTAAATGAATTAGTGTACAAATGTCAAAATGTTGGGCGGGCCACGGCCCATTCGGCCTTGCCGAAGCTCCGCCAGTGCCTGGCACAGTCTAGAATTTATAGGAAAATAATGGACATTAATAGAGAAGGGAAAAAATGGGACGAAGGCATGCGGAAAATATTTGCAAGTGTGTGGTGATAATTCCACATAATTGGAATGTTTAATATAGCTCCCTAAAATATTGGGAGGATATGTTATATAGAGAAATCACCACGTGAATTCCCTCGGTTTAAATGGATCAAAGATCCATGCCATTTATTTAGTTGAGTTAAAAAAAGAAATGACATGATGGCATGATGACATGATGCAATGCACATGATGCAAAGATGAAATGCAACGGACCCAACAAATCACACGAGGAAACCCGGAAACCCTGGAAGGCATCTGAAGCTCCGGTCTTGGGGCGTTACAACACTCCACCACTACGAGAGGATCTCGTCCCGAGATCTAGAATGGCACCGGAGGGAAAACGGAAGAGAAAGAGAAGAGGTAAAACTAAGTTGCTTCTTTGACAAACGAGTGAAACCAAAGAACCTTGAGAGGTTGAACAAATTCGAGAAAAGAATACAACGAAGGTGAACAAAGTCGAAAACACTCCATTAGAAAATAGGAACAAGGAAGAACAAATTCGAACAGCACTCCGGTTAAGAAGGGATGCAAGACTTGATAAGATGAAAAGAACTTGATCTTGACAAGAACAAAAAGAAAAAAAATAGAAGAGAGCCACATCAAAATGCCTCCGGAAGAAAAGAGAGAATGGAAAGGAGTGAACGAAGTAGAAAACAATATCTTGGTAGAGCACGCTTACAACAAAGGCTAGAACGGAGTTGTTGGAAAACCAACAACTAAAAGAATAAGCTTGATATGGTCTTATGGGATACATCTAAAATTATGAGGTGACAACCTGCCACTCACGGAAAAAGAATTGGATTGATATGAACAAATTGGCGAGAAAGTATATCGCACCGGAAAGGATATATGAAGAACTTGGATCATTTATAAGCACCATAATAGCAATAAACCTTAGAGAAGGCTTTAGGTGAAATATAACCCAAGATAATAGCAATGAAGAGATTGATGGATTTAAAATATCTCGTTCATGACAACATGTGAATCATGAAACATGAATTCAAATTATCAAGAATGACATAATACCACCTCCAACGATACGGGAGAAAAATTGCACTCTGGATTGCAATATGAAGAAAGCTTGAGCTTCTTGGAAAAGAATCTCGATGAACACTTTGAGAATGAATTAAATCATAGATGAACCATCATGTAGAACCTTCATGAGAACTCCGGAAAAAGAGAAGATGCACAATTGAAATCAGGAATTTGATGAGCCTCCGGAATGGGGAATTGATTTCAGTCAAGGAAACAAGAATAAGAATTGCATTATGCTTATCCTTCACCAATTAAATTGATGACAATCAATGTATTTGGCATACTACTTATTCTCGTTGAAAAGATTAAGATAGCTATAGCGCAAACTTGAAGAGGCCTTCGATGATCCCGATAGGATTTGAAAGAACGGAAGTATGATAACGTAAGAAGAGGAATCTTGAACAAACCACTATAAGAATTGAAAATGAACGAAGAAAAGATAAAGAAACACCGGGAAGAAATTGCAAATGAATGAAGATGCTTGAGAGAATTTAGATATAAGAGAACGAAGGGATCACGAACTGATTAGAGAAATTTGAATGATGCACCGGTAAGATTAGAAGAAAGAGAGCTGAAAGCTGAGAATGAATACTTCTGAGGTGGTGGCCTTTGGAGAAACAAATTGAAAAGACTCTTGAATTGCTCCGGATGGATGAAAAGAATATCTCACAATCGCAAATAATTATGAGAGGATGGCAACAAGCTAGAATCACGAATCTTGAAGAGAATGAAGCAAGATATGGAGGAAAATTCTTCTTCGGTCTTCAAGTGTTATGAAAGATGATTTCAGACACCACCATGAATTATTGAGGCACTCCGGAAGAAACAAAAGCGAAGAGGTTGAGCCAACTATGAAAAGAATTTGGAAGATCTTGGAGAAGTCATTTGACTGATGATAACTCATTCTTACGTCAAACTTCGGAAGGAAAATTTGAGGACAGCTCCGGGAAAATAGGAAGAGTCAGGTAAGATCCTGGGAAAAGACTTGTGGGTTAGAGCCCACTCAAAAGAAACACCGTTGAAATGATTTAAAAGAGAGGTTCCACCAGTAGAATTAAAAGACTTGAATGAGATAACAGACTCGAGATATCTTGAACACTCCTGAACAATTGAATAGCGAGAAATGGAAGCTTATGAGGTGCACCGGCATAAGAAGGTATTGAAACGAGGAAAAGGTATGACCAACAAAACTTGACTTGAATCCATCGGAGAAGAAAAAGAATGAATAGTGGTGAACTAGAAATTTCGTTAAAATCTTCATGAGCATCACCGGGTAAGAACATTGACGAAAAAGAATGGAGAGACTTCATATGAATAAAAGGATACTTGAATAAGAAATCTTAATCCTTGAAGAAAAAGGGTGGGTGGGCGGGAAAAACAAAGGCAACTTGGGGACGGATGAAACAAACACCATTGAGAAGAACTGATAATTGATCTTGTGAATGTTGAAGTGATCGGATCCACTTGAAGAGAGACACACCGGTACAACAAGATTGGCATAACAATCTCGATTATCGAGAAGGATTAGTATTCACATCGGAGTATGAGAACACCATTTGGGGAAGGTATGGAATCAACACTTGACATTGAAGCAACTCGAATGCCACAACTCAAAAACAAAAACAACGGATGGGCTTGCAGAATAAGCCAGAGCAAACGTATGATAGAGATTTCGTCCAAAGTTTTCGTGGTGGGGCCTACACGGGCTCGATCGTACAGCACCATCATGTACAAGGCAGTGCACATGACATACGAAGCGTCCCCGAGTCGGCATAGCCAAGGACTCTTTAAGACACAACGACACCACTGTAAAATCGACCGTGAATAGGCGGACCACTAGACGTCGAACCCCAATTTCAAATCATACATCTGTCGGAAAGATATCCTAAGAGCTACTTGAATTCCCACTTATAAACTCCCGAAATTTTCCGGTTATGCAATCAGGTGTTGGGGATACAGGGGAAGCATAATATCTCACCCAAACTAGCAAATCCTACATCCAGCTGTATCCATCCTTCAACACATAACCAAGAAACCTTCGGAAATCATCTACCTCAACCTTCGAAAAGCATCCGTTATACGAGTTATGGCGATACTCCCGAACTCCCGCCCCAGTACTGGGTGGCGTCGAGGTTATCTCACCAACGAACTGCATAAAAGAGATTTTCGATGTCGGCGTACTAAACTCAGGTATTCTAGAACTGCAACGATAAAATTATGACGACAACATCTCAGAGCTCAACTCCCCGGGACACTTCCACTAAACCCCTGACAGGAGGCACCAAGACAATGTTCTTGTCACAAAACCATCGGAACGATTCCAAGATACCCGCGTGATCCTAAAAAAAATTTAGTGAAATTTGAGAAGAGAAGAGCCAAAACTCTACGTCAGGATGCCTTACCAGAGTGATGAGGAGACTGGGAAGTAAAAAGAATTCCTAAACTCTCTGATATAAAATTCCTAAATGACTCAAAACATTTTTCTAGACACAACTCGGCCGCTAAAAATGATCAAGCAATGGGGCTCCTAAGGTCGGGGAAGGCTCTGATTACCAACTTGTAACACCCTCGATGCGGCTATATCTCCCATGTGTCGAAGCACGACTTAGAGGCATAACCGCATTGAAAGCAATGTCGCAAGTGAGGTAATCTTCACACAACCCAAGTATTACAATATGGGAAAAAGATACATAGTTGGCTTACAATCGCCACTTCACACAAATACATAAAAAAAGCATTACATCAACCAGTTACAAACAAGGCCCGACTACGGAGCCAAAATAAAAGAAGAACCCCAAATGCAACAAGGTCCCCGATCGACCCCAACTGGGCTCCACTACTGATCGACTAGAACGGAATAACACAAAGGACAAGATCTTCATCGAGCTCCTCCTTGAGCTTGGTTGCGTCATCTGCACGGACTCATCGGCACCTGCAAGCTGGTTTTGGAAGTATCTGTGAGCCACGGGGACTCAGCAATCTCGCACCCTCGCGATCAAGACTATTTAAGCTTATGGGTAAGGTAAAGGTATGAGGTGGAGCTGCAGCAAGCGACTAGCATATATGGTGGCTAACATACGCAAATGAGAGCGAGAAGAGAAGGCAAAGCACGGTCGATAAAAGTATGATCAAGAAGTGATCCTAAACAACCTACGTCAAGCATAACTTCAACACCGTGTTCACTTCCCGGACTCCGCCGGAAAGAGACCATCACGGTAACACACGTGGTTGATTCATTTTAAGTAAGGTCAAGTTTAGGTTTTCTACAACCGGACATTAACAAATTCCCATCTGCCCATAACCGCGGGCACGGCTTTTGAAAGTTCAAATCCCTGCAGGGGTGTCCCAACTTAGCCCATGACAAGCTCTCACGGTCAACGAAGGAATAGACCTCCTCTCGAGACATTTCGATCAGACTCGGTATCCCGGTACAACAAGACATCCTCGACAATGGTAAAACAAGTCCAGCAAGACCGCCCGATGCGCCGACATCCTGATAGGAGCTGCACATATCTCGTTCTCAGGGCAACACCGGATGAACACTATGTACAGCTAAAACCAGCCCTCAAGTTTCCCCGAGGTGGCGCCGCAAGTGGCTCTAGTTTGGACCAACACTTAGACAAGCACTGGCCCGGGGGGTTAAAATAAGATGACCCTCGGGATGCGTGACTCCCAAGGGAAAAAAGGCTAGGTGGAAAATGTTAAAACCAAGTTGAGCCTTGCTGGAGGAGTTTTATTCAAAGCGAACTGTCAAGGGGTTCCCATTATAACCCAACCGCGTAAGGAACGCAAAATCCGGGAACATAACACCGATATGACGGAAACTAGGGCAGCAAGAGTGGAACAAAACACCAGGCATAAGGCCGAGCCTTCCACCCTTTACCAAGTGTATAGATGCATTAATTAAATAAGATATATAGTGATATCCCAACAAGTAAACATGTTCCAACAAGGAACAACATCTCCATGTTCCAACAAGGGACAAACTTCAATCTTCACCAGCAACTAACAACGCTATAAGAGGGGCTGAGCAAAGCGGTAACATAGCCAAACAACGGTTTGCTAGGACAAGGTGGGTTAGAGGCTTGGTTCAACAATATGGGAAGCATGATAAGCAAGTGGTAGGTATCGCAGCATAGGCATAGCAAAAGAGCGAGCAACTAAGCAAGCAAAGATAGAAGTGATTTCGAGGGTATGATCATCTTGCCTGAGATCCCGCAAGGAAGAAGAACGAGTCATGAAGAAGACACACGGACGAAGTCGAACGGATCCTCACAACTCCGGAACGGAACCGAAGCTCACGAGAAAGGCAACCCGGAAAGAAGCAAACAACATAGTAAACAACCATCACATAATCATGGCACGATGCACAACCAAGTATGATGCATGTCCGGTTTAAAGAGGGCAAGACATGGCAAAATGCACAAGCAATCCTACAAATTAAGTGGAGCTCAATATGCAACGAGTTGCATATTGACGGAACACCACATTCAAGTTATTTAGATTCGATCTTGTTTATGTACCCAACAATATTAAATGTTGTTAAACATGGCAAGAGGGTGAGGCATAACAAAACTACACCATCTAAACAATTTAAATGGGGCCGGATATAACAAATAACGAATCCGGTAAATCCCCATATGCATTTAGCAAATTAATGCAAACAACAAATTAAACATTCTTGATGTTGTTAACATGATGCGGATGACATGTGCAAGTTTTATGCAATTATTATTAAAAGTTGACAAGAGCATTATTATGAAGCATTTGTCACCATGGCAGAAACGAAAGGGGTGCCACGGCAACGACAACTTGAGTGAGATACCAATGCAAACGAGAAGTGTGCGGATGTGTGGAACACGCAAGAGATGGGGAGTGATCCCGGATACCGGGTGTCCCACATGAAGGTGGCATGGCAAAAGAGGGGCATCGCAAGCGACAACTCGATCATGGTGCAAACATGAGCATCTCATACAACACATGCATTCGGTCCACGGGTGATCGTCTCGGGGTTATACCTTTGAAGCGTGCATTTTTCGAAGCGGTTCGAGTTCGGAGCGGTGTAGAGGAAATAGGCGTTCACGGGACGTCGTGGAAGTAGTGGTACACGTTTTCTTGTCAAATCAACGGTGGCGGTAGTTGTACACTTGACGGTCTTCAGCGACGATAGTGGTACATCTTGTAGTGGAACTTGGGCGTAGTGGTACACGGCGACGGTAGTGGCACACGTTTTCGTAGATGTCCGGGGTCGTCGGTAGAGGTACTTGTCGCATCGCCGAGCGTAGTCGACCTCAGCATATCCGGAGGGGTACTTGTGGTCAAAGCGGCCTCTAGTGTACTTGTCGGTCCAGCAAGCGTAAGCAAATCGGGGCGGTCACGGTCTCGGCAACAAGTCTTGGCGGCCATGCGACCAACAGCGAAGGCGCGCGAACCAGCAGCAGGGGGCTGCCGAGGTGGAGACCATGTGGCTGTCACGGTCGCACGCAGCGCATCACAGGGAGATGACGAAGGCCTCGGGCATGAAGGCTCGAACATTGAAGGAGGAAGGGGCCGATGGTGGAGGTCGTCACGACAGCGGTCGCTGGCACGGCCCGGCTGCTTGCTTGTGGTGGGGAGCTACGGTCGCGACGAGTCGCAGGTGGCCGCCCTTGGAGCGCCGGTGCTCGAGGCACGGATCAGCAAACGACATAGACGAAAGGGGAGGCCGAAGGAGACGCTAGGTGGAAGGAGGGGAAGGGAGATCGAGCGAGACAACACGCTCACGGTCTCCTAGCGGCGCGAGGGAGTTCGAGGAGAGGCCACGGGAACGAGCGGGGAAGGCTAGGGTTAGGCCTGGCGCTGCTGGCTGGATGGCCTTGGGCCTTAGGAGGGAAAAGACTGGGCCTTGGAGGCCGGTCGGCATGGCTGGGCTGCCAAGAACAAACGGGCCGGCCTAGAGTTTGGCCTAGGGAGACCCAGGGAGGCCGGCCTGGACTGGGCTACTCTCTCCTACTCCTCTCTAATTTTGTCTCAAAAAAAACTCCTCTCTAATTTGCTTCAACAGAAAAAAAACAACTAGAGAGAAGAAAAAAAATAAAGAGAGGGTTAGGGAAAGAATATTTCAGGAAATAAAATATTCTTAGAGTGCCGAAACTTTGCCCAAATAGAATAACATGGTTTGGCAATATTTTAGAGATAGAAAAATAATTCAAGTTTGAATTAGATTCAAACTTGAGATATTTTTGAGTCCAACCAAAACAAGTTCAAAGGATCTGAAAATTGGAGGAGGTGATCCTGGCACCAGTGGCGGAGCTTGAGGCAAATTGTTGGGCGGGCTGATCGGACAAATAGAATTAAGTAGCCTGTGGGCTGATGTTTCAAGGCCTAGGAGTAAATGAATTAGTGTACAAATGTCAAAATGTTGGGCGGGCCACGGCCCATTCGGCCTTGCCGAAGCTCCGCCAGTGCCTGGCACAGTCTAGAATTTATAGGAAAAGAATGGACATTAATAGAGAAGGGGGAAAATGGGACGAAGGCATGGGGAAAATATTTGCAAGTGTGTGATGATAATTCCACATAATTGGAATGTTTAATATAGCTCCGTAAAATATTTGGAGGATATGTTATATAGAGAAATCACCATGTGAATTCCCTCGGTTTAAATGGATCAAAGATCCATGCCATTTATTTAGTTGAGTTAAAAAAAGAAATGACATGATGGCATGATGACATGATCCAATGCACATGATGCAAAGATGAAATGCAACGGACCCAACAAATCACACGAGGAAACCCGGAAACCCTGGAAGGCATCTGAAGCTCCGGTCTTGGGGCGTTACACACCAGCAACAAGTTCACCGTCCTCAAGAAGCTCGCGGACGACATCGCCGTACTCCTCCAGCCCGCGCGCCCGGGCTCCTCATTGCCTGCCACCCTAATCGGCCTCCATGGCCGGAACCTCTTTCAAGCACTGGTGGCCCTGCGACTGCCCACCGACACCACGAAGAATGTCCACCTGGAGGTCGCGCTCGCGACGAGGCGCCTCGCCCTGCAAGAATTCATCGACCTACACATCCACATGTACGAGGAAATCGTGTACATAGGTATCTACAAGGCCAGTGAGGACGCTACGACGTTGGCCTTCCTCAACCGGCTGGAAGCCTTGGATGCCTTTGCTGAGAAGCACCTCGACCTCGCCACAAAAGTCGCCGCTCCTTAGCCGCCGGTCGGTGGCCCGGCACACTAAGTTGAGGAGGAGGAGGTCGTACATTCGTGGATCCTTCTTTCTTCTTGCCTTCTGTAACCACCACTGCAATCGCATCATCGTGGCCTTAATTCTTATTGTGTTGTTGCATTCTCGTTCCAGTCAATACCGACATGTGCGATCCCTTTGCTTAATTATATGCATCATTGTAACTAGTACTCCATCCGTCAATTTATAAGTTGTGCTTACCTTTTCCATCAACTTCGTGTAACGCGCGGGCATCTTGCTAGAAACACTAGAATATGTCTATATAATCCGTATGTGATAGTCCATTTGAAATCTCAAAAAAGACAAATATTTAGGTACGGAGGGAGTAATATATTAGGAGTATATCAAAACTTTGGATCTGTCGCAACGCATGGGCACACTGCTGGTAAAAGGAAAAGGACTGCCGCGTTCGCGTCGCACCCGCACACACCCGGGAATCGGGAGTACAACACGGCCCGTCCGGCATGACACATAGCTTAGGGAAGGCGTGTTGCCTAGCATTTTCACTTTCATGTGGGACCGCCGTTGAGCAAACTGACACCCCGCCCGCCGCCGGGTTGGAAAATAGAAACGAGGGGAAGATCTAGCTGTAGCACGGAAGCCAAGAAATTTGGTGTCAGACAGGGATCGTTGATAGAGTAGGAGCGGTGGGGCCGAGAGGGATGAGGGGCACGTCGGGGGGATGAGGATCCCCTGACGCGAACAATCCTACCATTCTGTCACTGACATGTGGGACCCATAAGTGTGGGTCCCACCTGTCAGCGAAGGAAAGGCAGGGCAAGGCAGTGATAGCCATGTCAGAGGATCCATGTCGACGTCGGGGGACGTTGTGCCGTGGGTTGGAGCGGCGTTGTGGGAATCACGTGTGGGTGTGGCAGTGGTAGAAACAAGAAACGTGATGGTCGCCGTGGTTCAACTTCCATGGACAAGCTGTCATGTCTGCTGACACATGTATATCAAAACTAGAGTGTTTATATTTCAAGCACATGAACAAGTATTATTATACTACTTTGGATCCATTGCACCTACCTTTGAGTCAATAACATGTGGACCCGATAGGTGACTGGTCCACATGTAATGCTCCCTTAGGCAGAGGGGCAATGGGGCCAAGAGGGGTGAGCCGCAGGTCGGGGGACGTGTGGTTTCATGTGTTCGAGCGACATTGTGGGAATCGCGGGTGGCTGTGGTAGAAACTTGATGCTCGCCGCATTTTAGGTGGCCCACATGTCATGCACACAATCTGTCATGTGTATGGACACATGCACTGCATATCGATCACTGGAAGGAGTAGCAGAGAAAGCTATATATGCGGATAAATAGTTCCTTATAGTCAAGCGGACCCACGCTACTACTCTATTCCAAAGACATGCACACCATCGAAATAGTCCATCTATATCAATATACACCGAGAGGGAATAATTTTTTTTACAAGAGAGGAAATAGTTCATCCATCCATAATGCCCTCCTGCTGGTGCAGCCTTTTCTTCTTCTTCTTCTTCTTCTTCTTCTTCTTCTTATTCTCATTCTCTGTGGGAGACGGCTTCGCAACAAGCTCTTTGGACCTTGCAGCTATCTCAAAACTCACACGAGCATCGAGGGCGGCATATTTTATCCGCTCGTACGTCAAGGGATAATTCTCCCATCTAGACGACCTTAATGTCACCGTCTCGTCACCCTTCTGAAGATTTGTACCGAGCACAAAATTTGCTGCGTCGAATAGGGATGGTGTCTATTTATCACAAACTTCTACAGGAATTTTGATTCTGGTTTGTACGTCAGCGATGCTTTTCAAATCAAGGTTGTACGGCTTCAGCTTCTGTTTGTCCCCTTCGATGGCTGCCCCACAGAAGTATACATCCTCCTGAGACAAGAAATCGTGAAGCTCACGTGGTATGGAGGGCGAGTGTATGATGTGGTACACCAAAACATCATCTTCGTGGCACAGCTGAAGGACGGCGGTGCACTGGATCTTCCCAGGGGCACGCCCGTGTACTCTGCGTCGAGACCGATGACCCTCGTCTCTACCTTTTAGAGGGAGTTGGATACATTGTTGATCCACTGCCGAACAACCCTTGGGTGGACGGTGACGGTGGCAACTATGCGCATCGAGCCTTCGACGATGACATGTTGGACGCTAAAAACCTGCATCTCAATCTCTTCCGCCATTTGGAACCGCTAGAACGGAGGGCTATGGTTTGCAGAATTAGGATTGGATGGCTAGTCTAACTGAAGCAGTAGACGATTATTTAAAGAGGTTAAAACAATGTGAACGCAGTGGGGTTTGGATGCAAATGAACACGAAGGGGAGGTGAAGAAGCCGAGGAGAATCGGTTCCCTATGGAGAAGTAAATGGGAGAAGTGGCGTGCAGGCAGTTGATTAGACGGCTAGGTAGACTAAACGAAAAGGCTATGCGGGTAGACTGATGAGTCATACCTGTTCACGTACGTGCCCATCCTTCCTGATAGGTGGGACCTATGCATGCAAACAGATAAAAAAATGTCATGGATACAGAACATGGATACCACTGTATATTTAGTGTAGAATCTTTTTAGTACTTTGAATTTTGGCCACTACTTCTGCTGTTTAGTAACTTTTCTGAATTTTGGCCACTACTTCACCTGTGTGTAACTCTTTTGGTGCATTTTCTGCAGAACCTATGTGTAGCTACAACATATAGGCCAGTTCATCAACTGCTCGAAGAAGAAAAGAAGGTGGCATTTCCTTGCCTTTAGCATACAGGCCAGTTCACTTAACGTCCTCTGGTGCTATATTTCTGAGAACATCCAAGTTTTTACTTATCACTTTGCTAGCATTCACAAGTCTATTGAAGCGTGCATGTCTCTGTGAATCTTGCTGTCTACTCCAAGTAGATGGTGTGTAGCCTGGCAAAGGATATTAGTACTTGGTGCATTCTAAGTTTAAAACCACTCTAGATTTACGAGTGTTTACTGAAGATGACAAGTGTTTATTCAGTTCTAAATTTGAAGTAACTAGTAGACGAACAATATTCATCTTTTTCTGTATATGAAGAAGAATAAACCTAGCTAATTCAAATAATTCCAATTTTAGGGACATGTTTTTATCAACTCTCAGTTAAGGGGTTGTGGCAGTTTTCAGTTTTCAGTTTTGTGCTGCTTGAATTGATTCTACAGGAATATTTAGGGAAGAGTCATGGCTATGCTTAGCTCTCTGTAAAATGAATGACTGAAATTGGACAATTGGAAACTTTAGGTATGTTTGCAATTGGAGAAATGGTGTATAAATCCAAATAAAGCAAATAAATTCAAATGATTCAAATAAATCCAAATAAACATGGTTGATCTTCATTTTGCATAAACCTGGTTGAGTATTATAGAGTAATTGACAACAAATTGACCTAGTTGGAATTCATACAGCAACAGTAACAGTTAACTGAACTTCTTTTGCGTGCATTTATCACTCCAGAAAACTTTTAGTAACAAGTGAGCAGCCTCTGCATTTTCTCAGTGAACTTTTGAGTGCATTTATCACTTGTTGGAGTATGCTACAGCTTCTGCAAATCACAAACTCCTTTAGTTTACATCTCAGTTTTAGCAAACACTACAGTTTCAGTAAAGGAGTCATAACTGAATTACAGGCACTGTAGTTTCTCTATAGTATTGGAACACTGAACATTTTCAGTTAACTGTAGCAAGAAAAACTTCCAAAAATAAGCAGATCTCCAAGAATGCCAAAATTATTACTCAATGAATTTGATGGCATCAAACTAAATTTTCACTATAATATGTTCATCATTTAGTAGCAGTGTACAGCTTTTGTCCTGGATTATTTCTCTAGCTTTGTATCCCCTGACTGAATTTTCTCCGCCTGTACTGAGAACAGCAAATTCAGACTCACAGCAACAAATTGAATAGCAACAGTAGCACAGGAGGGTGGGGCAGACTCACCGGCACAGGCGGGAGTGGCAGCAAAGGTGAGGCAGGGGAAAAGGCAAAAGCAGCATCAGAGGTCCATAGCGCCGGCGTCGTCCACCAGTAGCAGCATGAGAGGCGGGAGTGGCCGGAATTGTCCATGGCGTCGGCGGCCGAAGCAGACGAAATCGGAGGCGCGGGTGGGCGGCGAACATGGGCGAACGTGGGCGGCGACCTTCAACGGGGCCGGCGGCGTAGCTCGAGGAGGGCACCGGCGCAGGTCGCCTTCACGGCGGGCGGTGCAGGTGGTAAGCCGCGGCACAGGTGCAAGCGGGCGGCGGCGCTGTTGTTGGTCGCGGGCTGGGCCACGGTTCTGGTGTTGGTCGCGACGCAGATCCAGGCGGGCAGCGGCGCAGGTGGGTAGCCGGCGATGGCTGCAAGGCGCGGGCGATGGGGGAGGAGGAAGGAAGGAGATGGACTTCTTTGTGACGTGTTTAAAACTCTGTGGGTTTTTTGCAAAAAAAAATACACTACCATGTGGACAACTTTTCCCGGACGGAGGGAGTACTAGTTAAATCCGAGCTATGGGTGTGAAGCACTGATATGCCAGTACATTTGATTGTGACCTATTCTAATTTTGTACCTGGACTTTTTTTAGAAAGGGATGTACGTCAACTTAATGTGCTAGCAGAACTTATTGTGTTATCTGTCTGTTTTCTTTACACAACATTCAAGATATCTCCCCATCATTGATAAAGACGATGAACCATTATGTGCGACTTCGTTGGTTTCAACATAGCCCTTCCCGTAGCGATCCACTGCTTCCATCCTGATTGTGCCGCCTGCGTGAAATTTTTGTATGCAAGTTCAGTGTGCTATGATGTTCTATATGATTGTGTCAACTATATAAGTTTTTACTCAGCATCAGCAATGCATATGGCTGAAAGATGTATTTGCGAGCATCGACTGATGGGTCTCTCTCTCAATCTCTCTCTCTCTCTCTCTCACACACACACACACGCACACACACACACACACATGCGCAGACACACAAATGGGACCCGTTGAATTATTTATTTGCTCGTGACAGCTTTTAATTAGGTTCCATTGTAATCTAACTTTTTTCTTAAGTTATTAATTGAGCTCAGTGACTTCAAAAAGTTGTACAAAAGCCTTGTTTGGGCCTTTCCGGCGTCGCTGAATGTGCGCTGAGTAACCATGTTAGGTTGTACTGTACTACACATGCCTTTTTTCAACATCAGCAATGCAACTGGGCCGACAGTTGTACACAATATCCGGGTAAACTTGTTATTCTCCGCCCCGCTGGGCTGCAAACTTTCCTAGGAGGTATGCATTAGGCTTAACAAGAAAATGGACTTTAAGAAATAATAAATGGGATGTAATTATAGTAACTGGACAGTTACTATGCACCAAACACGTAATTAGTTTGAAAAATATATTAGTATCGGAATTTGAAAATTTTAATTTCATTACTTGTTGCGCGCGCAATATTTTGTTGGATTTTAACGTAATACAAATTTATTTTAAAATTATATTTGGCCTGACAAGAAATTTCGGATAAAAATATTTCGGATCCCATCAAAATGTGGGAATTTTTTTGAATTCTGTTTTGAGCGGTTGTTTGAAATTATTAATCGTTGTCCTAGCTAGAAGTTGGGTTGTACTTTTAACAAACTGTAAATGGGCTGTAGTAAATTCCATTAGAATTAAAAAATAGGCTATACATTCATACAAATCGCAAATGGGCTATATGTTCTCTGCCAAATCCGAGCTGTGGGCCTACTAAGTTGACGGGGACGAAGGGCTTTGTCAACTTAGTCAATATGCACGATTCTAGCTTGACTGATCGTATGATTTCCATCCAACGGCCGTAGTGCTTCTTCAACCTCTGGTCTTCTTGCTCCATCCGCCCAAAGCAGCGCCGGTCGTGCCGCCTGCTCCTGCCTCCCGTGGTCGGCTGTGCTGCCGCGGAGGCCTCACCGCCCCCATACTACTCCCACCACTGGCCAGGCCATCCCTCCACTCCACTCACCCACACCCCCTGTTATTCTGCGGCGACGGCAACGCAGCCGAACCAGTGAACCCTCGTACTCCTCTCTGCGGCATCCACTGCCGCGTCTTCCCCGGCTCTGCGTCGTCCCCTTCCTAGGCCTCGCCATCGTCCACCGTCGTGGTGCTCTCGGTGCGGCATGGTCAATGTGGTCAACGACCGAATTCCATCGGAAGAATATTGTACGTGGAGAGGCTGACAGCTGGGTCCATGGCAGCCGCAAGGAAGTGCCTGCTTATTACGCGGAAAATAATTATTCCTCCACCTGACAGCAGGGACCCACCAGACGCCCACCAGTATTTCGCGAAAAAACGTTTGCTCCTGACTGTTGGGACCCACCCGAGGGCCACCGTATTTCGTGAAAAAAACGTTGCCCCTGCTGTCAGCTCGGACCCACCGGAAGTGCCTCCTTATTACACACAAAAAAATGAATACCCCCCTGCTAGTTGGGACCCACCTTGGTGGGAGGCTGACTTGTGGGCCTACTAAGTTGACGGGGACGGAGGGCTTTGTCAACTTAGTCAATATAAACGATTCTAGCTCCAGTGACCGTACGATGTCCATCCAACGGCCGTAGTGTTTCTTCAACCTCTGGTCTTCTTGCTCCAGCCGCCCAAAGCAGCGTCGGTCGTGCCACATGCTCCTGCCTCCCGTGGCCAGCTGTGCTGCCGTGGAGGCCTCACCGCCCCCTACTATTCCCACCGCTGGCCAGGCCCTGCAGCGACGGCAGCCTCACACCGCAGCCGAACCAGTGAACCCTCGTACTCCTCTCCGCGTGGGCTTCCATTGTCGTGTCTTCCCCGGCTCCCCATCGTCCCCTTCCTAGGCCCCGACGTTGTCCACCGCCCTGGTGCTCTCGGCGCGGCGTGTTCAACGTGGTCAAAGAACGACTTCCATCGGACGTGGACTGTACGTGGAGAGGCTGACAGCTAGGTCCACGGCCGCAGCAAGGAAGTGCGTCCTTATTACGCAGAAAATAATGATTCCTCCACCTGACAGCTGGGACCCACCGGACGGGCCACTGTATTTCACGAAAAAAATGTTTCCCCCTGACTGCTGGGACCCACCAGCTACATCTTCACATGCAAGGAAGTGCGTCCGGGCAAAAAAACGATTCGCCCCCCTGACTGCTGGTACCCACCAGCTACATCTTCGCATGCAAGGAAGTGCCTGACAGTCGGGACCCACCTGATCGAAGCGTACATAGAATTGTCATTCTGGTCACGAACGTGTACGTACATATATACCGGTGGATGTAGAGGCGCGCACGTGTCGTAGTAGAGGCGCGTACGTGTCGTAGTAGAGGTGCGCACGTAGCATGTACACGTACGTACAGCGGCCAGGGTGCAAGAGAGAAAATACGGCCACGTATGTGTACATATGGGCACGGTCTCGAACGCCTACTCGCGCATACGTACGGCCAGGGCTCGTGTACATGACTGGGTCGGAACGGAGAAACAGCGTCGTCGCCGTGTTCATGGGGAGGCAACGGAATGCGTCGTGTTTATGGGGAGGCAACGGAATGTGTCGTGTTCATCGGGAGGCAACGGAACGTGTGGGAGCCAACCGGCTGGGTCGGAACGGAATGCGTGGTCGTGTTCATCGGGAGGGCTTGGACAGAATAGGCGATGGAAACGAGGCCTGGCGTACCACACAACGGAGGAAACAGACCTCCTATGTTCGGAACAGGGTCCTGTTGATCGGGAGGGGTCTGGCGTACCACAAAACGGAGGAAACGGACCTCCTACGGTCAAAATGGGGGTCCTGTTGATCGGGAGGGGTGTGGCGTACCGCAAAACGGACGAAACGAACTTGTGTTGGAGCGCTACGGTCGAAACGGGGGTCCTGTTCATCGGGAGGGGTGTGGAGTACCGCAAAACAGGACTCCACGGGATACTGTTCATCTCCACCGTCGACCTCCTCCAGCCTCCACGGGCTACCATCGACCTCCTCCAGCCTCCACGGGCTCCTGTTCATCCAGCCTCCACCGCGCGCTACTCCACCGGCTACTGTTCAACCACCCCTCCATCGTCTATTGTTCATCCAGCCCTCCACACAACGGGGTCCTGTTCAACCACCCCTCCACGGGCACCCCTCCACTGTCTACTGTTCATCCAGCCCTCCACCACACCACGGGGTCCTGTTCATCCAGAGGCAACGCCACTGCTCACTGTTCATCCAACCCCCCCCCCTCGCAACGCTCACTGTTCATCCCAGTGGCAGCATCGATCGGCTTCAGTTAGCAGCAATAGCAAAGGAATCGCTCGATCGGGTTCAGTTAACAGCCATCGATCGATCGCTCGGGTTCAGTAACGCGTAGCCTGCAGTGCAATCGCTCGGGTTCAGTTAGAGCCCAACGCCTCGATCGGGTTCAGTTAGAGCCAACACCTCGCACACACGCACGTACGTGTACGAGAGAAACGCGCATCGCTCGGCCGCCGACCTCCCACCGTAACCGGGAACTCCCCAAAATTTTCCTCCACCTCGCTTCTACCACGATTTTTTCCGTCATGGACGGCCCAAAGAATGTCATGCAGCTGCGTCTCCGGCCCACCGAGGACGAAAAGCCCATTTTCTGTCATGATTTTTTGTCATAGAAGTAGGAGCCCACCACATCTATGATGATACCGGGTTTTGTCACAATTATCATCATAGAAGTGTCATATGTATGACAAAAAAATCGTTCAGCCCAAAATGTCACGGATGTGTCTTTTTTTGTAGTGGAGGCTCTTCCAAGACCGCCGACAAGCTTCATGTGCGACGAATGAGTTCTTGGTGGCCAAGTTGCGAATGCGATTAACATCAACCAAGAGACTCTGCATTTAACGCTTCAGCCAGTCATGATGCCTATCCTTCTTTTGATGTAGAGAAACTAGAAGCTCACGGTCTTTGTGCAATTGTGCTGGCAGTGGCTTCAGTATTGGCATGGTGCGGCAGACGCAAGTTGCCAACCAGAGGATAAGCAGGAGTAGCATAATTTGGTCAATGAATCCCTTCAATTGGCTGCATGAAGCTTTGGAATTCAGCATTTTAAAGATGGAGTGGCTTCTTTGCTAGCTCAGGGTAGATGGCTTCAATGGACATATCAACACCAGGCAGGAATACAACATGGTTGTGCTGTGAAGGTTGATGGTTGAATGAATCTTGATCAAGCGCATCACCCATGGAGCATAAAATTTTAGTCCAAAACGATCAATCCCATATCCTGCAAGCTGTCGAATGAAGAAATCCTGAGTGTTGAATCCGATGCCGTTGATGATATAGAGCACCAATGTCTTCATGGCGCCTTCGAGTTTAGCTTCAGAGGAATTGCCTTTGATTGGCAAGAAAGTACGCCTCAGAATGTGATAAACTGTGTGCGGCAAGTACTCAAGGTCCTTAACAAAGAATTCCTTGGGGTATTCGGCGTCATGGGGCAATGGCTTCATCATGCTCAACATCTGGCTCATGTTGGGCTCTGGATTCTGGAATATGATCTGCAGTTCGTTCTGATGAAGCTAACAACCAGGTTCATACAACTCACCTAGAGTGGGCAGGGAAGTAAGCTCAATGATGCCCTGAGCTTTGGCTTCATGATGAATGTCACCTGTCATCCACTCAAGGATCCAAGTCTTTGGATCCCTGTTGTAGCCTCAAATGTGCAATGTAGCGTAAAACTATAGCAGAAGTTCTTCATTCTAGTGCTCCTTGTCAGTCACAAACGGCAGCAGCTCAACGTCTCTGAAACAGTCCAGTGCCTCCTCAAGGCATGGCATCCCAGTCATAGCATCACAATCCAGACGCTTATGAGGAAAAATCCGGTCCTGGTTGTATAAGATGCAAGAGTAGTAGCTTCGCTGTTGATGGCTCCAAAACCTGTCAGAGGAGATCTTGGGCTTCGTGTATGGGTTCTTGGCGCTGTCAAAGAAGGTGTTGTTCTCTCTGAAGCTGAGGACACTAAACGAGCCCTATGTTGTTGCAGCACTGGGAAGCCTTGGTAGTCTTGGCTTTGGCTTCTGAACTTGAGGCCTCTACTCCACATGATAATCATATTGCGGGTCGGGAATAGTGGGTAGAACCATGATAGGCCATCTGATAGACACCAACTCACCATGATTGAATGCACGTTCCATAGTATGAGGCCTTGGTGGAGGAACGGCGTCATCAGAAGTGATTGGATGCACAATGGTGTCAATAGCAGCATTGGCTTTGGGCTCCACATTGTCTTCAGCCATGACAGTGTCATTGGCTTCAGCAGTGTCGGTCATGGCAGCCTCATTGTTTTCAACCTCCATCTCTTCAATAACGAGAGGGTCGTCAAAATCACGTTCTCTTCATGTAGGACTAGATCATTGGAAGGGGGAGTAGCTTCTTTCTCTTCTTCTTTTTTTTCTTCGGCTGATGCAGCCGGAATGTCTTCAGCTACTTTAGCTTCAGACTCAGGAGCAGACACAGAAGGGATGGCTTAAGGGAACACTTGATGTGCTACTGAGCTTGTGTGTTGCACATCCTCTTCTAGAATGCTTGACATGGAAACCTGGGGCCTGAGGCCTTTGCGAAGCCTGCGGAATGCTGGTGACGCCTTTGTAGAGGGAGTGGTATGTTCCATGTAATCATCATCATGTACCGAAGTGGTGACTTGAGCTGGTGGAGTATGGGGGATTTCATCTTGCAGGGGGTGTCTTGTTGTTTCTCAACCCATGAGTCATCTTGAGCAACTGCCGTCAGGGTACGACCAATGCTAATGAGTTCACTGCTCGTGGGAGAAGGCGATGATACCGTATTGGGTTCAAGTTGAGGAAGAACTTTAGCAGCATTAGCATTGTCTTCACGACCAATGTCTTCAGCTATGTTGGGGTCAACAGCTGGAATTTTTTCACTTTATGGAGCCTATGTGGAAGCAGGCTCATGAATCACAAGGCGGCGCTCGCGGTTGGCAGAAGAAGGGAGAGCAACAGAGATTGGCTCAACATTGAGCGGTACTTGGGCAGTGGCACGCTCATTTCTGGAAGTCTTTGAAGCCTTTGTCTTCAAGGGAGCATCATCAAAGGTGTCTTTGAGCTTCCTTTTCCTGGCTTCAGCTTTGGCTTTCCTTGTCTTCTTTTGTTCAGAAGCTGCTGAGGGGACCTTTGGCTTTGAGCCAGTCATGCTGGCAGGGAAGACAATGCTTGGTTGGCCCTGCCTTGAAGATTTTGGTTCAGCTTCAACAGACTTCTTGTTTTTCTTGGCAGCCATCTTGGGGTCGATGCCAGGATGCCCAAGTGCCTTTCTCTTCTCAGCTTCATTGTGCTCTTGCACACACTTCTGCGCATAGTACTTCATGCGCTCGCGTGAGCCTTTGGCTTCTTCACGCTTCTTGTTGAACTCGGCCTTGAGGTCATTCATCATTTGCTTGAATATTTGCACATCAGCAAGACTGAGCTTGGCCATGTGCTTCTTGAAATGTTCCTTCTCATAGTCTATCTTGTTCTTAAGCTCAACTATTCTCTGAGCTAAGGCAAGTTCATTGGCAATAATGGCTCCGTGAAATGTGACGCTGATGTCCACATGCAGCTGCAGACCATCAATGTTGATGCTTTGGTCCTCAAACCATTCATCAATGAAGTTGTTCAGTATATCAACATCAAACAGAGGCATGTCGTGGAAGATCTCAGCCTCTTGCTTGCTCTTGATCAACATTTCCAGAGCTTCATCTCCAAGATCTTCATCACTTGACAAATCGATGGTATTGTCCTCATTGCGCAGAACGGTAGCAGGAGTGAGGTCATGCCCAGAAATTCTCTTGGGCTTCTTGGTCTTCTTAGAGACACGAGATAAGTCTTCAGACTGCACACTTGGTTCAGGAGGTGCAGTCTTCAATGGCTTCACATCTGAAGCTTTTGGAGCTGCAGAGGGCTTGGAATCTTTTGACTTCTTCTGCTTTGGTGGTGCAGGTACCTCCTCAGAGTCTGCATCATCAGCAGATTGATCTTCTATTGCACTTTGTGCGGCAATATGAGAGAGGAGCACATCGAAGCCATTGAAGGAGCCGATGACATTACGGTTGGCGTCATGTGTGCCATCCGGCCTTGGAGCCGACGGACCAGGGTTGAAGTTGAGTCCGAATGCCTTCCTATTCATGGCAGCCGACTCCTTTGCAAACTGAAAGTTGTGCTTGAAGAGATCATCATCACGACACCATCAAAGAGATGATGGGTTGGCATTTTCTGGCTGAGGTCCTCGGACCATGCACGGATAGAAGCCTTGGGCAATGGCTTCAGGCTTCGTCTTGGGTTGCAAATTCTTGTAAAGAATATCACCCCATGGGCGCTTGATAGCATTCTTTTCAGCATACTCGGGAGTGACGAAGTTATACTTGAACCATTGTTCAGCCCAATATCTTCGGTTCCACTGTATTCTGGTCTTGCGCTGATTGTAGCTCTCTTCAGGATCAGACTTGTAAAGTTCATAGAGATCCGGAGGCAGATCCAGAGCAGTATTTCCTCGGTGCTGTCTACCACCCTTTCTTGCAGATTTTTCAGTTGTGTGTGTGTGTTGAACTTCGGATCCAGAGAAGTATACACATAAACACTATTCTGATACGGGATCAGAATAATATTTTGATCACAACATGAACTTCCCGAGTAATGCGCCTGACCTTTCCCGAGTACTAGGTTGAACTTCAGCTAAAAGGTGTCCAAATGGGGCTTGCGATATACCGTTGGAAAGCTATGGACATCAGTATCATGACCCAAGTTAAATTTTTGGCAAAATGTAAGCGGTTTAAGAGCAATTTTGAAAACCATTTTTTCTTCATACAAAAAACATGAATCGTATTTTCGATCGCATTTTTAAACCGTTTATCAGAAACAGGCAAATAATATGGCGTTGGAAAGCTGCTACAAAACCGCTCCTTCCACATGTTGAAAGTTTTCTCTAATTCCCTACGGTTAAAGGGTAATTTGGAAAATCGTAGAATTTTGCAAACGGAACACCCGAGTTTGTATTTTCGATGCCATTTCTAAACGGCTAATCCAATTGAGGCAAATAATATGGCGTTGGAAAGCTTATGAAAATGCGCTACTTTTTCATGTTAAAAGTTTTTTCTAATTTTGAACGTTTTAAATGTACTTTAGAATACGGTACAAGTTCCACTGAGTTCATATTTTCGAGCTAATTTTTTAACCGTACGTCCAAATGCAGCAAAAGATATGGCGTTGGAAATCTTGAAGAAATGCCAACTTTTTTGTATATTGTTTCTCCTAATTCATTACGGTTTTATGTCAGTTTTGAAAATGGCTAAAAATGTATTTTTACCGTAATTTCTACAAACTTTATCAGAATGGGGCAAATAATAGACCGCTGAAAAGCTAAGGAAAATTCGAAACTTTTTCATGTTGATGGTTTTCTCTGAATTTTGGCCGTTTTCAAGTAATTTCGAAAACGGCGAGATCATGCATTCTGCCTTTATCGTGAAACAGATTCTTCAAATATGCACCACGTGAAGAACTTGCACTTCTCAGCATGTGTGCTTGAACTTCACTCTGTTTTTCACGTGCTTTTTTCTCGTAGATCTCCATCCACTTCAAGTAGCTCTCCATCCATTCACCGGAATTGAGCAAGTGATATACCGATGGAAAGCTACTGTAAACACGCAAGTTTCCCGTGTTGATCATCTTTTCATACTCGCGATGATTTTAAAAGTTTTTCATCTAAAATTCATTCAGTGTAGTAGTTGAACTTCCTGCTGTTTTCACATTGAACTTCTGTGACGTATTTTTGTTTGTAATTCTCTCATCCATTCGTTAGTGTTATACAAATAATATTCCTTTTGTACAAACGTGTCTCACAATAATTTTTTTAACTTTCTCCGACCGAGGACTTGAACTTACACAAATGATATTCCTGTCGTTTCGAGGTAAATTAGAAAATGGGGAGATCATGATTTATGCGTTCATCACGAACGAAAATGCACTGTGTGAAGTAGTTGAACTTCTGGGGCATGTTTGTTTGAACTTCACTCTGTTTTTGACGTGCTGTTTTTTGCACCGCGTGAAGTAGTTGAACTTCTGGGACATGTCTGTTTGAACTTCACTCAGTTTCACTTTATTGTATTTATATTATATGAAGTACACACCATGTAGTACGTGAACTTCCAATCATTATCACTTTGAACTTCTCTCTCGTTTGAGAGAATTATTTTAAAACACAAAAAACAACATATTTTTTTTTGTATTTTCAACATCTAAATACACGGTGAAGCTCTCTCACAAGAATTTTTTAAACTTTTCCTCGCCGAGCACCTGAACTTCTAGCAACCATTTTTCGTATATGAGTTGTTTCTAAAAGTGCAAAAAATAGCTTGTGTTTCTTATTTTTTTAACAGGTAAATCCTATGTTTTAATAAACTCCAAACTTCTCTGATATTTCAATTTGAACTTTACCTTTTCATATTTTGAGTAAAGAATTGTATTTGATTTTTATACGGAAAAAATCAAACATGGAAATACAAGGTGAACCTCTCTCACAAGAATTTTTGAACTTCCCCGAAAAGAGCACTTTAACTTCTTTCAACAAACCTTTTAAACTTTTATTTTTTGTATACTTTTATTCTCATCTAAAATGCATTCCTTGCAGTAGTTGAACTTCTCGTTGTTTTCACTTTGAACTTCCATCACGTATTTTGTTCAACCTCTCTCACAAGAATTTTTGAACTTTCTGAGACCGAGCACTTGAACTTCTAGCAACAAAACTTTTGGCCTTTACTTTTTCGTTCCGTTTTTTCATACAAATGCCCACCGCATAGTACGTGAACTTCTGTCAATTATCAAACTGCACTTCTAAGATCATGTGTTATTCCTTCAACGGAAAAACAGAGTCTCCAAAAATGCACTTCGTGAAGATGTTGAACTTCTGGAGTAGTTCTTTTTGAATATCACTCTGCTTTCCACGTGTTGTTTTTTACCCGTAACTCCCCAACCACTTACCTGAATTGAGCAAATGATATACCGATGGAAAACTGTTGAAAACACACAACTTTTTGCAACAAACATTTTAGGCTTTCAATTTTGTATTATTTTATTCTCATCTGAAACGCATTTCGTATAGTAGTTGAACCGCTCGCTGTTTTCGCGTTGAACTTCGGCCATGTATTTTGTTTGTTTGTAACTCCGCACCCGTTCCTCGGAGTTCCACAAATGATAAACCATTAGAAACTTATTGAAAAGATGCAATGTTTTTTTAATACGGTTAAACTTTTTTTCCGAGCAACCTACACCGAATTGTGTTTAACCTCTTATTTTTTTGGAATAAGAATATAATATGCCCTTGGAAATTTGTTGAATAGAAAGAACATTTTTCATGCAAAGCATTCTTGTTTCCAATTTGTAATGGATTGACAGGATTAATTTGAAGATACCAAAACAACATTTTTGTGTGTGTTTCTCAACATGTAAATACACGGTGAACCTCTCTCACAAGAATTTATGAACTTCTAGTTTTTTAACGAGAAAATCACCTTTTTAGGTTTTATTTCCCTTTTAGTAATGAAAAAAATCTTAATTATTTGCCGTAAACATAGAACTTCCTTCTATTCTCTGTTCTTTCTTCGTTCTACATGAGAAAATATAGTTGGATCCGGGTCATCCACGTGGCTAAGGGAGGAGGAGGCTCGGCACGGCGCGTGAGATCTAGGGACCGGCGGCGGCGCTCGGGATCTAGGGTCCTACACCTACTTTTTTAGAAAGGGGGAACCTGTTTTTTATATAAAAATGAACTACTCTGCTATTTTAATTTGACCTTCTTGCCTTTTAATAGACATTGAACTTCTACTTTTTTAAAATTTGGACTTCTAATTTTTTTTGGATATAGGCAAACCCATGTTTATAAACTTTTTGACATTCTTTGTTTTTTAAGTGACTTTCTTTCTTTGTAATAAATATTTGAACTTCTCTGTTATTTAGTTTTGAACCTCTTTGTTATTTTAGAAATAGGAAGAATCTATTTTTTTTCATAAAATTTACCGATATAGATGCAAAGTTTCAAATTATCATGCGCAATATTCTTAAAGATAAACACGTACTTTTAGAAAACTCACTAGCCCAAATGGGCCTAATGCAAATGACGTGGAGTAAATGCTACACATTTTTTAATTCTCTGTGACATATTCTCTTTCTCTCTCTCTCTGAACTTTTTTGCTTTCCATTTTACAATAAAAATGCAGTGTGGAAGTAGAGCTAGGAACGAATACAAAAAATAAAAAAGTCTGACCAGGGAGCTAGCTCACAACCACTCTTGCCCAAGCTTTTTTGTTCCCAACCACGTGTTCCTTCTTATCCCTACATCGTTGGTTTCCGTCTTTTTTCTCTATGCTTTGCTTCTTCTCTCTGTTTATTCTTTTGGTGCACCAAGATCCAACCACTTTTTATATTCAGACAATGAGTGGAGTAGACACCTACAATGCTCCTTTTTCTACAGATGAACTGATACATCAGGTGAAACCGGCCTACAAAAACAACCAACTTTCAGAGGAAAATTTGGAGTAGGCTACCGGGGCAAATCTCCCATGTTTTTCATTGCATGTTTTAAATTTTTTGAACTTGCTGAGATACATAACACACTTGAACTTCTCAAACACAACATTTTGACCTTCACAAATAAAAATTTAAGCACGGTAGTACAAGACAAACAGAGCATTCTCTGTATCCATTCTTTGTGTGCACATATATAGGGTGCTCCGTGATCCAAATAGTTATTCTAATCCTGGGATTAGAATAGTGCCATCCTATATTATATATATATATATAGAAGCACTATTCTGATCCTGGGATCAGAATAGTTATTCGGATCACAGCTCGCCCTATAAGGAGGCGCGTAGATCTTTCTGAACTCCACGAACTACCCCAACAGTCCCGGCTAAAAAAACCGGCCACGAGGCCACAACCACGACCCCCACCACCTCCCCCCGATCCCATCGCCGCTGATCTCGCCATGGATCCACTCGCCCCGGCCT
>NC_041388.1:212680329-212695253 GCF_002162155.2 Triticum dicoccoides
CATAGCACCACCGACCTCCCTCCACTGCGCCGCCAGACTGCGCCACCGGCCTGTCTCTACCACGCCCCCAGCTTCCCCGAGCCAAACGCGGCACCCACCACCACCAGGCGACCCCGCCGCCGCTCCTCCCTCAGCCGGTGACACCGCCGCCGCCCATCCCCAAGCAGGCGCCTCCGCGTCCGGCCCGGCCCTAGCCACAGACGCGCTGCAACCCCGACCCCAACCGGCAACACACCACACCCCGCCTCCAACAGATCGGGAGACATCGCCGCACCACTTCCCGGAGCACGTTGAGGGTCGTCGGATCTGGCAAGATCCTTCACCGCCCTTTACTCGCCGGTGACCACTTTCCATTTTTTTGGAATTGAAGTTCAGGTACAACAGAGGAAGAAAACTTCAGATAGTTCTTGCATATAAATTCAGAAGATTGTTATTCATACAGTGATTGACTTTCCATTATAAATGTACGTACATGTTTATGCCTACGCACCACCGCTGCCTGCAACCCTCCTGACGCAGCCGCTCAAATTTCCCATCGTGGCGGTCGCAGCGTCAATTGCGACTGGATGGAGATGCAAAAATGGTCGTACGCACTAAAACAAATCCTCCCGACAGTCCGTCAGTAGCATAGGGTAATTCATTTACTTGTTCTTGCAGATGCTAGAGTAATTTCCTTCGGTCCACACTGAGCACAGGTCATGGCATCTATTTCTTATTTTTTTCTGTATGAAAAATTATGAAAAGGAAGCAATGGTCTGGCTGGAAGAGCAGTCCTAGTTGAGTTCTCCCTACGGATACTTAGAATTATATTTCCAAATATTAAGTTCCCTTTGATATTTGATTAGTACTCCACCTTACAAGCAAGGATGCTCTAAAAATCAAACACATGATGCTTGATACACCGCGACTCAAGTTCTCTGTTATTTCCTATTGAAGGTCAGCAGCAGGGCACAAGGCACATCAGGACGGTTGCCCGGACCTAGCCTGTATCCACTCTGCCTCTGTCAGAACTGTGACGGCCATGCGTCCGTCGAGCATCGACTTTGTCTGTCTGTGAGCACCTCTTCCACACAATCAACCGCAGATACACGGATACACATGTACTCGTATACTTGTACTTCATAGCTTCTGACTTCTCTGAATTTGTGTGCATGTTTTTGGTGCATGTCATTGCATAGCTCCACCACTGAATTTGGAATTTCAGTCAATGCTTAAAGTTGATAAAAAGAGCAAGAAACAATGACAAATGATGTGTGTTTTTCAGGGAAGTGAGCTGAGAATTTAGATGTTCCTTTCACAATATTGAGGGCATCGATCAAGCTAGTATATGGTCGTTAAAAACTAGTATGATGTTATGTATTTATGGTTGTAGGAAAGATGGTTTCTATGTCAAAAGTATGTGGTAGTTGTGTGTGCGTGTGCCCACGCGCGTGTTTCTATGTGTGGTTGTGTGATGGGTGTGTCCTTCTATTTTATTCATATGTAAAAATGAAAAAAGGTCTCATATATGAGATAAGAAATTAGTTAAAAAGTGTAATAATGAAAAAATGTTATCCATGAAAATTCTCATATTCTTAAAATAAAGACCAAGAAGTTCAAGTAAAAAAGAAGAATTTGATGTCTATTTAACAATTGTGATTTTTCACGTGTCAAAAAGATTTTCAACCAAGAAGTTCAAAATATAATAATCAAGGAGTTCAATGTTTATAGAAAAATTGAACGACCTTGCTTCTTAAAAAAACAGGAACTTCAAATTAAAAATAGCAAAACAAGAAGTCCAAATTAACAAGATGGAGCTATTCAATGATTGTAGGAAACTTGGATTTTTCTTGTTATTAAAGAATGGAAACAAGAAGTTCAAAAATTTAAATAACGTAGTAGTTTGATCTATAAAAAATAGAAAAGTCCAAATCTGCTAACGGGAAGATCATAAGAAGTTCAAACAGAAAAATACAGAAGTTCAAAAGATAACAATGCACTTTGAAGTGGATATTTCACCATTTCTAAAATAAAAAAAACAAGAAGTTCAAATTCTAAAAATAGAGCCGTTCAAAAATCATAAAAAAGGATTTTCATCGTTTCTAAATAAAAAATGGCACTTCGTTATTTATGAACAAGCCCTCCCACCCCCGTTGTGGCCATGCTTGACCCACGGCTTCTGGCCATCATCGTGGTCAGTCCTCTGCCTTTAATATTTCTTCAAGACAAGCATTTTGAAAAAATGGAACCTGAAGATACTGGTTCTTCCGTCGGCCGAGCGGTGGATGCAACACACTCCATTACTGTCAAAAAATGGGTGCTCCCAGATACATAAATTTTCTCTTGCGTACGTGTGTTTCTCTCAGGCAGAAAGAGAGAAGTTCATCCTAGCTATTGGGGTCGTTCAATGTGTATACTAAAAGAAGGGGGGAACAACATGTGAGCATCAGTGTGTGGGTGTTGTTCTATTATGTCTGTGTGTGTGTGTGTGTAACTTTTGCACAAAAATAAACTCTAGAAGTTCACAAAACCCCGAAAAGCCTACAAGTTAAAAGACAAAACAATAGACAATTTTTTCCATCTCTGAAACTAAACCAAGAAGTTCAAATTGAAGATACATAGCAGGGTCAATGTTTATAAGAAAATTAGAATTTTTTATATCTAAAGAAAAGCAAGAAGTTCAAAATAACATAACACATGACTTTGATGCTTATGTTTTTTTATAAAAAGAACATTGTTTTACGGTTTCAAAAAATGGAAAAATAAAGTATTTCAAATAAACCAAGAAGTTCAAATTATAAAAAACAAGTTCAATATTTATAAAAAAATATAGGTTTCCTTTGTTACTAAAGAATAAAATTAAAGAAGTTCAAATTAAAATAAAAAGAGTAGTTTGATGTTTATAGAAAACTCAAATTCTTTCCATTTCTTGGAAAAAAGTATGAGTTTCAATTTAAAAAAAGTGTTTGATGTTTATTTGAAAACATATATTTTGTAAGAATAAGATTAAGAAGTTCAATTCGAAATAACATAGAAGTTCGAAGAATATAAAAAACTCAGATTTGTTGCAAAAAGTTTACGTGCACCCCCATGCATGGTTCATAATTTATATCGCGGCATGTCCGACCTCCAATTACATGTTTTAAAAATGACAAAAAATGACGTCGGACCTTCAATTGTATGTAATTCGACGTACACACAAAAATGTGACAGAAGTTCGTAGTGAAAATAGCGAGAAGTTCAAATACTTCAAGCAATGCATTTCAGGTGAGAATAGAAGTATAGAAAAATAAAGGCTTAAAAATTTTGTTGACAGAAGTTCAAGTGCTCTGTCCGGGGAAGTTTAAAAATTCTTGCGAGAGAGGTTCACCATGTATTTCCATGCTTTAATCAAAATATAAAAAGGTGAAGTTCAAATTGAAATAACACAGAAGTTCGGAGTTTATTAAAATCTAGGATTTACCTGTTCAAAAAATAATAAACACAACACCATTTTTTGCATTTTTAAAAACAACTCATAAACGAAAAAATGGTTGCTAGAAGTTCAAGTGCTCGGCGAAGAAAAGTTCAAAAAATTCTTGTGAGAGAGGTTCACCGTGTATTTAGATGTCCAAAATACGTAAAAAAATATGTTGTTTTTTGGGTTTTAAAATAATTCTCTCAAACCAGAGAGAAGCTCAAAATGATAATAACCAAAAGTTCACATACTACATGGTGTGTGTTTTGTATAATAAAAATACAATAAAGTAAAACAGAGTGAAGTTCAAACAAACATGCCCCAGAAGTTCAACTACTTCACACAGTGCAAAAACAGCACGTCAAAAACAGAGTGAGGTTCAAACAGACATGCCCGTGAAGTTCAACTACTTCACGCAGTGCATTTCCGTTCGCGATGAACGCAGAAATCATGATCTCGCCATTTTCTAATTTACCTAAAAACTACAGGAATATCATTTGTATAAGTTTCAAGTCCTTGGTCGGAGAAAGTTAAAAAAATTGTTGTGAGAGGGGTTTGTACAAAAGGAATATCATTTGTGTAACACTGACGATGGATGAGAAAATGACAAATAAAAATACGTCATAGAAGTTCAACTGAAAACAGCAGGAAGTTCAATTACTACAATGGATGAATTTCAGATGAAAAACTTTTAAAATTTTCGCGAATATGAAAAAACGATCAACACGGGAAAGTTAAGTGCTTACAGCAGCTTTCCACTGGTATATCACTTGCTCAATTTCGGTGAGTGGATGGAGAGTTACGAGCAGTGGATGGAGACCTACAAGCAAAAAAATCACGTGAAAAACAGAGTGAAGTCCAGGTACACGCGCCGAGAAGTTCACGTTCTTCACGCGGTGCATTTTCGAAGAATCTGTTTCGCGATATAGGCAGAACGCATGATCCCGTTGTTTTCGAAATTACTTGAAAACGGCTAGTAATCAGAGAAAACCATCAACATGAAAAAGTTTCACATTTTCCATAGCTTTTCAGCGGTATATTATTTGCCCCATTCTGATAAAGTTTGTAGAAATTACGGCGAAAATACGTTTTTCGCCATTTTTGAAACTGACTTAAAACCGTAAAGAATTGGGTGAAACAATACATACCAAAAAGTTACGCACTTGTTCAAGCTTTCCAACGCCATATCATTTGCTGCATTCGGACGAACGGTTAAAACATTAGCTCAAAAATACGAACTCGGTAGGACTTGGAGCATTTTCTAAATTACTCTTAAACCATTCAAAATTAGAAAAAAACTTTCAAGATGAAAAAATAGCGCATTTTCACAAGCTTTCCAATGCCGTATCATATGCGTCCATTGGATTAGCCATTTAGAAATGACATCGAAAAAACGAACTCAGCTGTTTGGTTTACAAAATTTTACGCTTTTTCAAATTACTCTTTAACCATAGGGAATTAGAGAAAACTTTCAACATGTGGAAGGAGCGGTTTTGCAACAGCTTTCCAACGCCATATTATATGCCTCATTCTGATAAACGGTTTAGAAATGCGATCGAAAATACGATTCACGTTTTTTGTGCGAAGAAAAAACAGTTTTCAAAACTGCTCTTAAACCACTTATATTTTGCCAAAAATTTAAGTTGGGTCATGATACTGATGTCCATAGCTTTCCAACGGTATATGGCAAGCCCCATTTCGGCAATGTTGGCGGAAGTTCAACCTAGTTCATAGGGAAGTTCAACGTACTACTAGCGGGGCAGGTCAGGTTGTGATCAGAATATTATTCTGATTCCGTGATCAGAATAGTGTTTATGTATGTATGTATGTATATATATATATATATATATATATATATATATATATATATATATATATAGCCGGTCTATTCTGATAATATTATCCGAATAGTTATTCTGATAACACTTCCGCACTGCACGTTCAATGCAAGTGCACGTCAGTGTTTGAACCAAGTGTGCTGCAGTACTCACACGAGTGAACTTCGTGTCGAAAAAACTGCATACAGTGTTTTTTCGGTACTGTTTTCGCTCTAACTTTTTAACCGTCTATCCGAACGAGGCATATAATATACCGTTGAAAAGATATTGATTAGGCGCAACTTCACCATGTTGAACACTTTTCGAGATTCCTCTCGGTTTGAGAGCAGTTTCAAAAATGGTGCGGTGGATGACGAGTGGCAGCAAGCGTATTTTCATGATTTTTTCTAAACCGCTCATCGGAATAAGACAAATGATACGCCGTTGGAAAGATATCGTCGAGGCGCATCTTTTTTACATCTATTATTTTCTCTAATTCGTTACGGTTTAAGAGCAGTTTTGAATTTACTAAATAACGGAATTCTGTTTTTTGAAATTTTTGTAATTTTTTGTACTATTTTTGTTCTAGTTTTTGAACCGTTTGTCTAAACGAGACGTGTAATACGACGTTGGAAAGCTATGGACAAGGCGCAACTTTCATGTGTACAAATTGTTTTGAGATTCCTTACAGTTTTAAGTTAATTTTGAAAATCGTGCGGCGGACGACGAGTGGCAGCGGCTGTTTTTCGTGAAATTTTTACAAACCGGTTGTCGAAATGATTCAGATAATATGCCGTTGGAAAGATATTGACGAGACGCAACTTTTTCATGTAGAACACTCTCTCTAATTCCTTACAGTTTAAAAGCAGTTTTAAATTTACCGAAATGCGGACACTCTGTTTTTCGCGACACCCAAATCAACGTGGGTACTTCATCCGACTGAAAACCGCACTGCATCGGACGAGCAACCGCACTTCATTGGACAAACAAGTGCACTGCATGATTTCCTTTTTTCAGGACGTAATTTTTCCTAAACGAGGTGGAGTGCACTTCATGTCGAGTGTTGGTGAAGCACAATACTATGAAAAGTGAACCTCGAGACTACCGTAAACAAGCCGTACTGCATCAGACAGAAAACCGCACTTATTTAGACTAAAAACGCACTTCATTGGACAGACAAGTGCACTGCATGATTTCTTTTTTATGGGACGTAAATTTTTGAAGACGAGGAAAAAAACCGCACTGCTTCAGACTGAAAACCGCATTGCATCATACGGTCAAGAGAACTGCATAATTCTTTATTCGGGGCATAAATTTTCTTAGATGAGAAATTGGAACATCATCAGACGGCCGATCGCACTGCTTCAGAGGAAAAACCACACTACATCAGACAGGCAAGCGAACTTCATGATTTCTTACTTTTTTTCTATGAACGAGTGGACCGTAGAGACGAGGTCAAGCGAACTTGTGTCCTTATTCAAATTTCTTCAACGTACAAGAAAATGAACTTAAAAAACGAAAACAAATCTTGTTTTTGAATTGTGTGGATGAGCCAAGAGAACTGCATTGTTTTTTACCATAATATTTCTTTTACTTTTTTCTAACGATGCGTAATATACGGTGCACTGCATGAGCACTGAGAAGGGAATCTCAGCACAAATAGAAGAGAACTGCATGACTTTTTTCTTTTTTAAAACATAAAATAAATGCGTCTGTACTGCAGAGACTGGTAGAATGTACTACGCAGATTTTTCACAATCAGTTTTCTCGTTATCGCGTGGACGAAGTAAACTTCTCATTGTTTTTTTACAGAACGAACCACAGAGCCTTTTGCTATGAGCTGCATCACCTTTTTTTCTGAACATTCTAGAACGAAGCAATGAACGGCGACCCAGAGGCAAATTGAAAACTGCATGATGCATAGCAAAATCTGTAACATAAATAGTGGACTAATCTCTCCATGCCATACGAGCGCGCCACGCCCTCCGCACTGCGTGCACACTCGCTCTCAACTGCAAGGCCGAGGTTTGCAGACTGCACCGCTGCGGTAGACGGGCAGCAGGCAAGGCAGCCAGGGGACACGGGGTGTGAGGTCGGCCCTGACCTGCGAGATGCCGCCGTCAGCCTGTCCGTGGCGTGCCGCCCCGGCCTGCTTGTTGAGGGAAGCTGGGAAGGAATATACTGTACAAAGCTGCATATTGCTCGACGGAGACCCACTGGAGAGATTGTGAACCCAAGGGCGGAGCCATTCCTTTCTGCAGTTCTCTACTGCAAAAAAATCAAACATGAATGCACATAAACATTGAACCGAATTGGATAACACAAAAAACAAACAAAATCAAATTGAAGAACTGCATGACGGAGACTCATTTTTGTGAGATTTGTGGCAGTTGGGGGGTGTTGCACGAGAAGGAATTGGAGATGGGAGAGAGAGAGAGAGCTCCCTCTGAACGGCATATGTGCATCCACAAACAAAAAATCAAAAAAAGAACTGCCCGTGTGCTACAAATCGAAGGAGCTCCTAGGCTCGGGGGCAGGGCGCCACAGCCTCAGCCTCCTCCTTCTGGTTGGGAGCCGCCGTCTGTTGGTGCTACCATCAAGAGACGGATGCACCAAAGGGAGGGAAGAACGGTGGAATGCTGTGGTTTTGGCCGGATCCATCCGGGTCGCACAGGACCATGGCTGGCCAGATCCGTCGATTGGTGGGGCAGGCTCGGGAGCAGTCTATCTTGTGCGAATCTGGCAACCACCGAGGCAGGGCTTTGGGGTGTGGCGGCGGTTGGTTGGGGGAGACAGGGGAGGGAGGAAGAAGAAGGTGGGGCATCGGGGCAGAGCATGGGACGGCCGGCAGGGAGCTGTGTGGCGTCGGCGGGGAGAGTTGGGGAGTCGGCGATGGTTAGAGGGGGCGTGGTGGCATGGTGTGGTGTCGCGGTGGTCGGGAGGCCGTCCCCGTGGTCGCCGGCCAGATCCCGGAAGGAGGTGGGAGGGTGGAGCGCCGCGGTGGTCAGGGTCGCCGGCCAGATCCTCAAGGTGCCGTGGGGTGGGTGGTGGCCGGGTCGGGCGGCGGTGCACGTGGGATGGGTCGGGAGGTGGGGGGGAGCCCCGTTGACCAGGGGAGCGTAGCGAGGTGGGGGTGTTTCTTTTTTATTAGAATAGACTCATCCTATATCTTTATCTTTATCTTTACATTTTATCTTTATCTTTATCTTTACCTACTAATAAAGCGGCTATCGCTTCTGCCCGTCCGTCATTAAAACTACCCCTAAAGTTGCAAATAATTACCCACCAATGCCATCGGTAAGCGAGAAGAATGTTTTTTTTTTTCGCGCTCGCCTATAGCTCAATAAGGGGAGATCCCCTCATGTACAACGACCAGGTGAGCAGCGCACTGGTTGGTTCCGTGACCTACTGCGCTAGAGGTCGTGGGTTCGATTCCCACAACCACCCTTTTCTTTTAAAAAATCAATTACTTTTTAAAATTTTCATATCTTTGAAACCCTAACTTTAAATCTGACATGCCATATATGAAAATTCATCAGAAAAATATATAGATTTCAAATATGCTATTATCATTAATTTTTGAAATTACGTTCAGGGTGCAAACTTAAATAATACCTTCTTTGTATGATGAGATATTTTAGAAATGCCTATTACATATGTCCTTATAGATTGGTTGTTTTTGTGGAGCTATCCTATATGTTTGCAACCAAATTAAGTCTTGAACTGAATTATGATTGCACACACACACACACACATTCGCGTCGCGTATATATGCGCTGGGTATATTCACTCCGTCCGAAAAAACTTGTCCTTCAAAGAGATATACCTAGCACTAATTTGGTGTTAGATATATCCATTTGAGGGACAAACTTGGGACAAGTTATTTTGGACGAAGGGAGTATATGAAAACACTTATGCACATGTTATCATTAAATACTAAAATGTACTTTGCTATTTCATTCTAATGCAATATTTTTTTTGCGTCACCGAGAAACAACAACAAATGCGTAAACATATATTGGCAACTAGGTAGATATTTGCGTTGTATAATGAATTCTAAACACCTTCAGTTCACTTCAAAAATCATCACACCTTTATGTTTTTGCACAACACCACTTATATCATGTTGCTTGTTTTTTTAGAAAAGTTATCATGTTGCTTGTTGCGTGGCATCATGAAAGATTTCAAGGATTTGCTGATGTCGTTAAGTGTATGTATGAGGCGTGAATTTTTTTTTCTCCCGTTGCAACGCACGGGCACTTTTCCTAGTATATATATATATACAACATTGTGAAGATAAACCTTGAGGACAGATCAATGTTGAAGACAAACCAAATATGAAGATAATGCAATCATGACGCCAAATGAAAGTATTCGAGAAAGTTTGATGGTGGCGTTACCCACAGTAGGAAGTATTAGATCCAGACACGGCGCATAATTATCGTGGCGCTCTGAAGTCAAATTCCGCGTTAATGTATTCACACTTAGAGGGTAAGTCTTCATTAATTGAAGATATATGTTACTTCGTGTGTTGCATATCTAAATCATCAACATGCATAAGCGTTAGGATGTGTGTCAATTCACAGGAGATTCAAGGATTCTAAGATATTTAGCTCACACCGCATCTTGCAAAACCTTTTCTCATCCAAGGGTTTTGTGAAGATATCTACCAATTGCTCTTCACCGTTGACGTGAATCATATCAATGTCTTCCTTCATGACATGATCTCTGAGAAAGTGATGATGGATCTGAATGTGCTTTGTCTTCAAGTGCTGAACTGGATTGTTGGCAATCTTGATGGCGCTTTCATTATCGTAGTAGAGTGGCACATGCTTCAGGTGGATACCATAGTCTTGAGAGTTTGATTCCTCCATAGAAGCTGAGTGCAGCAAGATCCAGTAGCAATGTATTCAGATTCAGCAGTGGAGAGTGATACATAGTTCAGCTTCTTTAAAGACCAACAGACAAGAGATCGTCCAAGAAAGTGATATGTTCCTGATGTGGACTTGCGATCAACCTTGTCACCAGCACAATCAACATCTGAGAATCCAACTAGATCAAACGCTGAGCCCTTTGGATACCATAATCCTAGTGTTGGGGTGTGAGCCAAATATCAAAGAATTCGCTCCACAGTTAAGTGATGTGATTCCTTTGGTGCCGCTTGGAATCAGGCACACATGCAAACGCTAAGCATTGTATCAGGCCTAGATGCACAAGTAGAGTAAAGAACCAATCATGGAGCGATATACCTTCTGATCGTACTCTTTCCATTGTCCTCGAGGCCTAATTGGCCTTTGGTTGGCATTGGCGTCGTGTACCCTTTGCGGTCTTGCATTTCAAACTCCTTCAGGCAATCTTTGAGGTATTTCTTTTGTGATGTGAAGATGCCATTTCTCTGCTGACGGATTTGAAGACCAAGGAAGAACTTCAGCTCACCCATCATGGACATCTGATATTGCTCTTGCATCATATGCCCAAACTCATCACTGTATCTCTTGTCAGTGCAGCCAAAGATAAATGTCATCCACATTGTCAGATTACGGGTTCCCGCAAACCCTTGAGAGGTTCGAACTCTGGGTGCACACGAAGAACACTCTCTCCCCAGCTCGCTCGCTGAATGATTCCACGGCCTAGCTCCACGAACCCAAAGAACAAGAGATATAGGGGTTTATACTGGTTCGGGCCACATCGCGGTGTAATACCCTACTTTAGTGTGTGGTGGATTGCCTCGGGGGCTGAGGATGAACTAATACAGTGGATGAACAACCTCAGGAGGTTTCTTGAGCTCGATGAGCTGGTTAGTGTGAGGGTGGCCTAAATGATCTGTCTCTCTCTCACACACACAGTGGTGGCTAGGTCCTATTTATAGTGGCCTTGGTCCTCTTCCCAAATGTTTAGACGGGAAGGGATCCCACAATGGCCAAGTTTGAAGGGGGACGGCTAGTACAAGCTACCCTGACAAAAGTAGTCTTCGCCTGCCAAAGGCTCTGGTGGTGACACTGCTGTGGGCTCCGCGATGACCTCCGTCCTGTTGTCCTACTAGTCTTGGTCTTGTTGCACCGATATGGAAACCATTCCATGGTGCCTTGAGACTCCTCGCCTGCGCTTGCCTCCTTAGCACCAAAGAGGAAACTAGTACACTGCGCCCGCTGGCGCCCGCTTGGCCTTGGTCGTCATGGCTCACGTCACGTGAAACTCGCGAGCTGCCCCTTGCATAGATATCTCTGCTCCTCGGGAGCCAGCCAAGTGAGGCTGCCCCAGGGAGGTCTTGGTGTCGTTCGCCTCGCGAGGCTTGGCCCCTTGCGAGAGTCTTGAGTTGTTGCTGCTGAAGCTGGGTCGTACCGGGCCATTGATGGAGCCAAGCCACGAGCCGTAGGCAGGCAAGTCTGGGCACCCCCGTTCCCAGGACGCCGATCGTAGCCCCCGGGCCCAAGGCGCGCTCGAGCTTGGCTTCGAGGCAAAGTCAAAGGGCAAGTGCGGAGTGCCGTGGGCCCCAACCGCCTGCGGCCTTGGTCGACGTGTGGCGATTGATGGGACGTGGGCGCCTCCGCTTCCCCACACTGTATCGGCAACCGTTCTCCCCTAACAAAAGGTTGGCGCATGCTACGGAGCATTCATTGCCTTCCTTCGTCTTGCTCCAGATCCCCTTTCCTGTTCTAGCCCCAAGAGACCCCAGATCCACCTAAACTCCTCTCCAAGCCTGCAGTAGATGGCGTCCGACAAGGTGAAGGTTGTGCACTCGCCCTCCTGGTACGAGCCTGCCTTGAGCGCGCCCACGGTCTGGGAGAAGAACCTTGCCGCCACGCTTTTGGTGACGGCGGGCGACGGAAATGAGGGGGGAGAGACTGCGCTTCGGGTCAGCTCCGCCAAGCCGGAGGCCTCGGGCAGTACCATCTATCCCTTCTTCTAGCATAGCGTCTTCGCGGGGCTGGTCCCCCCTTTCTTCGATTTCTTCTATGCTGTCCTCAGCCATTATAATCTCCACGCCCTCCATCTTCATCCCAACTCCGTCCTCCTCCTGTCGATCTTTGCCTTTTACTGCGAGGCATTTGTGGGGGTGATGCCATCTATGGTGCTGCTCCGCCATTTCTTCTACCTCCAGAACAAGGAGGGCCAGTGCTCTGGGTGCGCCAACTTCGTCGCGGCCAACGAAAACAATGCAATCTTAAGAGCCGGGAAGAAGGTCGAGAGCTTCACGAACAAGTGGGTCCTCATGGACGCCAAGAGCTCCTACCCTTGGCTGGCACTGCCGATGGGGATGCCTTCACCTCACGAGGGATGGCTCAGCGTGAAGCTCACCGACCCCTGGGCGAAGCAGGTGCTGGAGAAGATGGCGACCGACTTGAAGCCAGACGACCCAAAGGCGAAGAGGCTGAATGGGGCCATGATCGTCAAGGAGTTTCTGTCGCAACATTTGGCCCTGCTCCAGGCACGCTCGCGCCCCTTGTGGAGGTTCATGGAAGAGGAAGGTGGTCTCCGCCTGTGCCCAGATGCCTTGTCTGACGAGGAGCTGGACAAGACCCTCCATTTCCTGGTCAGGGAGGACCAGTGGTACCCGCCAAACACCGATCTTCCACTGTATCGCAGCCCAGATGGGGCGGAGGTCACTGCCGCCATGCCTGTCTTCAACGAGCGCGGACTTGTCCCGCCGGCGCCCAGCGAGGCTCCGGTGGTGGTGTCCTCTAGCGAGTCCGGTGAGGAGAGGTCAGACTCAAAGGCGGCCCGGGAGGGGGAGGGGAGACTTCTCCTCCGCACGTGGCCGACCTACTCCGCACGTTCCCCGATGACGACGACACCGACGAGCATCCATTGAGGGAGTCACCGCACTCCGCTGGGGTCACCACAAGGTCGAGCACCCCCCCCCTCCCCGAAGAATCCGCAGGCCGGGGTCCCAAAGAGGGGCAGATCGGTGCTGGTCTCCCGACGCGGTGCCTCCGCTTCGTCGCCGGCCGGTGCTGCCGCGGATCCGGCCGCCCTGGCCTTGTCCACTCCTGGGGCTCGTGCGCTAGTGCCCCTGCCCGCGAAGCCATTGGTGCTCTAGAAGGGGGTGAGGGAGTATGCCGCCGTGGACCAGTAAGCGCTCTGTCTTAATCCTTTGCCCCCGTTCTTGCCGTAGTTTCCTGATGCCTCCCCATGTACTGTCAGGCCATCACCGGTGGTGAAGAAGAAGAAGGGGGCAACCTCAATTTCTGGGACCCGGCAGCCTGCCGCGGCCGTTCCTCCTCTGGTGCGGAAGGACGGTGACGACCCTCGAGCCTCGGCGACTGGGTTGTCCTTGCAAGGTCCGGAGGCCCGGCCTCAGGGGAAGGTGACCTCCGTGGCCAAGCCGGCTCTAGAGGCGCCCGCCCCCAGCTCGCCTGCTGAGGTCACGAAGGCCTAGGAGCCCCGGCCCCTTCTGTCGCCGCTAACCTGCAGGCCTTAGCGTCGACAACGTCTCTTCCTCCTTCCGTCGTGCTGTCGGGCCGTGGTTCCCCCGCTTCGCCTGATGTTCTGGGGGACACTCTCTCCGCGTTGACCAAGCTTCCCGACGACCTTCCGGGTGCCGATAACCGGCTGGCATCGGGACGACTGGAGTTAGTCTCGGGGTGGCTGCGGTCCGACGCTTCCATCAGGGTGGCGTGGGGCCAGGCCATATCCGCCTCCAAGGAGGGTGAACGGGCCGCTCGCCTGGCTGCGGCCGCCCGGGACACAGCGCTGAAGGATGTTGAGACCGCCAAGGAGCGTTGTCGGGTGGTGGAGGCCGAGCTAGAGACCCTGCACAGCAAGCGCACCATCAAGGCTCGTCAGCGCCAGGCGTGGAAGGAGAAGATGACAGCTCGAGAAAATGTGGTCGCTGGTCATGACACCGAGCTGGAACAGTCGGCGCGGGCGCAGGCCGCGGAGCGCAGCAGCCTGGAGGAGCTGGAGAAGAAGGTGGAGGCGGAGAAGGCCCAGTTGGAAGCCAAGGCGAAGGTTCTTGTTGAAGATCGTGCGGCCTTCAAATCCCTTGAGCTGAAGTCCCGCAAAGCACCGCGGGAGCTCTACGGAAAGGGCTTGAAGAAGTCATTGGTGACCGATGAGGAAGGCCCCGCCGAGGTACTCCCTCATCTTGTCACGGCGCTTGAGGGTGTCATTAATGGGATCAGCCCATGGTGGAGGGGGATGTAACGCCCCAGATATACTTTCCATATTTGTATCCAACTCTTGCCGTCTCCGGCGCTAAGTTATATTTATTTCTCGGGTTCGGGTCTTGTCTCCGTGTGTTGTTTTCGTTTTCATGCATCTCATACCTTGTCATCTCGTGCATTGCATTTGCATACATGTTCATCTCATGCATTCGAGCATTTTCCCCGTTGTCCGTTTTGCATTCCGGCGCTTCGTTCTCCTCCGGTGGTCATTTCTAGTCTTCTTTCGTGTGTGGGGTTTAAACATTTCCGGATTGGACCGAGACTTGCCAAGCGGCCTTGGTTTACTACCGGTAGACCGCCTGTCAAGTTTCGTATCATTTGGACTTCGTTTGATACTCCAACGGTTAACCGAGGGACCGAAAAGGCCTCGTGAGTGTTGCAGCCCAACACCCCCCAAATTTGGCCCAAAACCCACCAAACTCTGCTCCATGTCCTAGAGCGTTCGATCACGATCGTGTGGGCGAAAACCGCACCTCATTTGGACTCTCCAAGCTCCACTTATGC
>NC_041388.1:212695815-212705077 GCF_002162155.2 Triticum dicoccoides
GCCGGCGCCGCCCCCCCCCGGCGACCTCCTCCACCGCCGGTGCACCCCGCAGCTCCGGCGAGCTCGAGCTCCGCCGCCGGCGCCGCCTCGGCTTCCGCGCCGCGATCCCGATCTGGATCCGGTCGCGTGAACAGTAAACCCTAACCCCCCCCTCCGATTTTTCTAAGTCCCTAGATTTTTACTCCATATGCTCCTGTTCGAGAACCCGTATCTCCTCATCCGTAGCTCCGTTTTGGGCATATGATATATCAAAGTCTTCGCCTCGACATGTACATCATTTCATTCCATTACATCATTTGCATTTGAGGTCATCTTGATGCCCAAAATGCTGTTAGAAGGAGGCTTCGTGAGTTAGATTGCAGATCCGTTAGTTCATCATGCACTTTTGTCATTTTTGCCATGTTTAATTCGTGCATGATATGCCTGTGCCCCTTTGGGATGAATTGTTAAGCATTTTGTCTTCTTTCCAGAGGTGCCACCCATGCATTTTTAGGATGTGTGTGTTGTCTTGTGCAAGCTTGCGAAGAGAGGTACCTGAGATTGCAGATTTCAGAGACTTAGTGATTTTCACTAAGTCTAGGATATTTTAGTTCATGATGCTATATGTCCAGCTTGTTTCCTAATGATCCATGCCTCTTTTGAGGATGATCAATAAGGGAGTTTTGATATTTATGTTATGCTCTATCCATCCATGTCTTTGTTTACATATGTGGAGTGCTCTAGGTTGACTCAATCGAGCTCAACGTTTGCTTCGTTGTTAATCTTGGCAGATCGTCAACTTGTTTGCGATTTTGCCGATGCTACCGTTAGTGTTCCATGCATGCTATGCCTTTGTTCTTGCCATGTGTAGCTAGCACTTTGTGCCTTCTTGCTGGTTATATGCTTTCCTTGCCATGACTTGCACCGTAGTGAGTGCATCGAGCTCGTTTACATGCCTTCGTGAGTTATATTTCAGCGTGTCTCAGTTTTCACTAAGTCTGAAAACTGATTGTGTTCGAGCGATGTTCGTGAGCTCGGTAGAGTATTTTGTGAACCCTTTTGGCCCCAGGTCACTTTGGGTGTTTTGTTAAGCTTGTTGAGTAGCTCCATGCCATGTTCTTACTTGTCATGTTCAGGTTTTCTATCATGTTGTTTTGCTGCTCCGAAGAGAGCATCGTGATCTGAAATTTCAGACTAGTGTTAATTTCACGAAGTCTGGAATCTGTTTTGCATTTGCGTTTTAGCCATGCTTGTTTGAACCTCTTAATGGATGAATTTGCCTATGGCTCAGTGCTAGTGTTTTGTCAACCATCTTGTGTACTTCACTGCCATGTATTTTGTTTTCATGTTTGGAGGCTGTAGCATGTTCATTTCGTTGCATTTAGATGCCTACTTGCTGTAAATCGCATACCGGTGTCATATCTTAAAACGCTTGCCATTTCCAAACCGTAACTCCGATTCCAATGATCTTTATATCGTTTTCAATCGATTTCATCCCCTCTATCCAGTGGCATACTTGGTTTTCCAAGTTGAGGCCAGGTTCATGCATTTCCTGTCATATCTTGCATTTTGCATCCCGCATCGCATCCCGCATAGCATATCGTCGTTCCATCATATTGCTTGGTCTTGGCCGTGGTTGATTGTATCCTTGTTGCTTGTTTGTCTTGTTGGGTAGAGCCGGGAGACGAGTTCGCTACCGAGGAGCCCGTTGAGTTTGCTTGTGAGGATCCAGTCAACTCTGACAACTGTGCAGGCAAGATGATCATACCCTCGAAATCACTACTATCTTTGCTATGCTAGTTTGCTCGCTCTTTTGCTTTGCCACTGCTACGATGCCTACCTTTTGCTTGTCAGCCTCCCAATTGCCATGTTGAATCTCTAACCCACCATTGTCCTAGCAAACCATTGATTGGCTATGTTACCGCTTTGCTCAGCCCTTCTTATAGCGTTGTTAGCTGCAGGTGAAGATTGGAGCCGTTCCTTGTTGGAACATTTATTTGCTTGTTGGGATATCATTATATTGCTATGTTATCTTAATGCATCTATATACTTGGTAAAGGGTGGAAGGCTCGGACTCTCGCCTAGTGATTTGTTCCACTCTTGCCGCCCTAGTTTCCGTCATACCGGTGTTATGTTCCCGGATTGTGCGTCCCTTACGCGGTTGGGCTATAATGGGAACCCCTTGATAGTTCGCCTTGATTAAAGCTTTTCTAGCAATGCCCAACATTGGTTTTACCATTTGCCACCTAGCCTCTTTTTCCCTTGGGTTTCCGGAGCCCAAAGGTCATCTTTATTTTAGCCCCCCACGGGCCAGTGCTCCCCTGAGTGTTGGTCCGAACTAGAGCCCTGTGCAGCGCCACCTCGGGGAAACTCGAGGTTTGGTTTTAGTTGTACGGATTGCTCATCTGAGTGTGCCCTGAGAAAGAGATATGTGCAGCTCCTATCGGGATTTGTCGGCACATTCGGGCGGTGTTGCTGGACTTGTTTTAACCTGTCGAATCATCTTGTTGTACCGAGATACCGAGTCTGATCGGTGTGTCTTGGGTGGAGGTCTATTCCTTCGTTGACCGTGAGAGCTTGTTATGGGCTAAGTTGGGACTCCCCTGCAGGGATTGAACTTTCGAAAGCCGTGCCCGCGGTTATGGGCAGATGGGAATTTGTTAATGTCCGGTTGTAGATTACTTGAACTAAACTTAATTAAAATGAATCAATCGTGTGTGTTACCGTGATGGCCCCTTCTCGGCGGAGTCCGGGAAGTGGACACGGTGTTGGAGTTATGCTTGCGCAGGATGTTCCCTTAGCTTCTCGCTCGTGCTTCGCCTTCTCTTCTCGCTCTCTTTTGCGTATAAGTTAGCCACCACATATGCTAGTCGCTTGCTGCAGCTCCACATATGTTTGCCTTATCCATTCCTATGAGCTTAAATAGTTTTGATCGCGTGGGTGTGAGATTGCTGAGTCCCTGTGGCTCACAGATACTACAACTCCAGATGCAGGTCCAGGTGTTTCGGTTCCAGTTGACGATTACGAGCTCAAGTGGGAGTTCGACGAGGACTCTCAGCGATACTATGTTTCCTTTCCCGATGATCAGTAGTGGTGCCTAGTTGGGGTTATCGATTCAGGACCTTGTCGCATGTTGGGTTCTTTTCTATTTTGGCACCGTAGTCGGGCCATGAGTGTTTGTTTGATGGATGTTATTTATGTACTCTGATGTGACATGGCGAGTGTAAGCCAACTATGTTATCTCCCCCTTTTATTATATATATTACATGGGATGTTGTAATGATTGCCTGACTTGCGACATTGCTTTCAATGCGGTTATGCCTCTAAGTCGTGCCTCGACACGTGGGAGCTATAGCCGCATCGAGGGCGTTACAAGTTGGTAATCAGAGCCATCCCCGACCTTAGGAGCCCCATTGCTTGATCGTTTTTAGCAGCCGAGTTGTGTCTAGAAAAATGTTTTGAGTCCTTAGGAATTATATATCGGAGAGCTTAGGAATTCTTTTACTTCCCAGTCTCCTCATCGCTCTGGTAAGGCATCCTAACGTAGAGTTTTGACTCTTCTCTTCTCAAATTTCACTAAAATTTTTTTTTTTAGGATCACGCGAGTATCTTGGATTTGTTCCGATGGTTTTGTGACGAGAACATTGTTCTTGGTGCCTCCTGTCTTTAGGGGTTGTGGCAGTGTCCCGGGGAGTTGAGCTCCGAGGTGTTGTTGTCACAATTTTATCGTTGCAATTCTGGTATACTTGAGATATGTTCGCCGACATCGAAAATCTCTTTTATGCAGTTCGTTGGTGAGATAACCTCGACGCCACCCAGTACTGGGGCGGGAGTTCGGGAGTATCGCCATAACTTGTATAACGGATGCTTTTCGAAGGTTGAGGTAGATGGTTTCCGAAGTTTTCTTGGTTATGTGTTGAAGGATGGATACAGCTGGATGTAGGATTTGCTAGTTTGGGTGAGATATTGTGCTTCCCCTGTATCCCCAACACCTGATTGCATAACCGGAAAGGTTCAGGAGTTTCATAGGTGGGAATTCTAGTAGCTCTAGTTCTTCTTCCACGGATATTGGTTTGAGATTGGGATTTCTTACCGATTATTCGTTCTTGATCCGTACCTTGTTGATTTATTTCTCTACCTTAATTCTTCGTGGCTTCGCAATTTATGGATATGTGACCATTTGAAGAGGAATACATTCGTTCATTTTGTTCGGATGTGAAGACTATATGTTGCAATTTTCATTCCGTTGGATTCAGCTTCTATATTGTTGTCTATCAATGTGCTAATGGTGGTCAACCTCTTCAGGATGGCTCCTCCAACACGCACGACTCCGAATCCTGATCCGCCTCCACCTCCGCCTCCTCCGGAAGCATGGCAAGCTGTGATGGCCGCTACTAATGCAAACACACAATTGATCATGCAAATTCTCCAAGAGCGCAATCAAGGCAGTCAAGGGAATCAAGGCCACAATCAGCACCACTTTGCTACACTGAACCAGTTCCTTGCTAATGGCCCAAAGACGTTCATCGGTTGTGTTGAGGCTACCGATGCTGACGATTGGCTAGTGGATCTGGGCAAGCATTTTGAATGCAGCAACGTCAGGCCTGAAGATTTCGTCAAGTTCGCTTCTTTCCAGCTCAAAGATCAGGCTGCAGAGTGGTTCCAGCAGTACAAGGATTCCAGAGGTGGACGTCTGATCACTTGGGATGATTTCCGTCAAGATTTCCGCGCTCATCACATCCCTCAAAGTGTGGTTGAGAGTAAGCGTCAGGAATTCCGCAATCTGAAGCAAGGCTCTTTGTCTGTCTATGACTACAACAAGTTGTTCCAGAAGCTCGCCCGTTTTGCCAAGCAGGATGTTCCTGATGAGAAGAGCATGATCTATCAGTTCAGGGGTGGTCTTCGTGAGGAAATTCAGCTCGCTCTTGTCCTCTTTGAGCCGTTGAGATACGATGAGTTCTACAACATGGCACTGAAGCAAGAGGCTGCTCAGATGAGATGTGATGCTTCCAGGAAGCGTGCCAGAGATGTTACTCCTTCTTCCTCTACTCAAGTGGTCAAGCAGCAGAAGTATTGGCTTCCTCCTCCTCCGTTCCGTCAGCCGTATCAGCAGAAGAGCAAAGGTGGCAGTGGTTTCTCCCACCCACCCAACCCAGGCTTTCAGAACAAGTCTTCGTCTCAAGCGCCAAGATCGAGTGCTCCGTATCACCGTCCGCTTTCAGAGGTCACGTGCAACAAGTGCCAACAGAAGGGTCACTATGCCAACAAGTGTACCAACCAGAGGCGTCTTCCTCCTCCTCCTCCTGTCAGATCCGCAAGTACAGCTGTGGTCAAGCACAATCCCAAGCATGCCAAGGTCAATATGGTGAATGCAGCTCAGGCAGAGGATTCTTCAGATGTGATCATGGGTAACCTTCCTGTTAATGATATTCCTGCAAAAGTTCTTTTTGACACTGGTGCATCGCATTGTTTCATCTCGAGACCTTTTGCTTCCAAGCATGATTTTGTTACTCAAATGTTGCCGAGACCGTTGTCTATTGACTCTCCGGCCAGCCTCTTGACATCTCGAATGTGTGTTCCGAATGTTACAATCACTTTGGGCGACTGCAAGTTTCTCTCTTCTCCGGTGGTTCTTGGCAATTCTGACATTGATCTTATTCTTGGGATGGACTGGCTCTCTAAGCATAAAGCTCAGCTTGATTGTGCAGCCAGGCAGATTCAACTGACTCATTCGTCTGAGGATGTAATTTTCTTTGCTGCTCGGGATAATACCATCCGGTTGTTTTCTCTCAATGAGAAGGGTGAATTGGATGCTATTTCGCAGATTCCGGTTGTTTGTGAGTATCAAGACGTTTTTCCAGAAGAACTTCCAGGGATGCCTCCGCACCGGCCAGTTGAATTTGTTATTGAACTTGAGCCCGGTACGGAACCTGTGTGCAAACGTCCCTACAAGCTCGGCCCCGAAGAGTTGAAGGAGTTGAAGAAACAACTCGATGAGCAAGAAAGATTGGGTCTCATTCGGCCTAGTACTTCTCCGTGGGGTTGTGGTGTTCTTTTTGTGAAGAAGAAGGATGGATCGAGTCGACTTTGTGTTGATTACCGTCCAGTTAACAAGAAGACCATCAAGAACAAATACCCACTTCCCAACATCAATGAGCTGTTCGAACAACTCAAGGGTGCTCAAGTATTCTCCAAGCTTGATCTCCGTATGGGTTATCATCAGATTCGTATTCGTGAGCAAGATATTCCCAAGACGGCGTTCAGGACAAGCTTTGGTTCATATGAATACACCGTCATGTCTTTTGGCCTCGCCAACGCTCCTCCGACGTTCTCTCGCATGATGAACTTCATCTTCAACCCCTACACCAATGAATTCGTTCTGGTCTATCTCGACGACATTCTGGTTTTCTCAAAGAACAAGGAAGATCATGCCAAGCACTTGCATTTGGTTCTTGACAAGCTCAGAGAACATCAGTTCTACGCCAAGTTCTCCAAGTGTGAATTTTGGCTCGATGAAGTTCTTTATCTGGGTCATATCATCTCTACCAAGGGCATTTCCGTGAATCCTGAGAAGGTGTCTGCAATTGTGAATTGGGAACCTCCTCAGAACGTAAAGCAACTCCGCAGTTTCCTCGGTCTCGCAAGCTATTGCAGAAGATTCGTTGAAAACTTTTCTAAGATCGCCAAGCCTCTCTCAAATCTTCTTCAGAAGCACGTCAAATACGTTTGGTCTCCGGAGTGTGATATTGCTTTCAACGCTTTGAAAGAGAAATTGATCTCTGCTCCAGTTCTGACTCCGCCTGATGAAACCAAGCCGTACGAGGTCTTTTGTGATGCCTCTCTCCAAGGTCTAGGTGCTGTACTGATGCAAGAGAAGAAAGTTGTTGCTTATACCTCTCGCCAGTTGAAACCTAATGAGAAGAACTACCCCACTCATGATCTCGAGTTGGCGGCAGTTGTGCATGCTTTGTTGACTTGGAGACATCTTCTATTGGGAAGGAAAGTGGACATTTTCACTGATCACAAGAGTCTCAAGTACATCTTCACTCAGCCTAATCTCAACCTCAGGCAGACTCGATGGGTCGAAATGATTCAAGAGTACAATCCGAGTATCGAGTATACTCCAGGCAAGGCTAATGTGATTGCTGACGCGTTGAGCAGAAAAGCATATTGCAACAGTCTGATTCTCAAGCCTTATCAACCCGAGCTTTGTGAAGCTTTCCGCAAACTTAATCTGCAAGTTGTTCCTCAAGGTTTCCTCGCCAACCTTCAAGTCTCTCCTACCTTAGAAGACCAGATTCGCCAAGCCCAACTTCTTGATGCTATGGTGAAGAAGGTGAAGATTGGTATTGCAAAGAGTCAGTCCAAGTACAAGTGCTACCGACTTGATGACAAGGACACTCTCTTCTTCGAGGATCGAATTGTTGTGCCCAAAGGTGAACTTCGTAAGGTGATCATGAACGAGGCTCACAACTCTCTCCTCTCCATCCACCCTGGTAGTACGAAGATGTATCAGGACCTCAAGCAAACTTATTGGTGGACTCGAATGAAGCGCGAAATCGCTCAATTCGTGAACGAGTGTGATGTCTGCAGAAGAGTGAAGACAGAACACCAAAGGCCAGCAGGTCTCCTCCAACCTCTTGCCATTCCAGAATGGAAGTTTGACCACATTGAAATGGACTTCGTGACTGGGTTTCCAAAGTCCAAGCGTGGCAATGATGCTATATTTGTTGTCATCGACAAGCTCACCAAAGTGGCTCATTTTCTGCCTATCAAAGAGTCGATCACTGCAGCTCAATTGGCGGAACTCTATACCTCTCGCATTGTCTCTCTGCACGGTATTCCTCAAGTGATATCTTCAGACCGTGGCAGCATCTTTACCTCCAAGTTTTGGGATTCTTTTCAGAAGGCCATGGGCACCAACATCCGCTTCAGCACAGCTTTCCATCCTCAAACAAGCGGTCAAGTCGAGCGTGTCAACCAAATTCTTGAAGATATGCTCAGGGCTTGTGTGATCTCCTTCGGCATGAAGTGGGAGGACTGTCTTCCTTATGCTGAATTCTCTTACAACAACAGCTTTCAAGCAAGTTCGGGCAAGGCCCCCTTTGAAATTCTATATGGCAGGAAGTGCCGTACCCCTCTCAACTGGTCTGAAACCGGTGAACGTCAGCTGCTGGGTAATGACTTAATCACAGAAGCAGAAGAAATGTGCAAAGTCATTCGTGATAACCTCAAAGCAGCTCAATCCCGCCAGAAGTGCTACTATGATAGTAAGCACCGTGATCTGGTTTTCGAGATCGGAGATCACGTTTACCTCCGCGTCTCTCCTATGAAAGGTACTCGTCGCTTCGATATCAAGGGAAGCTTGCCCCTAGATACGTGGGACCTTTCAAGATTGTCAGCAAGAGAGGCGACCTCGCCTATCAACTTGAGCTTCCTTCAAACTTTGCAAATGTTCATGATGTGTTCCATGTCTCTCAGCTTCGAAAGTGCTTCAAGACTCCTGACTGCACCGTCAACTTCGAGGACATTGAGCTCCAAGAAGATCTCTCCTATCGTGAGCACCCAGTTGCTATTCTTCAAGAGACTGAACGCAAGACTCGCAACAAGTAAATTAAATTTCTCAAAGTTAAGTGGTCTCACCATTCCGACCGTGAAGCTACCTGGGAACGCGAGGATCACCTCCATTCTGAGTACCCGGAGTTCTTTCAGTCCTAGATCTCGGGACGAGATCTTTTCGTAGTGGTGGAGTGTTGTAACGCCCCAAATATACTTTCCATATTTGTATCCAACTCTTGCCGTCTCCGGCGCTAAGTTATATTTATTTCTCGGGTTCGGGTCTTGTCTCCGTGTGTTGTTTTCGTTTTCATGCATCTCATACCTTGTCATCTCGTGCATTGCATTTGCATACATGTTCATCTCATGCATTCGAGCATTTTCCCCGTTGTCCGTTTTGCATTCCGGCGCTTCGTTCTCCTCCGGTGGTCATTTCTAGTCTTCTTTCGTGTGTGGGGTTTAAACATTTCCGGATTGGACCGAGACTTGCCAAGCGGCCTTGGTTTACTACCGGTAGACCGCCTGTCAAGTTTCGTATCATTTGGACTTCGTTTGATACTCCAACGGTTAACCGAGGGACCGAAAAGGCCTCGTGAGTGTTGCAGCCCAACACCCCCCAAATTTGGCCCAAAACCCACCAAACTCTGCTCCATGTCCTAGAGCGTTCGATCACGATCGTGTGGGCGAAAACCGCACCTCATTTGGACTCTCCAAGCTCCACTTATGC
>NC_041388.1:212705912-212914181 GCF_002162155.2 Triticum dicoccoides
CCCCCCGGCGACCTCCTCCACCGCCGGCGCACCCCGCAGCTCCGGCGAGCTCGAGCTCCGCCGCCGGCGCCGCCTCGGCTTCCGCGCCGCGATCCCGATCTGGATCCGGTCGCGTGAACAGTAAACCCTAACCCCCCCCTCCGATTTTTCTAAGTCCCTAGATTTTTACTCCATATGCTCCTGTTCGAGGACCCGTATCTCCTCATCCGTAGCTCCGTTTTGGGCATATGATATATCAAAATCTTCGCTTCGACATGTACATAATTTCATTCCATTGCATAATTTGCATTTGAGGTCATCTTGATGCCCAAAATGCTGTTAGAAAAAGGCTTCGTGAGTTAGATTGCAGATCCGTTAGTTCATCATGCACTTTTGTCATTTTTGCCATGTTTAATTCGTGCATGATATGCCTGTGCCCCTTTGGGATGAATTGTTAAGCATTTTGTCTTCTTTCCAGAGGTGCCCCCATGCATTTTTAGGATGTGTGTGTTGTCTTGTGAAAGCTTGCGAAGAGAGGTACCTGAGATTGCAGATTTCAGAGACTTAGTGATTTTCACTAAGTCTGGGATATTTTAGTTCATGATGCTATATGTCCAGCTTGTTTCCTAATGATCCGTGCCTCTTTTGAGGATGATCAATAAGGGAGTTTTGATATTTATGTTATGCTCTATCCATCCATATCTTGTTTTACATATGTGGAGTGCTCTAGGTTGACTCAATCGAGCTCAACTTTTGCTTCGTTGTTAATCTTGGCAGATCGTCAACTTGTTTGCGATTTTGCCGATGCTACCGTTAGTGTTCCATGCATGCTATGCCTTTGTTCTTGCCATGTGTAGCTAGCACTTTGTGCCTTCTTGCTGGTTATATGCTTTCCTTGCCATGACTTGCACCGTAGTGAGTGCATCGAGCTCGTTTACATGCCTTCGTGAGTTATATTTCAGCGTGTCTCAGTTTTCACTAAGTCTGAAAACTGATTGTGTTCGAGCGATGTTCGTGAGCTCGGTAGAGTATTTTGTGAACCCTTTTGGCCCCAGGTCACTTTGGGTGTTTTGTTAAGCTTGTTGAGTATCTCCATGCCATATTCTTACTTGTCATGTTCAGGTTTTCTATCATGTTGTTTTGCTGCTCCGAAGAGAGCATCGTGATCTGAAATTTCAGACTAGTGTTAATTTCACTAAGTCTGGAATCTGTTTTGCATTTGCGTTTTAGCCATGCTTGTTTGAACCTCTTAATGGATGAATTTGCCTATGGCTCAGTGCTAGTGTTTTGTCAACCATCTTGTTTACTTCACTGCCATGTATTTTGTTTTCATGTTTGGAGGCTGTAGCATGTTCATTTAGTTGCATTTAGATGCCTACTTGCTGTAAATCGCATACCGGTGTCATATCTTAAAACGCTTGCCATTTCCAAACCGTAACTCCGATTCCAATGATCTTTATATCGTTTTCAATCGATTTCATCCCCTCTATCCAGTGGCACACTTGGTTTTCCAAGTTGAGGCCAGGTTCATGCATTTCCTGTCATATCTTGCATTTTGCATCCCGCATCGCATCCCGCATAGCATATCGTCGTTCCATCATATTGCTTGGTCTTGGCCGTGGTTGATTGTATCCTTGTTGCTTGTTTGTCTTGTTGGGTAGAGCCGGGAGACGAGTTCGCTACCGAGGAGCCCGTTGAGTTTGCTTGTGAGGATCCAGTCAACTCTGACAACTGTGCAGGCAAGATGATCATACCCTCGAAATCACTACTATCTTTGCTATGCTAGTTTGCTCGCTCTTTTGCTTTGCCACTGCTACGATGCCTACCTTTTGCTTGTCAGCCTCCCAATTGCCATGTTGAATCTCTAACCCACCATTGTCCTAGCAAACCATTGATTGGCTATGTTACCGCTTTGCTCAGCCCTTCTTATAGCGTTGTTAGCTGCAGGTGAAGATTGGAGCCGTTCCTTGTTGGAACATTTATTTGCTTGTTGGGATATCATTATATTGCTATGTTATCTTAATGCATCTATATACTTGGTAAAGGGTGGAAGGCTCGGCCTCTCGCCTAGTGATTTGTTCCACTCTTGCCGCCCTAGTTTCCGTCATACCGGTGTTATGTTCCCGGATTGTGCGTCCCTTACGCGGTTGGGCTATAATGGGAACCCCTTGATAGTTCGCCTTGATTAAAGCTTTTCCAGCAATGCCCAACATTGGTTTTACCATTTGCCACCTAGCCTCTTTTTCCCTTGGGTTTCCGGAGCCCAAAGGTCATCTTTATTTTAGCCCCCCACGGGCCAGTGCTCCCCTGAGTGTTGGTCCGAACTAGAGCCCTGTGCAGCGCCACCTCGGGGAAACTCGAGGTTTGGTTTTAGTTGTACGGATTGCTCATCTGAGTGTGCCCTGAGAAAGAGATATGTGCAGCTCCTATCGGGATTTGTCGGCACATTCGGGCGGTGTTGCTGGACTTGTTTTAACCTGTCGAATCATCTTGTTGTACCGAGATACCGAGTCTGATCGGTGTGTCTTGGGTGGAGGTCTATTCCTTCGTTGACCGTGAGAGCTTGTTATGGGCTAAGTTGGGACTCCCCTGCAGGGATTGAACTTTCGAAAGTCGTGCCCGCGGTTATGGCAGATGGGAATTTGTTAATGTCCGGTTGTAGATTACTTGAACTAAACTTAATTAAAATGAATCAATCGTGTGTGTTACCGTGATGGCCCCTTCTCGGCGGAGTCCGGGAAGTGGACACGGTGTTGGAGTTATGCTTGCGCAGGATGTTCCTTTAGCTTCTCGCTCGTGCTTCGCCTTCTCTTCTCGCTCTCTTTTGCGTATAAGTTAGCCACCACATATGCTAGTCGCTTGCTGCAGCTCCACATATGTTTGCCTTATCCATTCCTATGAGCTTAAATAGTTTTGATCGCGTGGGTGTGAGATTGCTGAGTCCCTGTGGCTCACAGATACTACAACTCCAGATGCAGGTCCAGGTGTTTCGGTTCCAGTTGACGATTACGAGCTTAAGTGGGAGTTCGACGAGGACTCTCAGCGATACTATGTTTCCTTTCCCGATGATCAGTAGTGGTGCCTAGTTGGGGTTATCGATTCAGGACCTTGTCGCATGTTGGGTTCTTTTCTATTTTGGCACCGTAGTCGGGCCATGAGTGTTTGTTTGATGGATGTTATTTATGTACTCTGATGTGACGTGGCGAGTGTAAGCCAACTATGTTATCTCCCCCTTTTATTATATATATTACATGGGATGTTGTAATGATTGCCTGACTTGCGACATTGCTTTCAATGCGGTTATGCCTCTAAGTCGTGCCTCGACACGTGGGAGCTATAGCCGCATCGAGGGCGTTACAGGGGAAGCCCGCGCGCTCTCTTCTATAGCACTAACGCACGTCTTCAGTCATCTTCATCTTCGCGACTGCAGCATCGACCTCGACGCCCTCCTCGAGCCCATGGACGAGGAGCACTGTGAAGCTGCTGCCGAAGCCGTGAAGGACCAGGTGGAGGCCCTGCTGGAGAAATTCCTCGCCATTGACCCCGTGCCTCCGGCTGATGGTGCCGCCGACCCTGCGGCCCCGGCTGACGGCACGTGCGACGGCAACATTGTCGACGAAGGGGCACTCCTTGCAGACGATGGTAGCACCCTAGGCTGAAGAGAAGGCTTTCTGGCAACACTTCCCTCCGCTTTTATTTCCTGCAACATGCACCGTGCCTCGTGGAGGCGTTAAAACTTGTGTTTGGTATTTGAAGAACAGTATGTTTTGTAATAATTTGTTAAGGTTCCGCGATTTCCTTCCTGTTGCTTTAGTATTCTGCATCGGCAGAGCCCGGCCAGCGCGTACCTCAGCCGCCGTTGGGTCGTCCGGATCACCAGGACGAGACCAAGGTGTAACACCCACGATGCGGCTATATCTCCCACGTGTCGGGGCACGACTTAGAGGCATAGCCGCATGGTAGGTTTGTCGCAAGCACGGTTGTCTGAATCGCGATTCTGTTATATGATTCTACGACTTTACGATCCAAACTTACCGCTCTGATTCTACGATTTTAGTTCATGGAATCTACGTTTCTACGATCCTGATAGTGAAGATTCTATGATTTGCGATCCTGCCATCAGAGCTCCGATTCGATTCAAAATCACGATTCTGACAACCTTGGTCGCAAGAGGGATAATCTTCACACAATCCCATGTACTAAATAAGAAAGGGATAAAGAGTTGGCTTACAATCGCCACTTCACACAAATACAAGTTAAACATACATCATCCAGAATACAAACAAGGTCCGACTACAGAACCAAAATAAAGGAAGACAACCCCAAATGTTAGATCCCCGATCCTCCCAACTGGGCTCCACTACTGATCAACCGGAAAAGACACAACACAACGATCAAGATCTTCATCGAGCTCCCACTTGAGCTCGGTTGCGTCACCTGCACTGGTATCATCGGCACCTGCAACTATTTGGAAGTATCTGTGAGTCACGAGGACTCAGCAATCTCACACCCGCGAGATCAAGACTATTTAAGCTTATGGGTAGGAGAAGGTAGTGAGGTGGAGCTGCAGCAAGCACTAAGCATATATGATGGCTAACATACGCAAATAAGAGCGAGAAGAGAAGCAACGCAACGGTCGAGAAGCTAGAAGTGATCAAGAAGTGATCCTAAAACTACTTATGTTGAAGCATAACACAAGACCGTGTTCACTTCTCGGACTCCGGCGGAAAGAGACCATCACGGCTACACACGCGGTTGATGCATTTTAATTAAGTCGAGTGTCAAGTTCTCTACAACCGGATATTAACAAATTTCCATATGCCACATAACCGTGGGCACAGATTTCGAAAGTTCAAACCCTATAGGGGTGTCCCAACTTAGCCCATCACAAGCTCTCACGGTCAACCAAGGATATTCCTTCTCCCGAGAAGACCCGATCAGTCTCGGAATCCCGGTTACAAGACATTTTGACAATGGTAAAACAAGACCAGCAAGACCGCCCGATGCGCCGACATCCCAATAGGAGCTGCACATATCTCGTTCTCAGGGCAACACCGAATGAGACATCCTACGAGTAAAACCAAACCTCAAGTTTCCCCGAGGTGGCCCCGTAGTCTACTCGGTTCGGACCAACACTTAAAGAAGCACTGGCCCGAGGGGTTAAAATAAAGATGACCCTCGGGAGCGAGACTCCCAAGGGAAAAGTATATGTGGTGGTGAGGCAAATGGACAAACCATGTTGGGCCTTGCTGGAGGAGTTTTATTCAAAGCGAACTGTCAAGGGGTTCCCATAACACCCAACCGCATAAGGAACGCAAAATCAAAGACATAACACCGGTATGACGGAAACTAGGGCGGCAAGAGTGGAACAAAACACCAGGCATAAGGCTGAGCCTTCCACCCTTAACCAAGTATATAGATGCATTAATTAAATAAGAGATATTGTGAGATCCCAATAAATCAATGTTCCAACATAGAACAAACTTCATCTTCACCTGCAACTAGCAATGCTATAAGAGGGGCTGTGCAAAAGCGGTAACATAGCCAAACAACGGTTTGCTAGGAAGGTGCGTTAGAGGCTTGACATGGCAATATGGGAGGCACGACAAAAGCAAGTGGTAGGTAGCGCGGCATAGCAATAGAGCGAGCAGCTACCAAGCAAAGATAGAAGTGATTTCGAGGGTATGGTCATCTTGCCTAAGATTCCGCTAGGAAGAAGAACGAGTCCATGAAGAAGACAAACGGACGAAGTCGATCGAATCCTCACAACTCCGGACCGAAACCGAAGCTAACGAGACAAGCAACCCGGAAAGAAGCAAGCAACATAGTAAACAACCATCACATAAACATGGCATGATGCGCAACCAAGTATGATGCATGTCCGGTTTAAAAAGGCATGGCATGGCAAAGTGCACAAACAACACTACAAGTTAAGTAGAGCTCAATATGCAATGCATATTGACGGAACACCACATGACTTATTTAGTTCACTCTTGTTTATGTACCCAACAATATTGAATGTTGTTAAACATGACAAGAGGAGAAGCATATGAAAACTATCTATCTAGGCAAGTTTAAATGAGGCCGGAACAACAAGCAACAAGTCTGGAGAAATCCTCATGAGCATATATTAGATTTGGTATTGTTCTGCCCTAAACACAATTTTAGAGTTCCTAAACATGCAAAGTATTGCCACCATGTCAAACTAAGCATTTTTCTGCCCAATTTACATATAAAGTTTATTTAAAATGGAGCTACGGTTATTTAGTTATGAAATAAATCATTTTAACATGGCATTTAAGCAAAATATATGCAAACATCATTTTAAACATTTTAAACATGCATGAAAGTGGCATATTATGAAACTATATGAAATTCTAGTCATTTTTCATATATAAAACATTTTAATCCGATGCACGGTTGTGGAGTTATTAAATGCATGAAGTCTAGGGACTATTCTGCAAAACTGCAAAACGCCAGGAAAATAGCTAAATTCGTTGGACTGAAAAAGAACATATTGGGCTGTATCTCCTAGGTGCCAGATAATAAGCTGCACTCACGGCATCAAATAGGCAGAAAGGGGAGTTGCTCACCCATGGGCCAAGCCCAAGTCGGTGGTGGCGGCTGAGGCAGGACGCAGCAGGCTGGGCGACGATCTGGGTGGCTGAGGCCCACCCAGTGGCCCAAGCGAGCAAGCGGGGTTTCGTCGTCTCCTCAAGCACTCGCTCGAGCAGGATGCAGGGGCGGCGGCTGCCGCGACAAACACCGGCGAGGGGCGACGCGAAGAGGGTCGACGAGGTCAGGAAGAGACGAAACCAGTCGGGGCTCCCCAGATCCGGCGAGAGGATCCGAGGGCGAGCTCGGAACAGCGAGGTCCGGCACAAGCTCCCATGGGAAGCTTCAGGTTATTGCAGCGGCGGGATTCCTAGGGTGCTCCGGCGAGGTCCAATCGAGGGAGGCGGGCGACGGAGCTCCTCCGGCGGGGACAAGGCGCGGGGCGACGGGGCCGGCGAGGAGGAAAAGCGCAGGATGAGGCGGCGGTGCGGGGATCTGCGGCTGGCGATGGAGGTGTGGCCTGATCCGGGCCTGGGCAGGGCGGATCCAGGCTCTGCGGGCCCGTGCAGTGGGGAGGCTGGAGAGGCACGCGTGGCAGCAGGGGAGTGGTGGAGGGTGGCGCTGGGGATGAGGTGGCGCGCACTAGTTGGCTGAAGGGGCGTGGCGGCGCTGCCAAGTGGCGGGGAGGGGTTTGGCCGGCACGGAATGTGAGGAGGAGGGTGGAGGCTGCGGCAGGAGGTAGGTGGAGACTAGGGGATGTCAAAACTGGAAGGAGGGTGTCCATATATAGCAAAATTTCTAGGTTAGGGGGGTTTGAGGCCGTTTTCGGACGTCTTGGAGCCCTCCGATCGCGATCAAACGGTTCCGGGCGCGAGGGTGGGTTAGGTGGGCTGAAGGGGGCTGTGCTATAGAGAGATGGGCTGAGAAAGAGGGGAGAGAGAGGCCCGGCGACTGTTTCCGGAGACCGAAAACGTCTGACGAAAAGGCCGTTATATTGCCACTATAGTTATCCGTTGGGGCGTCAAACGGACTCCGAATGCGATGAAACTTGGCACGCGGTCTATTGACAACATAACAATACCGCACGCCAACTTTCGTCCCATTCCGAGAACATTTTATGGCCACTTATAAAATAATATTTCGGACGTGTCGCGGGCGCATGCAAGTGTGTCTGGGCTCAGAACGGACAACGGACGGAACTGGGGGAACCCGGACGGATGCAAGTTTTGAAAACATGATGATGCAATGCACATGATGACATGATGAAATGCAACATCCAAACGAAAGACATGGCAACGACGGCGAATAACTGGAAGACACCTGACGCAACGGTCTCAGGGCGTCACAACACTCCACCACTATAAGAGGATCTCGACCCGAGATCTAAGGATGGCACCGGGGAGAAACGGAAGAGGAAGAGGTAAAACAAAGTTGCTTCTTGAACAAATGAGTGAAACCATGAGCCTTGAGAGGTTGAACAATTGAAATAAAGAATACAACGAAGATGAACAAAGTTGAAAACACTCTGTTAGAAAAGAGGAACAAGGAACATTACAGGAATCTTGTAGGTTGAAAGGCATAAGAAAAAAGGTTGCAATGACCAAGAAGTACGTGCAAGCACTCCGGTTGGAACGAGATGTACAAGGAATGATAAAGATCAATTACAATGACACTCCGGTTAAAACAAAATAGAGAGAGAAAAAGAATGATGTAATCTGGGCAGCACTCCGATTGTAAATGGCAGGATTTGAACATGATTTGAAAAGATGAGAGGATACTAGATTAAATCAGCAACACACTACCTCCGGAACTATTGAAAGAATGGCACAATGAGTAAGAAAGATTTCAGACAGCACTCTGGTTGAGAAGGGAGGCAAAACTTGATAAGGCGAAAAGAACTTGAGCAGAGGGCACAACACTCCGGTTAAATGGATAAGCACGAAAAGAACACGATCCTCACAACTCGAGATGATGAGTCAATAGAGCAACATCACAATGCCTCCGGAAGAAATAATAGAAGATAGATCATTGGAATGAAAGAATGGAGAAGAAAATGCCAACTTCTGCCACAAAAGAGCTTGGAGAGCACCCTTCCAAGAAGGTTATAACAGAGTTGTTGAAAAAAACCAACAACAAAATGAATAAACTTGTAGTGGGCTTATGGAAAACATCTCAAAACTAAGAGGTGAAATTCTGTCACTAACGGAAATAATAGATTAGATTGATGTCAACAAGGAGACGAGAAACTTATATCACCAGGAGGATAAATGAAGAACTTAGGTCATTTATCTTTACCTAATATTAAAGGACGGAGACTTTCATAGTTCTCCATACGTCATCTTTTTATAACCATTGATTTTATATTAAGCAAAACGATTGACGGCTGATATTTAAAAGGACCCTCTGTAGGAAAAAAAGTTTTTTATGAGATCGTCCGGCCCACTCACGCACACAACGCCTCTCACCAAAACTGATTTGTCTACATTAAAAAAACTGATTTGTCTATGACTCGGAGCAAACAAGGAATCGATCGATGTCTTCCATCCAAATAGGTGGCGTCTAAATTATCCAAGAGATAACCACATAAGCTGCTGGTGTAGCATCTCTGCTGCCTCGCCCAGCTCTTCATTGCCTCGGCTTGCAGGGATGGATCACAGCATGATGGTCGTCCCCTCGCACGACACCCACGATGACGACGCCATGGACGGCTTGGCGCGTGATGACGGGGAGCCCTCCCATACGGCGACCTGGAGGAGCGCCCTAAGGCCGAGATCCTCCTCCCTGCATGCGCATGGCCGCGTCTCTATTGCTGGCTCGCCCCCTCCATGAACCAATCACGTGCCCTCAATTACTATTGTCTCACCTCGTCCGCGTCTCAGGCGACTCAGGCGGTAGCACGATCCACTTTTCTCGGCCCCTACCTCACTCGCCCTCCCCACGCTGCAGTGGTGGTCTTCCATGGAGAAGGCACTCGTGGTTGTAGTCTCGTTGAACAGCCGGAAGTGCAGAGAAGCAAGGCGTCGAGGAGTTGTGATGGCGGGCAATGGCTGGCCGCGTCCACATGGGAAGGAGCAAGGAGGAGGTCAGGCGAACGGAGCATCGTGGAACCATGGTGCGATGGCTGCAGCCCGCCAGAGCTGCAGAGGCTGCTGGAGCCTGGAGACGGCTTGGTGGTACCCCTGCATTGCGTGTGCTAGAGATGGCTTAAAGGGAGGGCAGAAAATGGGGAGGCAGCTGCCTGATGATGGAGCAGGAGGAGTGCGGGCGAACTCTATGTTGGGCGCCATGGCTGTGGCTCAGGCAAGCTCGGGACTCGGGAGAAGGTAGGGGGACAAGGTCAGCATCCATGGGCGGACAAAGGAGACCAGTGGAGTCGAGGCTGAGAGTGAGAGGGCTGCGGTGGGTCGCTGGTCAAGGCGTAGCACAGCGGCTCGAGGTTGCTCCATGGTGCCGCCAATGGTGTCCTCCTGTGACGAGGGCGGGTCTGCGTTGCGTTTCTTTGTTTTTTTAGAATGGGTCTGCGTTGGGTGAGAAGAAGGGATCTCGCCCTCGGGATCACCACTAATAGCCGGGTGCGCTTCTGTGTAGCTAGGCCAAATGGTCCTTTGGCCTGATTGGAAGGACGTAACAAGGTAAGGAATTTGGTTGATGTGTTGCTCACGGAATAAAAGGAAAAGAAGCTTTTGAAGCCGTGGTACAATTCTATGATAGTTTTGAGATGCAATATTAGTTAGGTGAGAAGCCATGGTAAAATTCTATGATAGCTTTATTTGTTTGTTCCCATATATGTTGATGACCAGGCCTACTCCATTTATTAATATTTGTTTGATAAATGTAAATTCAGCATATAAATCACAATGGATTATAGTGTATTGTATAAACTCAAATGTTTTCATGTCTGTTGTACACTAGATTGCTAATTTAACCCGGTTTCATTTCTAACAATGGCAACAATACTCAACTGTTTAATTTAAATGGCACTAAACCCTTTTCTGCGGGTAAATGGCTCTGAAGCTGAGAAGCATAAGTAGGCAGGAAGCATGTTCCGAATTTTTGCACCGAGATTCAGACAATACCATAATTGAGATTGCAAACCGTGATATTGATGTGTAATGTTTCTGGAAATATATAGGAGGCTACGAACAAATTAAGGTCAAGGATAGGAATACATACCCTCTTTCCAAACTAGCGTCTCGAAGTACCTTTGATCCATAGTTTTTTTTCAAGAGACATTTTTCCCATGTTGATCGTGACTAAAGTAGATTTATATTACTTCGGTGACAAGAGAGTTCAGGGTGGTCAAGTTGCCTAGGTTTAATTGGGAAATGAGAAAATTGCAATCTGCTGAATTTTTTCTCCATACCAATGCATGGGCATTCAACTATGTACCTCATTATGTAGACACATGCATGTACGTGCATGTATTATACACAAATGAATAATTATGTTTTTGGTTAAGACGAATCTTGATAGCATCATATATGTGAGTGTTCTTCCATGGCAACACACGGACCCATGAGCTAAACATGGAAGAATTTATTTCTCTCACTGCATTGCAATGATCCACTTTTCTTATCCATATTCTTTATACGCCAACACTGCACATATAAAGATTTGTATACTGGAATGTCCTACAATATCAGAATTTAGTACAACTAATAAAACTAAGTGTCGTCGCATTATTTTGTGTTCCTGTTGAACCAACATAGAAATTATAGATGGGTTTAAAAAAAGGAGAACTGAATATACCCCCTGGTTGCTGTTGTAGGTGTTTCTTGTGTGGCCGGACGCAGTTGTTTGATGTGCCTATGCCATAAATTTTCTATTCCATCGAAGGGAGACGAAGCTACTGTCTGTAGCCGCCCCAAAGCCACTGTCTTTTGATGCTTCTTCAACTGAATCCATTGCAGATCAGTTGATTTGGTTGCAAGCTTCAGCATGCAGTGTGGGCCTTATCTCATGCAAATGTGAGACGGTGTGGTATCGCTGTGTACATTGTGAGGCGGATGACTATATGTGTTTGGCATGGAACCACTCTGCCACCACTCGCATGGGTCGGTGCAGGACGCGAGCGCCACTGCCATGTACGGGGAAAGTGGAGACACCATCTCCGTGGTCAATAATCCAAGGAGGGGGTGAGGCGGGCTGGTAGTGTGGCAGACAGGAGAGAAGGGGTCGAGCCGAGGAGAACGTGCGTGCATAGGTTTCAACTGACCGTTTTCCCCCTGGTTTGTTCTTTGCGCTTGTGTTGTCCGAAGCGAGGTGGACCTATGGACAGAAAAACCCCATGAAAAGCCCACACACACGCGATAAGGTTTGGGTGGTCCTTTTAAATCTCAACCATTAATCTTTATGATTTACGTAAAATCAACGGATATAAAGGGATGACATATGAAGAACTATGAAAAGTTTATTCTTTTAATATTAAGTATAGATATTATTTAATTTTAGTGAGGTAGAACCATAGAAAGAATTATTTTTTCTCCTGTAAAGGTATTTGAGTAGAGGTACTAGCAGTTGGATCCTCCATGCATGCTGCCACTTCGGTTAATTGCTTGCTGTTGGAGGGAGTACTGTGATAGTGAGAGAATTACAGTGAAAGATGAAGATATGGGCCCTTTTGCTAGGTAAGTAATAACTATACAAGGAATATCTCAATTATTTTTCATATTTCTGAGCACATATTTATTTAATTTGTCTCCATTGCCACGCATGAACTCTTTCGATAGTGCATAGACAAAGTGTAGAAGAGATTGAGGGTGGCATTCACCATCATCGCAAGTCTGTGAAATTAAGCCTGTGCAGGAGGAGGACCACAAAGTGGAATGCTAGATGGTGATGAGCAAGCTCATCTCCTTGAGATTGATCATATTATCCGTCTCCGTGATCGACGGTGACGAAGAGGGCAAGTGGCAACATGGATGGCTCACTAGCAGCGTCGATTTGTTTCTTCTGTTGCAACACACTGACCCTTGTGCTAGTAAGCACCAATAATAGCAAAATCCTTAGGGAAAGCTTTAGGTGAAATATAACCCAAGTTAACTCCAGCGAAGTGATTGATGGATTGAGAAGAGCTCATGCTCGAAGAAATTGATGGGTTTAACTATCTCATTCTTGACAACTGTTGAATCATGATACACGAAGGGAAATTGTCAAGAGTGACATAACACCACCTCAAAAGATAAGATAGGAAGGACTGCACTTTGGAATGCAAGATGAAGAAGGCTTGAACTCCTCAAAACAAGACATGTGTTGAACACCATGTTTATTTGAGAGTATAGCTTGGAGGATCTTAACTTCGAGACAAAACTTGAAGAACAATTGAAGAATGAAATGAATCCTTGACGAACCACCATGTTGAGCCTCCATGAAGAACTCCGGATAGGAAAAGATAACATAAAAGAATTGAAGGTTTGAAGCGAAGAAGATTGAAGCCTTGCAAAGATTAGATGAAGCTTCGCGATGATATAACCGAGAAAAACTTGGAACTCCGGAAAGAAAGATGAACAAATGAAATCAAGGATTTTGATGAACCTCCGGAATAAGGAATTAACCATTTGGGTGAAACAAGAATAAGAATTATGTTATGCTCATCCTTCACCAATATAAATTGATGACAAGCAACGGAATTGGCATACTACTTATTCTCGTAGGAAGGTTTAAGAGAGATATAGCGTAAACTCAATGAACCACCGGTAGGATTTGGAAACAGCGAATGAATTGATATGATAACGAAGGAAGAGAAATCTTTGAATGAACCACCATAAGAATTGAAAATGAACGAAGAAAAAATAAAGAAACACAGGGAAGAATTAGAAAACGAACGAAGATACTTGAGGGAATGTGATACATGAGAACGAATAGATCACGAACTGATTAGAGAATATTTGAATGATGCACCGGTAAGATTTGGAGAACAATAGTTGAAAGCTGAGAATGAATAAACATGAATTGATGGCCTTTGGAGAATCAAACTGAAAAGACTCCTGAATTGCTCCGAATGGGTGGAAAGAATTCTCACAATCGAATACAATTATGAGAGGATATCATCAAGCTAGAACCACGAATCTTCGAGAGAACGGATAAGATTGAAGAGAAACTCTTCTTCGGTCTTCAAATACAGAGAATGACGATGAAAAAGACCACCATGAATTGTTGAGATACTCCGGGATGAAAATTAGAAAGGTTGAACCAACGATGAAAATAATTTAAAAGATCTTGGAGAAATACATTTGACTGATGAAAATTCATTCTTACGTCAACTTTGAAGGACTTTGAGAATAACTCCGGAAAAAAATAGAAGAGTCAGATAAGATCCTGGGAAAAGACCTGTGGGTTAGGGCCCACTCAAAATAAACACCGTTGAAAAGATTTGAAGAGAGATTGCACCGGTTGAATTAAATAGCCTTTATGAGATAAAATCCTCGAAATAGCTTGAATGGATTAGGAGTGAAAACACGAATCTTCGAGATATCTTGAGCACTCCGGAACAATTGAATAGCGATAAGTGGATGATTATGAGGTGCACCGGCATGGGAAAAGCATTTAAAACTAGGAAAGGAATATGATCAACACTAAAAGCTTGAATTGAATCCACCAGAGAAGAAAAGAATAAAGAATGGTGAACTTGAGGCTCCGTTAGTATCTTCTTGAGAAACACCGGGTAAAACATTGAAATAAAAGACTGAAGATACTTCACATCCATAAGATGGATACTTGATTAAGAAACCCGAGTCCTTGAAGAAAAGGGTGGGAGGGCGGGAAAACAAAGGCAACTTGGGATAGATGAAACAAATAACGTTGATAAGACTTTGAGTTGATCTTGCGGATGAGAAAAATGATAGGATTATCTTGAAGAGAATCACACCGGTTGGAAAGAATTGACATGACAACCTCGATGATCAAGAAGGATTGGTATTCACATAGAAATATGAGAACACCGCTTAGGAAAGGTATGGAATCCACATTTGACTTGAAAGCAACTCGAATACCACAACTCAAAACAAAACAAGAATTGGCTTGCAGAATAAGCCGGAACAAACATATGATAGATCCCATATCGTATCATGTGTCTGTTGGAATGATATTATAGGTGCTACTTGAATTCCCACCTATAAAACTCCCGAAACTTTATGGTTATGCAATCAGGTGTTGGGTATACAGGGGAAGCATAATATCTCACCCAAACTAACAATCCCTACATCCAGTTGTATCCATCCTTCAACACATAACCAAGAAACCTTCGGAAATCGTGTACCTCAACCTTCAAAAAGCATCCGTTATACGAGTTATGGCAATACTCCCGAACTCCCGCCCTAGTACTGGGTGGCGTCGAGGTTATCTCACCAACAACTGCATAAAAGAGATTTTCGATGTCGGCGAACTCAGGTATTCCAGAACTGCAACGATAAAATTGTGACGACAACACCTCGGAGCTCAACTCCCCGGGACACTGCCACAACCCTAAATGTCAGGAGGCACCAAGAACAATGTTCTCGTCACAAAACCATCAGAACGATTCCAAGATACCCGTGTGATCCTAAAAAAATTCATGAAATTTGAGGAGAGAAAAGTCAAAACTTCTACATCAGGGGGCCTCACTAGAGCGACGAAGGGACTGAGGAGTAAAAAGAATCCTACTCTCCGATATATATATAATCCTAAGACTCGAAACATTTTGTTCTAGACACAACAACATCAACGATTCGATCAAGAAGGGGGCTCCTAAGTCGGGGATGGCTCTGATACCAACTTGTAACACCCATGATGCGGCTATATCTCCCACGTGTCGGGGCACGACTTAGAGGCATAGCCGCATGGTAGGTTTGTCACAAGAGGAGTAATCTTCACACAATCCCATGTACTGAATAAGAAAGGGATAAAGAGTTGGCTTACAATCGCCACTTCACACAAATAGAAGTTAAACATACATCATCCAGAATACAAACAAGGTCCGACTACGGAACCAAAATAAGGGAAGACAACCCCAAATGCTAGATCCCCGATCGTCCCAACTGGGCTCCAGTACTGATCAACCGGAAAAGACACAACACAATGATCAAGATCTTCATCGAGCTCCCACTTAAGCTCGGTTGCGTCACCTGCACTGGTATCATCGGCACCAGCAACTATTTGGAAGTATTTATGAGTCATGAGGACTCGGCAATCTCACACCCGCAAGATCAAGACTATTTAAGCTTATGGGTAGGAGAAGGTAGTGAGGTGGAGCTGCAACAAGCACTAAGCATATATGGTGGCTAACATACACAAATAAGAGCGAGAAGAGAAGCAACGCAATGGTCGAGAAGCTAGAAGTGATCAAGAAGTGATCCTGAAACTACTTACGTTCAAGCATAACACAAGACCATGTTCACTTCCCGGACTCCGCCGGAAAGAGACCATCACAGCTACACACGCGGTTGATGCATTTTAATTAACTCGAGTGTCAAGTTCTCTACAGCCGGATATTAACAAATTCCCATCTGCCACATAACCACGGGCACGGCTTTCGAAAGTTCAAACCCTACAGGGGTGTCCCAACTTAGCCCATCACAAGCTCTCACGGTCAACGAAGGATATTCCTTCTGCCAAGAAGACCCGACCAGTCTCGGAATCCCGGTTACAAGACATTTCGACAATGGTAAAACAAGACCAGCAAGACCGCCCGATGCGCCGACATATCGATAGGAGCTGCACATATCTCGTTCTCAGGGCAACACCGGATGAGACATCCTACGAGTAAAACCAAACCTCAAGTTTCCCCGAGGTGGCCCCGCAGTCTACTCGATTCGGACCAACACTTAGAGAAGCACTGGCCCGAGGGGGTTTAAATAAAGATGACCCTCGGGAGCGCGACTCCCAAGGAAAAAGTATAGGTGGTGGTGAGGCAAATGGTAAAACCAAGGTTGGGCCTTGCTGAAGGAGTTTTATTCAAAGCGAACTGTCAAGGGGTTCCCATAACACCCAACCGCGTAAGGAACGCAAAATCAAGGAACATAACACTGGTATGACAGAAACTAGGGCGGCAAGAGTGGAACAAAACACCAGGCATAAGGCCGAGCCTTCCATCCTTTACCAAGTATATAAATGCATTAATTAAATAAGAGATATTGTGATATCCCAACATATCCATGTTCCAACATGGAACAAACTTCATCTTCACCTGCAACTAGCAACGCTATAAGAGGGGTTGAGCAAAAGCGGTAACATAGCCAACCAACGGTTTGCTAGGAAGGTGGGTTAGAGGCATGACATGGCAATATGGGAGGCATGACAAAAGCAAGTGGTAGGTAGCGTGGAATAGCAATAAAGTGAGCAACTAGCAAGCAAAGATAGAAGTGATTTCGAGGGTATGGTCATCATGCCTGAGATTCCGCAAGGAAGAAGAACGAGTCCATGAAGAAGACAAACGGACGTAGTCGATCGAATCCTCACAACTCCGGACCGAAACCGAAGCTAATGAGAGAAGCAACCCGGAAATAAGCAAGCAACATAGAAACAACCATCACATAAACATGTCATGATGTGCAACCAAGTATGATGCATGTCCGCTTTAAAGAGGCATCGCATGGCATAGTGCACAAAAAACACTACAAGTTAAGTAGAGCTCAATATGCAACGAGTTGCATATTGACGGAACACCACGTGACTTATTTAGTTCACTCTCGTTTATGTAGCCAACAATATTAAATGGTGTTTAACATGGCAAGAGGTGAAGCATATGAAAACTACCTATCTAGGCAAGTTTAAATGAGGCCGGAACAACAAGCAACAAGTCCGGAGAAATCCTCATGAGCATATATTAGATTTGGTATTGTTCTGCCCTAAACACAATTTTAGAGTTACTAAACATGCAAAGTAATGCCACCATGTCAAACTATGCATTTTTTGCCCCATTTACATATAAAGTTTTTTTAATGGAGCTATGGTTATTTAGTTATGAAATAAATCATTTTAACATGGCATTTAAGCAAAATATATTCAAATAGCATTTTAAACATTTTAAACATGCATGAAAGTGGCATATTAGGAAACTAGATGAAATTCTAGTCATTTTTCATATATAAAACATTTTAATCCGATGCACGATTGTGGAGTTATTAAATGCATGAAGTCTAGGGACTATTCTGCAAAACTGCAAAACACCTGGAAAATAGCTAAATTCGCTGGACTGAAAAAAACATACTGAATCTCCTGGGTGCCAGATACTAAACTGCGCTCACGGCATCAAATAGGCAGAAAGGGGGGGGGGGTTGCTCACCCATGGGCCAAGCCCAAGTCGGTGGTGGCGGCTGTGGCAGGACGCAGCAGGCTAGGCCAGGATCTGGGTGGCTGAGGCCGCCCAAGTGGCCCAAGCGGGCGAGCGGGGGTTTCGTCGTCTCCTCGAGCACTCGCTCCAGCAGGATGCAGGGGCGCCGGCTGCCGCGGCAAACTCCGGCGAGGGGCGGCGCGGAGAGGGTCAGCGAGGTCAGGAAGAGACGAAACCAGTCGGGGCTCCCCAGATCCGGCGAGAGGATCCGACGGCGATCTCGGAGCAGCGAGGTCCGGCGCAAGCTCCCATGGGAAGCTTCAGGTTATTGCAGGTGCGGGATTCTTGGGGTGCTCCAGGGAGGTCCAGTCGAGGGAGGCGGGCGGCGGAGCTCCTCCGACGGCGACAAGGCGCGGGGCGACAGGGCCGGCGAGGAGGCAAAGCGCAGGACGAGGCGGCGATGCGGGGATCCGCGGCTGGCGGTGGAGGTGCGGCCCGATCCGGGCCTGGGCGGGCCAGATCCAGGCTCTACGGGCCCGCGCAGTGGGGAGGCTGGAGAGGCACGTGTGGCAGCAGGGATGTGGTGGAGGGCGGCGCTGGGGATGAGGTGGCGCGCGCTGGTTGGCTAAAGGGGCGTGGCGGCGCTGCCAAGTGGCGGGAAGGGGTTTGGCCGGCGCGGAATGCGAGGAGGAGGGCGGAGGCTGCGGCAGGAGGTAGGTGGAGACTAGGGGATGCCAAAATTGGAAGGAGGGTGTCCATATATAGCAAAATTGCTAAGGTTAGGGGGTTTGAGGCTGTTTTCGGACGTCTTGGAGCCCTCCGATCGCGATCGAACGGTTCCAGGCGCGAGGGGGGTTAGGTGGGCTGAAGGGGGCTGTGCTAGAGAGAGATGGGCTGAGAAGAGAGGGGAGAGAGAGAGAGGCCCAGCGACTATTTCCCGAGACCAAAAACGTCCGACGAAAAGGCCAGTTGTACTGCCGCTATAGTTATCCGTTGGGGCGTCAAACGGACTCCGAATGCGATGAAACTTGGCATGCGGTCTACTGACAACATAACAACACTGCACACCAACTTTCATCCCATTCCGAGAACATTTTCCAGCCACTTATAAAATAATATTTCATGCATGCCGCGGGCGCGTGCTAGTGTGTCTGGGCTCAGAACGGACAACCGACAGAACTGGGGGAACCCTGACGGATGCAAGTTTGAAAACATGATGATGCAATGCACATGATGACATGATGAAATGCAACATCCAAACAAAAGACATGGCAACAACGGCGAATAACTGGAAGACACCTGGTGCAACGGTCTCGGGGCATCACACAAGTGGTGAGGGGCTACATGACCAGTTAGGCTCCTGAGTCACGATGCTCAGGAGTCCCCCTTGATGTACGAACGGACCTTCATACCTGTCCTTGCTGAGGTCCCGCTCGGGAGGTGCGCGCGATGACCAGGTCTGAGGGACCTGGCAGGGTGGCGTATGCTAGGCGTGACCTGAGCATAGCCCCCCGTGCCCAGCCCCCTCGCGCGACTCTCTAGAGAGGAAACTGTTGTGATGAGGCCGGACACTGAGCCTGGTGGCTCCCAGAGGTTGATGCGGCCATGGGGCCACCCTCAGTTGTTTATCACCAGCGCGGAGCATAGCGCTTCCGCACTTGCATGGGCATAGCCGCTCCTCGACCGTGTCGACTGCCAGCGCGAAGCATGGTGCTTCCCCTGGTGCGTGGGTGAGGGCTCCCTCTGAGTGGAGCCCTCGGGGCGTGTACAACCCCGCCTTGACACGTGGCTTGCAGGGCAGGGCCAGACGAGGTGTATCTAGGCACTCGTGAGCCAGCGCGGGACTCACGAGGCTGTACCTCAACGCGGGTTGTGCCTGGACTTGATTCTTGTCAGTTGTGGTGGTCCAGCGAGATGGTTAGACAACCTGCACCAGATGAATCTCCTGAGGCGATCACATGAGAAGGACGAACACCAACGACCTCAGGTGGTGACGTGAACGGGTCCGGCCCACCAGACCGAGCTCGGTCGTTGGGTTTATCGACGCTACAGGGACGGACCTGAGAACAGTCTCCGCTAGGACTGCGTGATGCATGGCCTCCTAAGCCGCCAGAACGCTCCGTAGGTGGCGCTAGAAGGTGACAGGCGCGTCCGGCAGACTGAAGGCATGTGGACGTAGCTGTGAGGGGGACCCTCGCACCTACCAACGCGCGAGGGCCAGAAGCGCTCCTGAGATGCGGCTCTGTTGAGCCCTGGAATGTTGACGCAAACGCGCAGCTCGTCGTCCTCGCCAGGACAAAGAGTTGCGCCAGGTGGTGGATGGCGGTCGCTACGCATGGCTCGCGCCTTGATACATCTCCAACGTATCTACTTTTTCTCACGCTTTTCCTCTTGTTTTGGACTCTAATTTGCATGATTTGAATGAAACTAACCTCGGACTGACGCTGTTTTTAGCAAAACTACCATGGTGTTATTTTTGTGCAGAAATAAAAGTTCTCGGAATGGAACGAAACTTGGCGAGGATTTTCTATATCAATAATAAGAATTTCTGGAGCCAAGACCCACCAGAGAGGGGCCCTTGGGTGGGCACAACCCACTAGGGTGCGCCCCCTCTCTAGGCGTGCCCAGGTGGGTTGTACCCATCTGGTGGCCCCACAGACGACCCCCCTGATACTACAAAATCACATATTTCCAGAAAAAATCAGGGAGAAAGAATTATCACAATCCACGGGACGGAGCCGCCGCCAAGCCATGTTCTTCCTCGGGAGGGCAGATCTGGAGTCCGTTTGGGGCTCCGGAGAGGGGGATCTTCGTTCTTCGTCATCACCAACCCTTCTCCATCGCCAATTCCATGATGCTCCCCACCGGGAGTGCGTAATTCCTTCGTAGGCTCGCTGGTCAGTGAGGAGTTGGATGAGATTCTTCATGTAATCGAGTTAGTTTTGTAAGGGCCTGATCCCTAGTATCCACTATGTTCTTAGATTGATGTTGCTATGACTTTGCCATGCTTAATGCTTGTCACTTTGGGCTTGGGTGCCATTATTTCAGATCTGAACCATTTATGAATTCATCATTATATCCATGTTCTAGATCCGATCTTGCAAGTTATAGTCACCTACTATGTGTTATGATCTGACAACCCTGGAGTGACAACAACAGGGCCCACTCTCGGTGACGACTGTAGTTTGAGGAGTTCATGTATTCACTATGTGTTAATGCTTTGTTCTGGTTCTCTATTAAAAGGAGGCCTTATTATCCCTTAGTTTCCAATATGGACCCTGCTGCCGCGGGAGGGTAGGAAAAAAGATGTGATGCAAGTTCTTTTAATAAAGCACGTATGACTATTTACGGAATACATGCCTACATTATATCGATGAACTGGAGCTAGTGCCGTATCGCCTTAGGTTATAACTGTCACATGATGAATATCATCCAACAAGTCATCAGTCCAATGCCTACGGACTTTTCCATATTGTTCTGCTAAGTTACTACTGCTATCATCACCATTACACTTGCTACAAAATTACTGCTATCACTGTTACTATTACTATTGCTGCTATCACTACTATCAAAACTATCAAACTACTTTGCTACTGATAACTTTTTTGCAGATAATTAATCTCCAGGTGTGGTTGAACTTACAACTCAGCTACTAATACCTTCAAATATTCTTTGGCTCCCCTTGTGTACTCTACCCTCGAAAACTGTTGCGATCCCCTATACTTGTGGGTTATCAAGACCTTTTTCTAGCGCCGTTGACGGGGAGCATAGCTATATTTGTTGAGTCACTTGGGATTATTATCATATTATCACTATGAAGAATCTGAAGGATCCTAAGACTAAGATATTTCCCTAAAGGACAAGGGGAGACAAGGAACTGCCATCCAGTTCTGCTTTAGATTCACCTTCTGTTATGAATAAACTTGCAACACCACCACATGCTATTAATTCTGATATGTCGCAAGTTATTGATGATGCTACTTCTACTATGAATGATGCTTATGATGATGCTAGTACCTTGCTTGATAATGATGATGTGCCACTTGGTGAATTTCTTGATAAACAAATTGCTAGAGTTATACAACATGATGTTGTTGAATCTGATGATGAGCTTGAAACTGAAACTCCTGAAACACCTGCTAGAACTAGCCTTCCTAGATATGAATTTCCTATGGTACCGGAAGCTTATGTTATGAGTGAAGAAGTAACTAGAGATATTCTTGCTTGTAATGATAGACATGATCTAGAGAAATTGCTACACAAGTATAAAGAAAAATCTCTGAATGCTAGAATGAAATGTGATCCAAAGTTTGCTAGTTCACCTATCTTTATTGATGACAAGGAATATGAATTCTCTATTAACCCAGAGCTAATTACTTTGGTTGAATTTGATCCTTTCCATGGTTATGAAACTGAAACTGTTGTGGCACATCTTACTACGTTGAATGACATAGCCACCTTTTTTACTCATGATGAGAAAACTCACTATTACTTTATTCTCAAATTATTTCCTTTCTCATTAAAGGGTGATGCTACAGCTTGGTACAATACTCTTGCTCCTGGTTGTCTGCGTAGTCCCCAGGATATGATTTATTACTACTCTGAAAAATATTTTCCTGCTCATATGAAACAAGCTGCCTTACAAGAAATATTTAACTTTGTGCAAACTAAAGAAGAGAGTCTCCCACAAGCTTGGGGGAGGCTTTGCCAATTACTTAATGCTTTGCCTGATCATCGTCTTAAGAAAATGAAATACTTGATATCTTCTATAATGGACTAACTGATGCTTCTAGGGACTTCCTAGATAGTTGTGCTAGTTTTGTTTTCAGGGAACGAACTGTTGGACAAGGTGAAGATTATTGAATAACATATTGAAAATTTATGACGATTGGACTATTCCTGAACCACCGCCTAAACCCACTCAGAAGAAGAGGGGTATATTATATCTTAGTCCCGAAGATATGCAAGAGGCAAAGAAATCTAGGAAGGAAAAAGGTATTAAAGCTGAGAATGTTAAAAATTTCCCTCCTATTGAAGAAATACATGGGCTTAATACACCACCACTGCCTAAGGTGGTAGAGGTAAATTCTCTTATGAAGTTCAATGATAGTGATAATCCTCACAATATACATCCTAGTCAGTGCCTTTATGAGTTTGAAAACTATATTAGAAAACAAGATCACTTCAATGCAAATGCTATGAAACAATTGAAACATAATTCTGATTTGATTGCTCGCCGGAGTGACTTGTTATTTAGAATATCAAATGATGTTAGAGGTGTTGGAAAACATGCTTCTATGGTTCAAACTCAGTTAGAACAAGTTGCTAAATCTCAAAGAGAATTGCTTGATGAAATGAATCATAATATGCATGACTTTGTTGTTAGAGTTGCAACTAGAGTAGGTAAAATGACTCAGGAACCACTTTATCCTGAGGGACACCCTAAAAGAATTGAACAAGATTCCCAAAGAGCTAACACTAATGCACCTAGTTCTTCTAAAAAGAAAAAGAAAAAGTAGAATCATAGGACTTCACATGCTCCTAGTGAACCTGAAATAGAGAAACCTCCTGGCAATGATAATGAAATATCTATCTCTGATGCTGAAACTCAATCTGGTAATGAACACTCACCTAATGATAATGAAAAAGTTAATGACGAGGTTCATGATGACTCTCAACCAAACAATTAAAAAGAACCAGATAATGATGTTGAGATAGAACCACCTGTTGATCTTCATAACCCACAACCTAAGAATAAAAGGTATGACAAAAGAGACTTTGTTGCTAGAAAACACAGTAAAGAAAGTGAGCCGTGGGTTCAACAACCTATGACTTTTCCACCCAAGTGAACTAAAAATAATGATGATGAAGAATTTGAACACTTTGCTGAAATGTTGAGGCCAGTCTTTTTGCATACTCGCTTGACTGATATCTTAAAAATGCCTCCTTATGCAAAATATATGAAAGACATCATCACAAATAAGAGAAAGATATTGGAAGCTGAAATATCCCCTATGCTTGCTAATTACACTTTTAAAGATGGAGTACTTAAAAAACTTGGAGATCCGGGAATACCAACTATACCTTGCTCTATCAAAAAGAACTATGTGAAAACTGCTTTGTGTGATTTAGGAGCTGGTGTTAGTGTTATGCCTTTCTCTTTATATAAAAGACTTGACTTGAGTAAACTCACACCTACTTAAATATCTTTGCAAATGGCTAATAAATCAACTGCCATACCTATCGGTATCTATGAGGATGTGCCCATTATTGTTGCTAATGTTACTATTTTGACTGACATTGTTATACTTGAGATGCCTAAGGACAACAACATGTCGATTATCCTTGGTAGACTATTCTTGAATACTACAGGGGCTGCTATTGATTGCAATAAAAGCAAGGTCACTTTTCATATTAATGGCAATGAGCATACGGTGCACTTTCCGAAGAAACAATTCCAAGTGAATGGTATTAATGTTATTGAAAAATCTCTGACAATCACTATTGGAAGTTTTCAAATACCTCTACCTACTGTCAAAAAGAAATATGAAATACTTATTGTTGGGGAAATGCATATCTCCATTGAGGTAACTTAGTGATTTACGAAAGTTCTTCGGTTTCATGCTAATTGTAAGTGGTTGTTAATAAGACTTGATCAACCTTACTAATGGATCATTTTTGAACGGTATGAAGTTCTATGAATTTAGTAAGCACTACTTTCTGTCCCTACTTCTTATTCTTTGTTTTTATTAATTAAATAAAATAAAATGCCATGTTTTGTCTATTTTCTGAATTTCCCATGCAATAAAAATGACCCAAAAATAAAATTTCTCAGAATGCCGTGAAAATTTAATATGATTTTTCTGAATATTCGAGAATTTTTGATGCAATAAACATCAGACGAAGTTGCACCAGGTGGGCACAACCCACCTGGGCGCGCCAGCACCCCAGGGGCGCCCTGGTGGGTTATGGTCACCACGTGGGCCCCCTCACTTACCTCTTCATCCCACATCATCACTTACCTTCAGGAAAAAAATCCCCATTGCTCTCTCTCTCCCGTGTTCTTGAGCTCAAACCCGCAGATTTCGATCTCTTTGCCCGAAGCTCCGTTTTCGAAACTGTTTCGGGGGATTGTTGCTTGGTATGTGACTCCACCATTTGTCCAATTAGTTTTTGTTTTAGTGGTTTATACTTTGAATAATTAGCAACTCTTGGTGCTACTGTAGATGTGCTTGCATGTTGAATTCTTACTGTTCTAAGTAGTTTGAATGCTTGCTATGGCTTCTATGTATCCGTATGAGTAGTTGCTATCAATCTTATAAAGTTTTGTTGACAAATTTTTGTCACTCCAAAAATTTTATTTTCAGAAAATTGTACGCGGACATGAATATCTTCATGAAGTTTGGCTCTAAGAAGAACTCCAAGGGTGTTATTGGGGAGTCTTCTGACAATGATCTCCACCCTCGGAGGTTGGCGGAAGTATGGCCACACACCCCGTTCCTGCAAGAGGTTGGAATTCTTGAGGAGTTCATGCAATATATTGCTAATGCTGGCCTCACTGACTTCATCGCAGATGAGTGTGACCAGCACCAAATCCTCACAAACATCTTTGTTCAGAGCTTTACTTTCTTGCCTAGAAATAATCCCCCTGAAGTGAGCTTTGATTTATATGCTGAAAACCATCAGATACCACTTACTGAGTTTTGTGACATTCGCATGATCCCTTCTAATGGGAGCTTGGCTGAGCCTAGGCCGGCTGAGTTTGAGGCCTTTTATCGCACTCTGACAGTGGGTGATGAGAGAGGAGTGTCAGCCATCACTGCCGCTGGCTTACATTTTCCTGTTGTTTGTTACTTTGCACTTTTTATTGCCAAATGCTTGCTTGCTAGGGAGAAGGTGGGTGCACTTAGTTCACCAGACCTTGCTGTTCTACATCGTGCACTAGAGGGTGACAACACGCATAGCTTGGGAGCTATCGTGGCTCGTCGCCTCCATCTTAATAAAACTCAAGGCAAAATACATGGTGGGATTTATGCTACTCGTTTGGCGGCTCACTGCAAGGTTGAGATACGCCCTCATGATTTCCCTCTGACCAAAGTTGACCTAGACCGTGCAGCCATGGATCACCACCATTTTACTAATATCGAATCTCCTCACATCCCTATTCCGTATAACCTGTTTTTAGTGTGAGGACTCGTGATGTTATTCCATTGCCTGCTCTTGCTTTGTTTGATCCTGTTGCCAGGGGCGGATATAAGAATATGCCTGCAGACATCATCGCCTATCTGAACGCTCAGGCTGCTGAGGAGGCAGCACACGAGGAGCCTCCATAGTGGAATCAGTGGATGCCCGCTCCTCAGCAGTGGGATGAGTGGATGCCTGCTCCTCAGGATCCATACTACCCTCCAGGCTACTGATTCACTACCAAGTTAGGCCAAAAGTCTAAACTTGGGGGAGTACGTGTCTCTCACCGACATTACATTCATGACTATTTATTCCATTTGTCGGTGTTCACACTTTTTGATTGTATCATCCATGCTTAGATTTATTTTCTTACTTTCTTCTTGTGTGTTTGGAAAACCTAAGAAAAACCAAAAAAAATTAGTTGTAGTTAATTTAGTTTCTATGCATGCTTAGTAGTAGTACTAAAAAGAAAATCCAAAAATATTTCCTTGTTCTTATTTTGCTTGTTGGGAGCTTTCCCGTGTAAATACTTTTTCTCGTTTTTGCTTTTCCCTTTTATTTGCTTGCTAAAGAAAACCAAAAACTCCAAAAATATTTCAATGTGTTTCTCTAAACTTCTTTTCTTTTATTCGAGTTGTACCGAGGAGAAGACCACGATGAAAATGTTGAGTGGCTCTCATTTGAATAATTGTTGAACTAATAAAGAGCCCATTTTACCTTGTCTTCTCTTGTTGAATAAAATTTTTGCAGATTCCAGCTTAGTCCATGGTACTCTTGCACTATTATTATTATTATTTTCATATCATTTGTTCATGCAAGTGAAAGGCAATAATGACGACATTTGATAAACTTGCCGTGGCAAAGAGAAACTGGTATGAACTCGACTTGTCATGTCTGTGTAAATATGTGTAACATCCCAAATTTTCAATTTGGAATGTTTTTTTGAAAGATCCAGCAAAATGCTGGCTTGATTCGATTTAGCAAGAAGCAGCGGAAGAACAACATGATGAAGATTCGAAGATCAAAGAAAAACAAAACAACAGCCCTAATAGCTGCCGAGCTACCCACCATAGACAACACGACTACAAAGTAAAAAGGGCCTGTCCTAGGCTAAGCATCACTGCCGCATCTCTTGACCAATGCCGATATCCTCCAAAGACAGCAGCAGCTCCAACCGAGACTTTCTTTGTCAACGCACCATCTACCCTTGAAGCAGAGTGCAGGCAGATGGCGGAACTCAGTCGGTCCCAGAAAAAGCTTCGTCTTGGACTTATCAGCGATGGCGTACATTGCGCCTGGAGCTTCACCAAAAATAGCGGCGAGCACCGGAGGAGCGCCACATAGAACCTCCAAGCAGTGTCTCAAAAACGTGATGCTCCCAAAAGAGGAACGACGTCGGAGACGCCGCCGTCACGCCGATCCAGCTCCGGACCTAGGCTTTCGCTCGGAGACACTACCAACCAAGCCCGAGGAAGATGCCGACACACCTCGGTGGTGCCTCCAAGGAGGAAAATGACACCCTCAGGCGCCATCAGCACCGGCTCTTGTTGTGCAGGACCTTCGTCCATATCGTCGCACACCTCCGCTCAAGCCCTTGGGAGCTCGTCCATGTCCGACTCACACCGCCGCCGCCGCATCACCTTGTTGTTGAAGTCGTGAAGGCATGGTCCACCTCCCCACGGCGAGCATGCAGAGGCCAGATCGGCCCTGCGTCCCACATCTACCATGGCTGGAGCCTCCCTGCTCCAGCAAGCGCAGCCCTCCCAGATCCAGCGCGGCCCGTCAGTGCCCTCGACGCCCTCCACTCGTCGCCCTCCACGGCGCCCACCTCCGCGCCAGGCCAGGAGCAGCATGGGGCGGAACTCGGGCCCTCGTGGCGGCAGCGCGCCAGATCCGCGCCACTGCCACCGCCGGACCGCTGCCCAGCCCTCCTCCGGCCAGATCCGCACCGGCCCTCCTCCCCGCGCCCTCCTCCTCCTTCACCGCGACCCCTCTCAGCGCCCTCCTCCTCCACCTCGCCATCTCCCTGGCGCCGCACCAGATCCGCTCGCAAGGACACGCCGCTCGTCACCGCAAGCCGCGGAAACAACCGCCCACCGCCCGACGAAGCCTCCTGCAGCAGCCAACCACAGAACGCCTCTGAGCCAAGGAGATCCGCCGTCGGGCCGCGCCCCGCCGTGAAGCTGGCCGTCCCGCGCCGTCCTGGCGCCTCGCGGGGAGGGGAAGGGCCCCGCCGCCGCCGACGTACGCGCGGGCTTTGCCCGGCGCCGTCCCCTGGCGGCGGTGAGGGAGGGGGGGCGAGGATGGAGGACGGCTGCGGCGGCGGGCTGTGTTTTTCGCCCGGCCGCTCGCCTCAATTTGGAATGTTATACATAGATCATTCATGCATATCATATTTTATTGCATTTCGTTTCGCGATCCTCGAAATCCTAAGCAACTCAAGGACCCTCAGAGAGAGTTGGGGATTTCCCTGTTTACATATTTGAGTTTTATCAAATATTGAAACGAGGATTTTTGGTTTTAATTATTTTTCTCTCCGAATATATTTCATATTAAAATATACGAGAGGAGATAATATGACTTCTCCAAAATATATGAAATATTGGAGGAAAAATATTAAAATCAAATATTTGATTTTATTCGGAGTTTATTGCTATTTTATTTGAATTAGAAAAATTGCATGTTTTTCAAAGTTGCATTTTAGGGCCAAGAAAATGTTCATCTCGTTCTAAATATTTTATTTAGACGATGAAAATTTGTTTTGGCATTTTTAGATTTATTTTATTTTATTTTATAGGATTTTTTTAGTTTCGGCGAAATTATTAAAAAAAAAGTTTCCTCAGCCGACTGGGCCGAAGCCCAGGTCAGCCGGCCCACCTCCCCGCGCCGTCTCCTTCCAGGAGAACGGGAGCGCGCCGCCGCCCGCGAGGCCGAGTCCGGCCGGGACTCTCCCTCCCCGCGCCGCTTGCCCCCTCGCCCAAGCAAGCACCCCCCCTCCTATAAGTACCCCGCCTCGCCCCCGATTTCCGCCACCACCGTTGCAGCCCCGCCTCGCCGGAGTCGCCGCCCCGCCTCGTCGGAGGTAAAGCCGTCGTTCGGTTTTTTAAAAAAAGAACCGATTCGGTTTTTTAGGAAACCCTAAGTTTTTTTGAATAGAACGGTTCGCCGATTTTTCTCGGTTTAGTTATTTAGCGGACGTTCGTCCGTATGTTTGTTTTAACGAATGGTGTTCACTCGTTAGCCGCAGACAGTGAACATTTGTTCGTTAGCCTGTTCGTCAGTTTTTCTTTTTCTCGGATTTTCCGCGATTATTTTCGATCGTGATTTCTGATCCGATTTTCCTTTTAGTTTATCTTTTCGCTCGTTTGTCGGAATCAGGCGATTCAAGCGCCTAGATCTTCGTCTCGAAACCCTCTTTCCGCTTAATCAACTTGAACAAGGTTTTCATACTGTAAAATTTGACTTTAGTCCAGAATAGTAAACGGACCTTGTTTCTTTTGCAGTTTGAGTTTTGTTGCCCCGTTTGATTTGATTCTTTTTGCAAACCGGAGTTCTTAAGTAGAACTTTCTGGTTAGACCTTCTTCTTTGAGTTTTATCCATGCTTCTTTGATTGATTGCTTATGTATGCTATTGTTTGTTTGCGATAGAACACCCGGAGTGCGAAGCGTGCTACTTCGAATCTTTAGGTTTTGCGGATCATCAGCAAGGCAAGTAACACTTTGATCATACCCCTTTATCACCCAGTTTTTATGCATTAGCTCCAATCCTCAAACATTGCATGATTAGGATGTGATTAACTTGTGGGTTGGGAAGTAGTTAATGAGGTAGAACCTATTGCCCTGTTATTATCAAACCCTTGGGAGTTACTTCTATGTATTGCCTACATTGCTATGCTATGCTCGTAGACGTGGTTTGGGTGAGTGGAATCCATGATAGATGTGAGATTGTTAATTAATGGTTCAACTTAAGGTGGCAACTTGAATACATATCTGGGTGGATTGTTTGTCGAGCACCTGGGGAATCCAGTGTTGTCCTAGGATATCCGGGAGTACCCGTTTGATAATCCTAAGGTCCGCCACCCAGGCTCAAAGGGAACTGAGATATTTCATGCTAGAAACTTCTGTGTGGAGCCACATGCTATTATGGGCTCTAGCATAGCTGAGTAAGTTACATGAGCTCTTGAAGAGGTAGATCAACAGGTAGAGGGATGTAGGTTGGTATGGTCTGCCCGGAGTAAAGAGTAAATGTTTCTGAAAGACTGTGTCTCGGTCATCCGTTTCTCAAACACCCTGTAGTGCGAGAAATCCAACGGAGCAGATCGGGTCTTGTGGGGAAAAGTGCACAAACCTCTGCAGAGTGTACAATCTAATCATGGTTAGCCGTGTCCCCGGTTGTGGACAATTCTTGAGTATCTAGTACTTGGATTATCATATGTATCTCATCACTCTAAATTAATATTGTTGGGTAGATGATTACTTTTAGTTGGGATTGAGTTGGAGGAACCTTCTCAATGATGTTTTAACTACCATGATAGTTAAATAAAATCTATTCCTTTGTTGTAGGAAAAATTGGCTTTTCGCAAAAACTATTACCATTGAGCTTTCCACCAGCCAAATATGCATGTAGTGATAGCATTATTCTGTTCTTGCTCTACTGTGTTATATTGCCAGCATATTCCATGTGCTGACCCGTTTTCGGCCTGCAACGTATTATGTTGCAGACTTTTCAGACGAGGAGTAAGGTTCGTTAGGTCGTTGCCGTGAAGCTCAATTATGCTATTGGAGTTGATGGACTCACTTTATCTTCCAAGCCGTCCGCTGTTATCGTATTAGATGGCCTTAAGCCATATTTATTGTAATAAGTTCTCTTTTGAGACATTCGATGTAATAAGTGTGTGATTGCTACTCTGTTATAAATCCTTCGAGTACTGTGTGTGTCAGCATTACCGATCCAGGGATGACACTGAAGCACAGAGACTTGACCGTTTGAGGTCGGGTCGCTACAAGATGGTATCAAAGCACACGCTGAGTGTAGGACACGACCACTAAGCTAAAGCCCTAGATCACTATTCTCTTCTCATTTCTGACCCCTCTCCATTTTCTACTCTTTTGGATGGCGGACGCAAGGAACAAGTTTGTACAACCGGATGAAGACGCACCTTTTGGACGACACTTGAAGGAATTCACTAGGTACCTGAACATAGGAATACCAAGATTCACCGGGACTTAGAACGCCACTTTACCAGAAGAGGAGCGATGGATGATTCAAGTTCATGTTCCAAGAAGTACATTCACGCCAGTCACTAAGCCCATAGAGTTTTCCTTTGATGCACCAACCTGGAGACTAGGAAAGAGTATGGTAGCTCACATCACCATGGGACGCATTGGAGAAGTTTACCATAAGGAGCTTAAGGATACTATCTACCAGATTTGTGGGCACCGAGACGAGCAATGGGAGATGATCAGCACCAGGAAGGATAGATCAATCGCAACTTTCATCCAGGAGTTAAACCAGCACATTTGTCGCCATGAGAACCAGATGTGCGCTGGCATGATAGATCTGAAGAAGGCGATGACCAGGATCACAGAAGTGGAGGAAGAACTCAAGGCTACACGCGAAGATTATGAGGAGGAAACTGTTGTACTGGTGGAGAAGAATGACGGTTTGGAAAAGAAGCTAGGAATATTCATGGGAGACCCCGCACCAGGAGGAGAAGACGAAGAACCCAAGGAGATTCGTTCGGAGGACTACATCATCATCGACGACACCGACTCAGACCCCAACGATAGCGATGATGACTATGAAGATGAAGCTAGAGCAGACATCATGGAATCTTCGACCGATCAATATTTTTAGTAGACCACCACATCAGTAGTAGTATTCCACCATATATATAGTATAGTCCGAGCACTTTTGCAACGATAGTTAGATCGATTGTATGCCCTTGCTTGCTTGATTGAGTGAAATGATTGTGTTTGTCTCATGTGCATATGGGTAGTGTTTCTCTCATTAGAGCTCATTCTATTCTAATCTCTTCCCTCTAAAACCCATCAGATGCCTCCGAGACGTGACCCCGGATTTACCTTCCCACTGGAGCTCACTCAGTTGATCCAGCAGCAGAATACCCTGATGCAGTTGTTAGTTCAGAACCAAGGAAACAACAACAACAACCCACCACCACCACCAGCAGCTCATAGCTTAGCCCGTTTTCTGAGGTTGCAACCGTCGGTGTTTTCCAGTAGCACCGAGCCCATAGTAGCAGATGATTGGCTCCGCAGGATTGGAAGGGAGTTAACCACTGCAGGATGTACCGAAGCTGAGAAGGTGTGTTTTGCCGCACATCAGTTGGATAGACCAGCAGCATCATGGTGGGAGAATTACATGTCACCTAACCTATAGCCCCTGTTACATGGGACCAGTTTCAGCAAGCTTTCCGCATAGCTCATGTCTCAACTGGAGCTATGAGTATGAAGAAGCGTGAGTTTCGCAACTTACGCCAAGGGAAATGTACCGTGGCTCAGTACGCGGATGAGTTTAGCAAGTTATATCGCTATGCCCCTGACGATACGGCCACAGATGCCGCAAAGCAGGAGAAGTTTATGGAAGGGCTGAATGATGAGATGAGCATGCAGTTGATGGTGGCAACATTCAATAACTACCAGGAGTTGGTAGATAAGGCTCTTATGATGAAGGGAAGCAGTAGCAGATTGAGAGCCGTAAGAGGAAGTATGGACAAGGAAGATATAATTTAGGAACTCAGTAGAAGCCTCGCCTAACCCCGAACTCGGGAGGACTTGTTCATAACCATGGAGGCCACAACCACAATGGAGGAAGTACCCATAATCATACTGGCCCAAGGAATGGGAATGGGAATGGAGCAAGCAACAATCAGAACCGTTCCAATCCAGCCACACCCGCCAAGAGAGAACTAAGCCACGTTACTTCTTTCAAGTGCGGGAAGACTAGACACTATGCCACAGAGTGCCCTGAAGCGAAGAATGGAAACGGTAATGGGAGCGCCGGGAAGAAGCCAATCCATTCAACAAAGGACAAGTGAACCACATTAATGTGGAGGAGGTTGAAGAGCAGCCAGATGCGGTTATTGGTAAGTTTTTGGTTAAGTCTTTTACCACCCTTATTCTTTTTGATACTGGTGCATCACATTCATACATATCAAGGGGATTCGTGGATAAGTTTAAATTACCAACCCAAACCCTTAGGACCCCTATGTTAGTAAGTTCACCTGGAGCAGAGTATATGGCTAGTCAATGGTGCGACCAGATACCCTTAACCATTGGTAGCCATGTTTTCCCATCCAACCTAATAATCTTGGAGTTACAAGGATTGGATGTGATATTAGGCATGGACTGGATGTCAAAGTATGGAGGGAGCATTGACTATGCTAGTAAGTCAATTTATCTCACCACCCCGGAGGGAAAAAGGATTAAGTATGTATCTAGGCATGCGCCTAGGAGTAGCTAAGTAAATATCCTCACGGGAATTGTTTAGGAGGAAGTGCCTGTAGTGAAGGATTACTCGGATGTTTTTCCAGAGGAATTACCAGGCATGCCACCGGATCGAGACATCGAGTTTTTGATAGAACTGTTGCCAGGCGCCGGGCCTATATCAAAGAGACCCTATCGGATGCCCGCGAATGATCTGGAAGAGATTAAGAAGCAGATCAAGGAGTTATTGGAGAAAGGTTACATTCGACGGAGTTCATCACCATGGGGACCCCCAGTGCTTTTGGTTGAGAAGAAGGATAAGTCTTTAAGGATGGTTGTTGATTATCATGCATTGAATGAGGTGACGATCAAGAACAAATACCCACTGCCAATGATCAATGATTTGTTTGACCAGCTGCAAGGAGCGAAGGTGTTTTCAAAGATCGATTTGCGATCAGGATATCACCAGCTGAAGATTCGGGAGAAGGATATACCAAAGACAGCATTCACCACACGGTACGGGTTGTATGAGTATACGGTCATGTCATTCGGACTGACTAATTAACGCCCCTGCCTATTTCATGAGCATGACGAACAAGGTGTTCATGGAATATTTGTATAAGTTTGTTGTGGTGTTCATAGATGATATAATGGTATACTCGAAGAATGAGGAGGAGCACAAGGAGCATTTGCGTTTAGTTCTCGAGAAACTCAGGGAACACCAGTTGTATGCCAAGTTCAGCAAATGTGAGTTTTGGTTGAAGGAAGTCGGATTCCTTGGACATGTTATATTAGGAGAGGGTGTAGCAGTAGATCCTACCAAGGTTCAGTCAGTTACTGAATGGTTGGCACCCACTTCAGTTAGCGAGATCCACAGTTTTCTTGGACTCGCAGGATACTATCGGAGATTCATTGAGAATTTTTCCAAGATTGCGAAGCCAATGACGGAGTTATTGAAGAAGGATACCAAATTTAAATGGATGGAAGAATGTGAGGAAAGTTTTCAGGAGTTAAAGAAACGTTTGACTACAGCCCCAGTGTTGATTTTGCCGGATATACGTAAGGAGTTTCAAGTGTATTGCGATGCCTCTCGCCTAGGACTTGGAAGTGTGCTTATGCATGACGAAAGAGTTGTTTCGTATGCCTCACGACAACTAAAACTGCACGAATTGAATTATGCCACGAATGATTTGGAGTTAGAAGTTGTAGTGCATGCGCTCAAGACTTGGAGACATTACCTTATTGGAAATCGTTGTGATGTGTACACGGATCATAAGAGTTTGAAGTACATTTTCACATAGAAGGAGTTGAACCTTAGGCAGAGGAGATGGTTGGAGCTTATAAAGGATTATGATATGAAGCTTCATTATCATCCAGGCAAGGCCAATGTCGTAGCCGACGCTTTGAGCGGGTAGAGCTATGCTAATACCCTAATAAGCACGGGATTGCCAAAGGAGTTAGCAGAGGATCTCAGGGAACTTCGACTGGCAATTGTTCCTAGAGGTTTTGTTGCAACAATTGAGGTTCAGTCTACATTTTTAGGAAAGATTCGAGAAGCTCAGAAGGATGACAAAGAGATTACCGAGATAAAGGAGAGAATGGGCAAAGGAAAGGCCAAAGGTTTTTGTGAGGACGAGCACGCCACCTTATGGTTTGAGGACCGTATTTATGTGCCCAATAACACAGAGATCAGGAAGTTAATACTTCGGGAGGCTCATGACTCACCATACTCGATACACCCCGGAAACACCAAGATGTATTTGGATCTGAAGGAGCGTTTCTAGTGGACTGGTATGAAGAAAGATATTTTCCGAGTATGTAGCCGTATGTGATGTATGTCAAAGAGTGAAGGCTGAACATCAAAAGCCAGCAGGATTGTTACAACCTATGCCGATACCCGAATGGAAGTGGGATAAACTTGGCATGGATTTTATCACCGGATTACCCAGGACCAAATCAGGATATGATTCTATATGGGTAGTAGTTGATCGCTTGACCAAAGTGGCTCACTTTATCCCAGTGAAAACCATCGATACAAGTGCGAAGTTGGCCAAGATATACATGACCAGGATCGTATGTCTGCATGGAGTTCCAAGGACCATAGTATCAGATAGAGGAACACTGTTTACCTCAAAGTTTTGGCATCAACTACACCAGACTTTGGGAACAAGGTTGGAGTTCAGTACAACATTGCACCCGCAGACGGATGGACAAACCGAGAGAGTCAACCAGATTCTGGATGATATGTTGCAAGCCTGTGCGCTAGATTATGGATCTAGTTGGGATGACAATTTGCCCTACGCGGAGTTCTCATACAATAATAGCTATCAAGCCAGTTTGAAGATGGCACCGTTCGAAGCCCTGTATGGACGAAGGTGCAGAACACCGTTGTTATGGGATGAAGTTGGAGACCGTCCGTTGTTTGGACTAGATTTGATCAAGGAGTCTGAAGAAAAGGTTAAGTTGATTAGAGATAGACTGAAGATAGCTCAGTCTAGGCAGAAGAGTTATGCAGACTCGAAACGCAAGGAAATAACCTATGAAATTGGAGATGGAGCATATCTATGAGTGTCACCCCTGCGAGGAGTGAGACATTTTGGAGTTAAGGGAAAATTAGCCCCGAGATTTGTAGGACCGTACCGAATTTTGGAACGTATGGGGGAAGTTGCCTACAAGTTGGAGTTACCTGAAGGACTGTCAGGAGTTCATGATGTGTTTCATGTTTCCCAGTTGAAGAAGTGTCATGCTGAGATGGCCGATATACCACTAAGAGATACGGTGCCCTTGGAGGCGATTCAGTTGGACAATGATCTGACCTACGAGGAGAAGTGAGTCAGGATTCTTGAATTTGCCAGCCGAGTCACCCGCAGCAAGGTTATTAAGTTTTGCAAAGTTCAGTGGAGTCACCATACCGAGGATGAAGCCACCTGGGAACGAGAGGATGATCTTCGCAAAGACCACCCGCACATATTTTCTAGCCAACCCGAATCTCGAGGGAGAGATTCATCTTAAGGGGGTAGGTTTGTAACATCCCAATTTTCAATTTGGAATGTTATACATAGATCATTCATGCATATCATATTTTATTGCATTTCGTTTCGCGATCCTCGAAATCCTAAGCAACTCAAGGACTCTCGGAGAGAGTTGGGGATTTCCCTGTTTTCATATTTGAGTTTTATCAAATATTGAAACGAGGATTTTTGGTTTTAATTATTTTTCTCTCCGAAAATATTTCATATTAAAATATACGAGAGGAGATAATATGACTTCTCCAAAATAAATGAAATATTGGAGGAAAAATATTAAAATCAAATATTTGATTTTATTCGGAGTTTATTGCTATTTTATTTGAATTAAAAAATTGCACGTTTTTCAAAGTTGCATTTTAGGGCCAAGAAAATGGTCATCTCGTTCTAAATATTTTATTTAGACGGTGAAAAATTGTTTTGGCATTTTTAGTTTTTCTTATTTTATTTTATAGGATTTTTTTAGTTTTGGCGAAATTATAAAAAAAAGTTTCCTCCGCCGACTCGGCCAAAGCCCAAGTCAGCCGACCCACCTCCCCGCGCCGTCTCCTTCCAGGAGAACGGGAGCGTGCCGCCGCCCGTGAGACCGAGTCCGGCTAGCACTCTCCCTCCCCGCGCTGCTTGCCCCCTCGCCCAAGTAAGCACCCCCTCCTATAAGTACCCCGCCCCGCCCCCGATTTCCGCCACCATCACTGCAGTCCCGCCTCGCTGGAGTCGCCGCCCCGCCTCGCCGGAGGTAAAGCCGCCGTTTGTTTTTTTTTTAAAAGAATCGATCCGGTTTTTTAGGAAACCCTAAGTTTTTTTTGAATAGAATGGTTCGCCGGTTTTTCTCGATTTAGTTATTTAGCGGACGTTCGTCCATACATTCGTTTTAACGAACGGTGTTCACTCGTTAGCCACAAACACCGAACATTCGTTCGTTAGCCTGTTCGTCAGTTTTTCTTTTTCTCGGATTTTCCACGATTATTTTCGATCGCGATTTCTGATCCAATTTTTGTTTTAGTTTATCTTTTCGCTCGTTTGTCGGAATCAGGCGATTCAAGCGCCTAGATCTTCGTCTCGAAACCCTCTTTCTGCTTAATCAACTTGAATGAAGTTTTGATACTATAAAATTTGACTTTAGTCCAGAATAGTAAATGGACCTTGTTTCTTTCGCAGTTTGAGTTTCGTTGCCTCGTTTGATTTGATTCTTTTTGCAAACCGGAGTTCTTAAGTTGAACTTTCTGGTTAGACCTTCTTATTTGAGTTTTATCCATGCTTATTTGCTTGATTGCTTATGTATGCTATTGTTTGTTTGCGATAGAACACACGGAGTGCGAAGCGTGCTACTTCGAATCTTTAGGTTTTGCGGATCATCAGCAAGGCAAGTAACACTTTGATCATACCCCTTTATCACCCAGTTGTTATGCATTAGCTCCAATCCTCAAACATTGCATGATTAGGATGTGATTAACTTGTGGGTTGGGAAGTAGTTAATGAGGTAGAACCTATTACCCTGTTATTATCAAACCCTTGGGGGTTACTTCTACGTATTGCCTACATTGCTATGCTATGCTCGTAGACGTGGTTTGGGTGAGTGAAATCCATGACAGATGTGAGATTGTTAATTAATGGTTCAACTTAAGGTGGCAACTTGAATACACATCTGGGTGGATTGTTTGTCGGGCACCTCAGGAATCCAGTGTTGTCCTAGGATATCCCGGAGTACCCGTGTGATAATCCTAAGGTACGCCACCCAGGCTCAAAGGGAACTGAGATATTTCATGCTAGAAACTTCCGTGTGTAGCCACATGCTATTATGGGTTCTAGCATAGCTGAGTAAGTTACATGAGCTCTTGAAGAGGTAGATCAGCAGGTAGAGGGATGTAGGTTGGTATGGTATGCCCGGAGTAAAGAGTAAATGTTTCTGAAAGATTGTGTCTCGGTCATCCGTTTCTCAAACACCCTGTTGTGCGAGAAATCCAACGGAGGAGATCGGGTCTTGTGGGGAAAAGTGCACAAACCTCTGCAGAGTGTACAATCTAATCATGGTTAGCCGTGTCCCCGGTTATGGACAATTCTTGAGTATCTAGTACTTGGATTATCATATGTATCTTATCACTGTAAATTAATATCGTTGGGTTGATAATTACTTTTAATTGGGATTGAGTTGGAGGAACCTTCTAAATGATGTTTTAGCTACCATGATAGTTAAATAAAATCTATTCCTTTTTCGTAGTGAAAAATTGGCTTTTTTGCAAAAACTATAACCATAGAGCTTTCCACCAGCCAAATATGCATGTAGGGATAGCATTATTCTGTTCTTGTGCTACTGTGTTATATTGCCAGCATATTCCATGTTCTGACCCATTTTCGGGCTGCAACGTATTATGTTGCAGACTTTTCAGACGAGGAGTAAGGTTCGTTAGGTCGTTGCCGTGCAGCTCAGTTATGCCGTTGGAGTTGATGGACTCACTTTATTTTCCAAGCCTTCCGCTGTTATCGTATTAGATAACCTTAAGCCATATTTATTGTAATAAGTTCTCTTTTGAGACATTCGATGTAATAAGTGTGTGATTGCTACTCTGTTATAAATCCTTCGAGTACTATGTGTGTCAGCATTACCGATCCAGGGATGACACTGAAGCATAGAGACTTGACCGTTTGAGGTCGGGTCGCTACAATATGTTTAACCTAGCGTCCATGGTTCAGCCTGTTTTGATTAAACATGTTTGCAATGACAATTAGCGATTATAGTTTCTCATGCCATGCATAAGTAGCTAGGAGTTAATGACAAAAGAGACCTTGTTGGTAGAAAACATGGTAAAGAAAGAGAACCGTGGGTTCAAAAAGCTATGCCTTTTCCACCCAAGCTAACTAAAAGGAAAAATGATGAATAATTTGAACGCTTTGTTGAGATGCTGAGGCCAGTCTTTTTGCATACTCGCTTGACTGATATCTTGAAAATGCCTCCATATGTGAAGTATATGAAAGACATCATCACAAATAAGAGAAAAATATCGGAAGCTGAAATCTCCACTATGCTTGCTAATTACACATTTAAAGATGGAGTACCTAAAAAACTTGGAGATCTGGGAATACCAACTATACCTTGCTCTATCAAAAAGAATTATGTGAAAACTGCTTTGTGTGATTTAGGAGCTGGTGTTAGTGTTATGCCTTTCTCTTTATATAAAAGACTTGACTTGAATAATGTAACATCCCAAAATTTTACAAATTTTGGAATGTTAATTATTACCGAGTGAGTTATTACGATTTCGAGGGGAATTTGATTTTTTGTGTATTAAAAAATATTGACTTTAGATTTCTTTTCTTTTGGACTCCTATGAAATATTTCGAAACCATGTTCAAAATTTTGGAGTGAGAATTAAATGACTTACTCAAATGTGGTGGATGCATATTTCATTTGAAGTTACTTGATTTGTTTTAGTTCCATTTTTTGTGAATCTGTTTTAGTTCCATTTGAAATTGGATATTATTTGGAGTTTTAAGTGTGATTTAGACATTTCTAAATTATTCAAATAAAATTTAACGAGAGGAGATAATGTGACTTCTCCAAAAATATATTTGAAAATATTTAATATGGCACAATTATAATGTAAACATTTTATTTTTCTATTGTAAGTAAACTTTTGTACACGTACATGAGTAATTAACCAAATTCTGTTCTAAGCCTACTGGACCAAGTCCATCTTCCTCTTATTCATTTGTAATTTTTTTATTGAAGCCCACAGGTTATTTGCTCCCTCCAAACCAAATTGGGCTTGGCCCACTTATTCCCTCTCTTGCCCAGCCCACCTCATATTCTTGTTCCCCATCCGCATCTACATAACCTAGAACGTATAGAGAACAACCATGGATGCATCCACCTCTTCCTCCCCTCCTCTTCCTCTCCCAACCCACTAACCCCTCAGAACGGATCCCCCACTCCGTCCTAATTCCTTCTCTTCTGTTACCCGCACTAAAACATTCCCTAGTGGCCATTAGAACACCGGAAACGGCCGCCATGAAGATGCCATAATTCCGACGATGCCCTGCGTCGTTCCGACCTCCCCTCCATCCTATAAAAGGCCCCCTCCCCTCACAACTCTCTCCTTGCCCAAACCCCTCTCCTTCTAGAGGTTATACCCCTACCCATTGTCGTGAATTGCTCACCAGAGTTACTTGACACGGCTGTTGTTTGTGGAAGGTTCCGGTGAGTTCGAGGTGAAGCAAACATTCTAACTCTCTCATCCTTCATATCTCGATCTTGCGCGTCTTACGAACATAGTTTTCTGTTGAAAATTCGCAGCCGGAGCACGAGTTTCATGTTGTTCGCTTCCGGCCGGAGTTCCGCCCAACTCCGGCGACATCTAGCAGCCACCTAAGGACGAACCAGGAGCCGCATTGTGTCCCGGAGACTCACCTCGACTTCCTCTACTCCGTCCACATCTCCTTCATTGCCAAAGACCTCCGCATCATCAAGCGAGAGCACGCCAAGTTCGTTGTCCATCGCTGGCCAACTCCTCCGGTGAGGCCAGCCCTCTTTCTCTGTTAAATAAAACGAAGGGGCATCCTCCTGTAAGAAATTGACACGTGGTGAGACATGTTCTTATTCCCGTTTCTATTGCAGAAATTAGCTCAACTTAGAAAAATCATATCTCTTCAACCGCTTATCCAAATTTGACAAATAATATATCACCGGATTGCCGAGAACATCTAGTTTATTATAAAAAATCTCACTTTTGGGAAATTTAGTCATTAGTTTTGGTTTAAATGGCAAAATGAGTATTTTTACTATATCTTTTATTCTGTAAATCATATAAAAATGTTTTATATACTAAAGTTGGGACTTAGGACCTCACCTTTCTAGTAGATCTCATTGATTAATTTTTCAGCAATGTTTAGTTGATGTTTTAACATCAACACCTTAGTTTGATCTTCTTTGATCATCGTTTAATAACTCCGTTAAAATAAAATGTGACTATAGGTTAAATCTCTTAGATTGATCCCTAGGGAACCTCTCTCATCATTTGATATCACCACAAAAATTTGGAGTTACAAGATTAAGAATTTAATTCTTTATCTTGGAATGTATGCCATACCCACTTCCGTTTAACCAAGTCAAATATTCTGAAAAGTCTCGTGATAGAATTTGTTGTAGGAATTGTCTCACGACCCATCTTTTATATCGAACCATGATCTTCACTTAGTATCACTTGAATCCAACCATAGAATATGACTATGTCATGTCTCGTTTAAGACCAAATTTGATTCTATCTCAAACCATAGCCACGTCATGCTAATTATCCTACGAATGTATTTATTGGAGATTTGAATCTTTCATTTGGATCTTCATTTGGATTGTGTGTATTGAAGTATTGTGTTTTATTCATAGATATATCGTAAAGTGAAGGAGTGACGATAACGAATAGAGAATCAACTTCAAGAATCAGGCAAGTTGCAACTTGATCATTCCTTGTCCTATGCTTTTGTAATATGCATGATCTCTTTAAAATTTACTAGTTTGCATGTTTTACTAAAAGTTTTGCAAAGTATTATTGCTAGCTAAAGCCCTAGGAACTTTAGCTATGCTTAGCCATGCTTACAAAGAAAAGGGTTGGGAATCAAACAAGTTTTAAATGTTTAAACTTGCCCTCTTTTAGGGCAACGTTTTGTGAAAACTTTTGAAAATAAAACTATATACTATTTTACTTCTACTCCCTGGGCGGAATGGTATTGACGGGAGTGTCTACAAGTGATTGCACCCATCGGGGTCTTGCAGTGAATGCGCCCGACTGGGGTCTTGCACACAGGTTTTTGGTGGGGACTGCCGTCCACGGGACTGAGATCTTCTAAGTATAGTTTAATGTAGCTTCCAGTACAGCCACATGCTACTATGGGCTCTGGCTTAGCTTAGTACTGACGGGAAACCCTACCCCGAGACCGCCATCGGAGAGAGGCCTTCGTGCCGAAGTTGCGGGCAGCTTGGTGGTATAGGGGGCTGTTACGGAAAGGCTTCGTCACAATCTCCTCCTAGTCGTGCACCCAAGTGTGTAACGATAGACGGGGTTGGTTGTGTCATGTGGGGAACGTGTACGACCTCTACAGAGGGTTTAACCTAATCGATTAGCCGTGCCCCCGGTTACGGGCAATTTTGAGCAACTGAAGACATGGACTGAAGAAGAATCTCCCGCCTCTTTTCTAAAAGTCTGTTTTAAGGGTTAAAGTTGAGGAATGAGCATAGTGAATGTGTTTCACTTCAACCTTATGTTTTGAACTATTTTGGAGAATGAGCACTGGTGCGTATATCCAAGTGTCTCACTCCTACCTTTTATACTAAAAACTATTTTTTAAAGAAGTTTATAAAAATTTAGTATAGGAGAAAATTAGCTTTGTGCAAAGGAAACCTCCAACAATACTTACCCTACATATATATTCTGCTAAACTTTCCTTTGCAACTTGCGAGTGCGTCTGCATCTGTCATGTGCAGATCTCGAAAGATTAAGAGACGATAGGGTTGTGGTCTACACTCAACGAGCCGAGTGGCGTTGGTGGAGCCCTAACTTAGCGACTATGTATTATTCCGTTGTATTATGTGCCGGCATTGAGTTGTGCCAATGGTATGTATTTGCTTAATTCTGGATCTATCGTTGTAGTAAAATGATGTATGTTTTACTGACATTCATTCTTGTTACTCTGTGTGCTAGCTTCGATCCAGGGATAGCACAATAAGCACAGAGACTTGGATTATACCAAATCCGGGTCGCTGCAAATAAACTCACACCTACTGAAATATCTTTGCAAATGGCTGACAAATCAACTGCCATACCTATCGGTATCTGTGAGGATGTGCCCGTTGTTGTTGCTAATGTTACTATTTTGACTGACTGTGTTATACTTGATATGCCCGAGGACGACAACATGTCGATTATCCTTGGTAGACCATTCTTGAATCTGCAGGGGCTATTATTGATTGCAATAAAAGCAAGGTCACTTTTCATATTAATGGAAATGAGCATACCGTGCACTTTCCGAAGAAACAATTCCAAGTGAATGCTATTAATGTTATTAAAAAATCTCCGACAATCACTATTGGAAGTTTTCAAATACCTCTAGCTACCTACTGTCAAAAAGAAATATGATATGCTTATTGTTGGGAAATGCATATCCCCATTGAGGTAACTTAGTGATTTGCGAAAGTTCTTCGGTTTCATTCTAATCGAAAGTGGTTGTTAATAAGACTTGATCAACCTTATTAATGGATCATTTTTGAACGGTATGAAGTTGATGAATTTAGTAAGCACTACCTTCTGTCCTTACCTTTTGTTTTCTATTTTTATTAGTTAAATAAAATAAAATGCCATGTGTTTGTTTGTTTTCTGAATTTACCGTGCAATAAAAAAATGACCCAAAAATAAAAGTTCTCATAATGCCCCGAAAATTTTACATGATTTTTTCTGAATATTTGAGAATTTTGGTGCAATAAACACCAGAGGGGGTGCACCAGGTGGGCACAACCCACCTGGGTGTGCCAGCACCTCCAGGCACGCCCTGATGGGTTGTGGTCCCCACATGGGCCCCCTCACTTATCTCTTCATCCCACATCATCACTTACCTCCAAAAAAATCGCCATTGCTCTCTCTCCCGTGTTCTTGAGCTCAAACCCACGGATTTTGATCTCTTTGCTCGAAGCTCCATTTTTGAAATTGTTTCGGGGGATTGTTGCTTGGTATGTGACTCCACCATTTGTCCAATTAGTTTTTGCTTTAGTGGTTTATGTTTTGAATAATTAGCTACTCTTGGTGCTGCTATAGATGTACTTGCATGCTAAATTCTTAGTGCTCTAAGTAGTTTGAATGCTTGCTTTGGCCTCTATGTATCCCTATGGTTAGTTGCTATCAATCTTACAAAGTTTTGTGATGCAGAGCATCCTACGGACATCACCATATCAAGAGTCCGTTCGGCGAGTGACACGTGCGACATCTACTTCGCATACACAAAGGTGAATCATCTCCTTTACACGTGTGTCAGTGTCAAAACCGGCGGATCTCGGGTAGGGGGTCCCGAACTGTGTGTCTAGGCCGGATGGTAACAGGAGGCAGGGGACACGATGTTTTACCCAGGTTCGGGCCCTCTTGATGGAGGTAAAACCCTACGTCCTGCTTGATTAATATTGATGATATGGGTAGTACAAGAGTAGATCTACCACGAGATCAGAGAGGCTAAACCCTAGAAGCTAGCCTATGGTATGATTGTATGTTGTGATTGTTGTCCTACGGACTAAAACCCTTCGGTTTATATAGACACCGGAGAGGGTTAGGGTTACACAAGGTCGGTTACAAAGGAGGAGATATCCATATTCGTATTGCCTAGCTTGCCTTCCACGCCAAGTAGAGTCCCATCCGGACACGAGACGAAGTCTTCAATCTTGTATCTCCATAGTCTAATAGTCCGGCCAATGGAGATAGTCCGGCTGTCCGGAGACCCCCTAATCCAGGACTCCCTCAGTAGCCCCTGAACCAGGCTTCAATGACGATGAGTCCGGCGCGCAGTATTGTCTTCGGCATTGCAAGGTGGGTTCCTTCTCTGAATACATCACAGAAGAATTTGAATACGAGGATAATGTCCGACCCTGCAAAATAAGTTCCACATTCCACCGTAGAGAGAATAATATTTTCGCAGATCTAATTTGCCGGCTTGTTTTGGCCGCACGACGCTATGTCATGGCCCGGTGATTATTCGAATTGTTTCCTTTAACCAGCCCCGCACATAATGCGAGGCAGTTTTTCGACACGTCTTGTCAAAGCAGAGATCGTGTCCCTTTATTACGAGATTCTCATCAATACGGGCGTGGGTAACCCAACCGCGCCATCAATTATAGCGCTTGGGGGATAAGCGAGTTTTACCAGGCAAGTAGGGACGCTTAGCTTCGTCCGCCCATATAAAGGGATAAGGATTCACCTTTCTATCCACGCCTTCTTCCTCCTTTGCTCATCTGTTTTCGCACACCCGAGCTCTAGCGCCCAAGTCCACACTTCCCACCTCAACCTTCTCCAACCATGTCCGGAGCGGGAGGCAGGTGGATGGTCTCGTCCGTCATGGAGGGAGACATCAAGAAACTGAGGAGAGCCGGATACCTGCCCGATGACATCGCGCACCGGCTCCCAGATGAGGGGCAGCTCATCCCTACCCCTAGGCCCCATGAGAGGGTAGTATTCCTCACCCATTTCCTCCGCGGACTAGGATTCCCTCTCCATCCATTCGTCCGAGGGCTCATGTTCTATTACGGCCTAGATTTCCACGATCTGGCCCCGAACTTCATCCTCAACATCTCGGTGTTTATCATCGTGTGCGAGGCCATTCTCCGCATTAAGCCCCACTTCGACTTATGGCTGAACACCTTCAATGTCAAGCCGAAGGTGGTGGGCGGCCGCCAGGCGGAGTGCAGCGGCGCCATGGTTGGCAAGATGCCCAACGTAACATGGCTCGAGGGCTCCTTTGTGGAAACCATAAAGGGGTGGCAATCGGGGTGGTTCTACATCACCGAGCCGCACGACCCTGTATGGGCAGCGGCCCCCGAATTCCGATCTGGCATCCCCACACGGCTCACCTCCTGGAAAGCGAAGGGCCTGTCCTGGGGTAGTTTGGAAGAGCTGACCGGACTCCAAACATGTATTCAAAACATGGTGAACAATAAGCTCAAGCTTGTCAACATAGTGCAAGTTATGCTCATCCGCCGGATCCTCCCGTGCCAACAACGAGAGTTCAACTTGTGGGAGTTCGACCCGGCGCAGCACCGAACTCTGAACAGGCTCTTCGACACGACTCATGAAGATGCCTGGAGGGTGCTGTTCAAAAGTGCCGAGGTCCCCCCTCCTATTACTGAGGATCGTGGATTCAGCTCGAAGCGCCAAGCTAGTGCGGTAAGCTGCTTTACCTTTCACAGGATTTTTTTTATAGATTGACTCTATGCGGGATCTAAACTCCCGTACCTTTGACAGGACTGGCAGAAGATGGCCGAACAGATCGACTGTCCGGCTCCTTTGCCCGAAGGCCCCACAGACGCTCTTCTGGCGAAGATGTTGACTCTGGCCCCTTATATGGTGCCGGAGAAGACCAAGAAGGCCAAGGGAACCCGAAAGAGTTCCCAACGCCAGGCATCATCGGACTCACCGTCCGATGACTCTGCGGCGCACTCTTCCCCCGAAGACGAGGAAGAAGAAGAAGAAGATGCTCCCCCACTGACTGGGGGAGACAGGAAAAGGAAGGTTGCCCCAACTGGGGGGGGGGGTGAAGGGTCCAGAAGGGAAGGACTCTCCTTCCGGATAGCTCCACCGCCGCCGACGAGGGCGAAGACGAGTGGTTTCCCAAGGCCAGGCCCCCAGGGAGATCGTAAGTATTCGGATACCAGAGTAACCCATAGGATTCCTTTGTCGCACTGCTTTCCCTAACGCCGAACACAATTATGCAGGCCGCCCCGAGCCAGTATCGATGTATCGTTGGACGGCTCCTTGGGCTTGTTGGACATGGATAGCGATCCAGTCCCGACCGCCACCTCCCCTCATCCTGCCGATGACGCTGAGGTGTTGTCTCAAGAGGCACCAGATCGAGGGGAGACAGTCCCAGAGGCACCTCAAGGCGACCTTCCGGACTCTGGGAGCCAAGGGGATGGGGCCCCTGAGAGCTCCGAGTTCGGCCCTCAGCCAAACACCGCGCCGGAACCTCCAGCGGTTCCAGGCTCGGGCAGGCGGCCTCCTTCTAAAAGGGGCAAGACGCCTATGCCGGTGACCTCTATCCATCCAGAGGCGCCGGACAATCTGCTGGAAGCGTTTCGCAGCGTTTCCATCAACGAGGAGCACCGCACTATCATGAGTGCGGTGATCCAGAAGGTTCAGTCTGCCAAGAGCGGATTGACTGAAGCCTGTGCCAGCCTTCTAACAGGCTTCGAGGTAAGTGTCTTAAAATGTAGTAGAAATATTACCGCATAGACAGTAGCCCCTGATGCTTTGTTCGGTGTTCACAAAGAAAAGCCAAACAGAGGATCAAATAATATCGCGGGAGTCTAAAATAATTGTGTCAATATGCATATGCAGGCTTTGCTGCTGGCGTCCGCCGCACTGACTGCGGAGGTCGCCGTACTGAAGCAGGACCTCGAGGGGTCCAGGAAAGAGCTCGGCCTTGCCAAGAGGCAGCTTGAGGAGAACAAGGGTAAGTAATACCCTGTCTATAGATATGTATATTTTAAAGAGGACGCGATTGCAAAATGACAGGATCATCGTATGTTTGCCAGGGGCCACGACCAAGGTGGCGACCCTGAAGCAAGCGCTAACCAAGGCCGATGATAAAGCGGCCAAGGAGCGCACCGAGCGAGAGAAGCACGAGGCTCGGGTGGGCGAGGTGCAGCAAGAGCTCCAGGCTCTCGTGGCGAAGCACGAGGCGTTGGAGCTTGACTCAAAGAAGCGGGAGTCTGAGCTTGCCGCGGCCCTCGAGAGTGTAAAAAGTGCCAAGGGCGAAGCCCAAAAGGCCCTCCAAGAGATCGACGCGATGAAGAAGATAGCGGCGGGTAAGGCTTTCTATATGCAAAGCAAGCATGTAAAAGTAAATTACCGATTACTCACCCGAATCCGGAGCTCTTGAGGAGCATTCGCAGATTTGCCCCGCAGTGTGTCCGATGCCGCACAATTTTACCAGGCCGAGGATGGAAGCTCAATGGAGAAGCTGTTCTGGTCTCAGTATGCTGAGGCCGAACACCCGGTGCCAATGAGCGACCAGCTGAAGCAGATGGTCGAGCTACATAAGGCGGCCGACCGGGCCATGAAGAGCTTTATAGTCCGACTGTGGCCTGGCGACGCCCTTCCGAACAGCTTCTTCGGCCTAGTGAGGCAGCTTGTGGATGCATGCCCATGGCTGGAGGTCATCAAGCAATCTGTCTGCATTGAAGGTGCACGCCGGGCTTTCGCCCGTGTGAAATTGCAGTGGGTCAAGCTAGACGCCGTGAAGCTGATCAAGGAGGGGCCGCCGGAGGTCAAGGAGCACCGCCACCCCGAGATGTACTACGAGGGTGTTCTGCCGGGTGCCCGTCTTATCGCGGATGAGTGTTCAAGAGATGTAATATTTGAATGAGACTTGCTCGTTTTATCCTGTATTTATGAAAACTTGTTTCATATGCGCTATGCAACGCTTGTTTGAATTTAAAATATTACCTTCTGTTTGGCTGTTTATCCAATCTGAGAGATGGCTAGTCCTCGGCTTCCGCCCCCATGCCATGAGTGCTGGGGTGTTTGGGATAAACCTGAGCACTCTTGTTCCCATATTTGGGTCCTTCGAGGGAGGTGCTCGGCACAACGAACAAGGCAACCAGACTAATAATGCTTTATCACTCTCACTTAGCCATAGAATTCTATAATTCTAAATTTCGGCGAAGCCCTTGGTATTCGGAAGGCCGAATTCGGGGCGCGATACACGCATGTAAGCCGGACAGGGCCAGCCCCTCGCCCTAAGCAGCATAAGTCTTTAGGGACTCGAAAAACCTCGCCGAACAGCGACCAGTCTCTCGCCTTATCATGACAGTCAGTTTTAGCTTTCTCTACTGAGGTGCTAAGCCCGGCAGAACCGGAGCACAATCACAGTAGTTCTCCTAGCGCTACCTTAGCCGATAGAGCGGAATGTAAGGTACCAAAACATAGGAGCCGGGCAAACCCAACATTTGACCAAAGACATGATTCGGAGCTGATGCATGTAATGCTATAAGTTCAGGGTGCCGCACTTGTGAAAGTGTTCGGACTTTTCACACCATATTGTGGGGTACGTAAGCCCCTGGTGTATTAGCCATACCAAAGTGTACGATTGCAAGGCGTCGTTAATGAACACACACACATATATATAACAAGAATGCAATAATAGTCGTAATGTCATGCATTGTTTATTAAAAAAATTGCGTTAAAGCAGAGTGATACAGATAGTGCGATAAGCAAAGAGTAGGACTATGTCCCTTCCAAGGGCGAGCTGAGGAATGATATTAAATCGAATATTTCGCTCGTTACTGTAATCAACTTGGGAATTCCGTGGTATGACGTAGCTGTCTGCCTCCTTGGTTGCTGCATCATGTGTTCGGTAATAGTGCTGCCGGACAGTGTTTCCAGAGATTAAGGTCCCGAAAAAAAAGAAAAATAACCAAACGGGAAGCCCCTAGTGCGGTTTAAGCCGCGTCTTGGGGCGTGCCGCAGTTGTGCCCCCCTCCCCACCTGTGCCCATGGTATTTTTAATGCGTAATTATGTACGTGCGGCACGAGGTTCGCCGTTTGGCTTGGACTGGGGTGGGGGCTGCATTGCTACGCGAGCTCAGATTGCGCCAGGCGATCTATTTGCCGGTTGCTCCGAGCGCGCTTGAAGGTGTCCGGGTTTTGAAACGCCGAACTGGTGGATTGCCTTGAAAGGTTGTTTTGCGCTTCTGCTACAAGGGTTGCGGTGTGCTCCTCTGTTCGGAGAGAGCGCTCTGTGTTTCCATTGACTGTAATAACTCCGCGAGGTCCTGGCATCTTGAGCTTGAGGTATGCATACATTGAATCTAGCAAATGCGGTTCGCCCGAGCAGCGCGTGATAACCACTGCGGAACGGGACTATATTGAAGATTAACTCTTCCTTCGGAAGTTATCCGGGGATCCGAAGACCACTTCCAGTGTAATTGAGCCTGTGCAATGGGCCTCTACACCTGGAATGACGCCCTTAAAGGTCATTTTTGTGGGTTTGATCCTTGAGGGGTCTATACCCATTTTGCGCACTGTGTCCTAATAAAGCAGGTTCAGGCTACTACCGCCATCCATAAGGACTCGAGTGAGGTGAAATCCGTCAATGATTGGGTCTAGGACCAGTGCGGCGAATCCGCCATGACGGATACTAGTGGGATGGTCCCTGCGATCGAAGGTGATCGGACAGGAGGACCAAGGGTTGAATTTTGGGGCGACTGGCTCTAGCGCATATACGTCCCTGAGCACACGCTTCCGCTCCCTCTTGGGGATGTGGGTTGCGTATATCATATTCACCATCCACACTTGCGGGGGAAACCTCTTCTGTCCTCCAGTGTGCGGCTGCCGGGGCTCCTCCTCGTCCTCGCTATGCGGCCCCTTGTCCTTGTTTTCGGCAATTAACTTGGCGCCTGCTTGAACACCCAACAATCCCTGTTGGTGTGATTGGCTGGCTTGTCTGGGGTGCCGTGTATTTGACACGAGCGATCGAGTATACGGTCCAAGCTGGACGGACCCGGCGTACTTTGTTTGAATGGCTTTTTCCGCTGACCGGGTTTAGAGCCTTTGAATCCGGCATTGACTGCCGTATCCTCAGTATTTTCGCCGTTAATGTGGCGCTTATGTTTGTTGCGATGTGACCTGCTATTTCCATCCTTGGTATCTAAGGTACCATGGTTCTTTGATATGTTATTACTGTGAGCCAGCCAGCTGTCTTCTCCCACACAAAAGCGGGTCATGAGCGTCGTGAGAACTGCCATAGATTTCGACTTTTCCTGACCAAGGTGTCGGGCTAGCCACTCGTCTCAGATGTTGTGCTTGAAAGCCGCTAAGGCCTCCGCATCCGGACAGTCGATTTGATTTTTCTTTGTAAGAAACCGAGTCTAGAATTGCCTGGCCGACTCTTCCGGCTGCTGAATTATGTGGCTCAAGTCATTGGCGCCTGGTGGTCGCACATAGGTGCCCTAAAAGTTGTCGAGGAATGCGGCTTCCAGATCTTCCCAACAGCTAATGGAGTCCGCTGGCAAGCTGTTAAGCCAATGCCGCGCTGGTCCTTTGAGCTTTAGTGGGAGGTATTTGATGGCGTGTAAGTCATCACCGCGGTCCATGTGGATGTGGAGGAGGAAATCCTCAATCCATACTGCGGGATCTGTTGTGCCGTCGTATGATTCAATATTTACAGGTTTGAAACCTTCTGGGAATTGATGTTCCATTACTTCGTCTATGAAGCATAAGGGGTGTACGGCGCCTCTGTATTGGGCTATATCGCGAGGCAGCTCAGATGGGTCTTGCCCGCTGTGTTTGGCCCGGCCGGATTTGCTTTTACTGTATCCGGCGTGATGTTTATCGTCTCGCAGAGTGGTGCGCCTTCGTGATCCGTAGATCGATCTTGCATGCTTTGCTTTTTCCTCCAATATGTCTCGCAGGTCTGGCGTATCACCCCATGCCTTTTTATTTGAATGGCGTCGGGGTGGAGGCTGAGCTTTTGACTGGAATGCCTCTCTATCGCGGCCACGAGGTGGCCGCTCAGCCGTATCATACGCTTCTTCCTCCAGTCAGGGTAGTAACCTGCACTTTGGGTAGTTCTTGGAGGGGCGCTCGAGTTTATATTCCTCGGCCGTGAGGACTTCAGTCCATCTGTCAGCTAGCAGATCTTGATCAGCTTGAAGCTGCTGCTGCTTTTTCTTCAGGCTATTTGCCGGGGCCATAAGCCGGCCCTTGAAGCGCTCTTGTTCGACGGGATCCTCTGGTACGGCGAATTCACCGTCGCCGAGGCTTGCCTCGTCTTCGGAGGGGAGCATGTAATTGTCATCCTCCTCCTCTCCGTCTGCCGCTCTCTCAGGAGAGCTGGCTCCTTCATCCTCCTGCTCTAAATCCTGGTAGAGGGGATTGTTTTTGTCTTCGGCACTATCCAGAGTGTTATTGTCTCCTGTGCCAGTATCACCACTTTTGCTTTGGCGGGACTTAGAGCGGCGCCGCTGACCTCGGCACTTGGGTTGCTTCTTGGAGGGGCCATCCTCCGCTATCTCGTCACCATTGCCTTCGTTGGGTGTATCCACTATGTATATGTGCCGGGGTCCTGATCCACGAGCACCTATGGGACCGGCGGACCGAGTCCCTTTCGGTTCGGCGGGGGCGGAGGTCGCACGAAGAGCGGATTGAGGTGAAGCACACGAGCGGTTTACCCAGGTTCGGGCCGCACGGATGCGTAAAACTCTACTCCTGCTTTGTGGTTTGTATTGAGTTCTTGCTCGGGAGCGCGGAGTGCTACAGTACACTCCAGCAGCTAATGAGACCGAGCGTGAGTGTTCTCTTTCTCCTAGCTAGCTAACCCCATCTACGTTGCGCATGGGCCTCCTTTTATATGCTAAGGGGTCACCGACAGGTGGCAACGTAGACAAGGGTAAAAATGGAAAGGTGCTGCGGTAGGTACAGCTACCTGCTACAGTGTATCATACCTAACCCTGACGGCAGGGGACAAGGGCATTAAATGCCCGTCTGCGTCATCTAAATAGTGTAAAAGGGACCGTCAGGGACGCCACCGCTCGCCACGATGGCGATCTTGTCAGCGCCGCTTGCCACCGCGCACCCCTGGCTGCACAGCCTCCCGCCACGTACGCCTGGAAGGGTCCCAGAGCGACACGTTGGTGGATGTGCTAGAGTGCGGGCACAGAGTGGTAGCTTGCCGCGGCAAGCGCCTTGCCGCGGTCGTTGTCTTGTCGCGTCCGGGAGCTTGTCGCTCATCGGGCCTTGCCGAGACGCGTGGCGCGTCGCGGCAAGTTCCTTGAGGTGCCTTGGTTGGCCTTCCCGGCAAGCTCCTCTTGCCGGGGTCTTGAGATGCCTTTGTTGGCCATCCCGGCAAGCCCCTCTTGCCGGGGCCTTGTCTCCTTGGCTTGGATACTTTGTTCTTGAATGGCTCCAAAGGAACCACGGAGGACCTTGGCGGTCACCCGGCAAGCCTTGCCGCGGGATGTTGGGACTGCCCGTGCACAAGTTCGGGATACTAAGGTACCCCTACTCTAGTACACCGACAGGAGCCCCCGGGCCTGGGCCATACACGGTGCCGAGCGCTGTTGGGCCAGGCCCAAAACAGGGCACGGGCACGCGCGGCCTAGGTTACGCCGTATCTTTCTCCGTATCCACTGCGCCCTCCCCGAACGTCACGCGTTGAATGCGGCGTCGTGGGAGAGATTGTGGGGGGGTTTCTTTATTTGGAAATGCGGAACGTCCGCCCCCTCCCTCTTTATAAGCAGAGGAAACAGGGGCAGTTCGCCCATTCGCCAATTGCTGCTTCAATCTCGGAAATCTCCGCCGCTCCCTCATCTTCCCAAAGCCGAAAGAGAGCAGCGCCCCGCCCCCATTGCCATCAGCACCACCAACGCTGTCGGCCTCCTCCACCACTTCCGCCATGGCTCCGAAAGCCGACAAGGGGAAGGTTGTGAAGTCGACCGAGGTGTAGCGGCTTGCGGTGCTGCGAAAGGAGCGGGCAGTCTTCCCCCCCAAGCTTGTCGCGAGGGAGCTGAGGGAGAACTACTACCTCTTCTGGTCGACGGAGATGCGAGCGCACCCGCGTACGAAGGTACTTCCAGCCGCCGCTTGGAAGACGGCCCAGATGGATATCCTTTCTTCGCCTTGTTCTTCTACTGCGGGCTCTGCCCGCCCTTCTCTGAATTCTTCTGCGATATCATGAACACCTACGGATTCCACCTCCTTGACTTCACTCCCAATGCCGTTCTGACCATGGCAGTTTTCGCACATCTCTGTGAAAACTTTGTCGGAGTCCATCCCAATGTAGCCCTTTTTCGCCACTTCTTTATACCCCGAGTAGAGAGAGGAGAGCCTTTATCCGGCGGAATCGCCTGGATCTCGAGGGCCGGCAAGAAGGAAACTTATCTGGAGGGAGAATTCCGCGGCAAGTGGGAGGAGTGGAGAGCAGACTGGTGCTGGATTGACGAGGAGAACCCGCAGCCATTCACCACCCGGCGCCAAACCCCGGTAGCACGCGGCAGCGATTGGAGTGACGTGGCCCCGGAAGACGACAGGCTGAAGATTGCTGTCACCCGGATCCTGCGCCTCAGGCTTGCCGGGCTCACTGTGGGCGCTGTTGGCGCAGATTTTCTTCGCCGCCGCATTGCCGCCCTGCAGGAACGGGGGAGACCTGCCTGGGAGTTCAAGAACGCGGCGGATATCATGAGGCTGCGGCCGGGCCTCAACTTCAACTTCACTGTTCTAGAGCTCAACGCGATGCTCCAGGAGCTGTTCAAGTACGACCCTCAACATCCCGAAGTGTTCAGGTTGCCGGGGGGCGTCGTTCCGCTGTGCAACAACTCCGCGCTCGACCGCATCCGTGCAATGATGCCGCTGTGCGACTCGCATGGAATTGTCCCAACTTGGCAAGAGCCTGCGGACGACGTCGTGCAGGAGTTCTTCGATGGCTTGGTAGAAGTGCCGATCCGCTCCGACGAAAAGGATAGCCTCACCCGCGACACCACCGATGCGGAGATGACACGCATCGCCACTAGGCTGGAAGAGGCGGCGGTAGCCGCAGCCGCGGGCGAATTTGGATTCACCGTGGAGGAGGCAGATGCAGCAGAGGCGGCAAACCGTGCCGAGCGAGGGGAGCCCGTCGGGGAGAAAGAGCTTGCCGGGCGGAAAGGGCTTGCCGGGCATGGCGTCAAGTCGAGCGAGCCCGCCGAGGATGCGAGCGGCTCGCTGGACATCAACTCCTCTTCATCTTCATCTTCGGGCAGCTCGCCGCAAGCAGAGCCTCCATCCCCACCAAGAAGGCGTCTCCGCAAGGCCGGCGACCTAGCGGAGCGGCAGACGGGCCAACAGTCGTCGCGCCGCGTGACGCGCTCCACCACGGCAAACACCGTTGCCGTGGGAGCACCTCATGCTGCGACGGCAACTGGAGCGGGGTCTAGCCGGACCACCGCTTCTGCTCCTACCGCTTCTCACGCCGCGACGGCAACCGGAGCGGGGTCGTCTCACACCACCGCCACCGTTCCCGTCAAGCGGCCAAGGGAAACTACTCCTCCGTCTCCCCGCGCCGGGCGTGAGTCGGACTTCGACTTCTCCGCGTTCAGCTCCGATGAGGAAGAAGAAGAAGAGTAAGATTCTCTTGTTGTACTTGTAGTTCTTCAATCCTTGATGTCTTGTCTTGTATCTCATTTGCTTTACTCTGAACTTGTTCCTTTTTAGGACTCTGGCCCAGAGAGCAGCAAAGAGAGCCAAGGTCCCGGTGATCGTCATCGAGGACGAGCCCACTGCGACAGCAGGGGGTGCGCCCGAGACAACCTTGCCAGACTCGGCAACTTTCCTCCAGAGCAGCCCCCAGCGTAAGTATATGATTTGCTTTCCGCTGTGAGGTGCGCATGGATACTCTGTCTTTGCTGATATCTGTTTGTTGGTTTGTGTAGAAGCAGAGCGGCCCCACCAGGAGCCAAGGGAGAGTCGTCCGGCAAGGGAGAGCTTTCCAGTAAGGGAGAAGTCTCCGGCAAGGGACAGCACTAGCGGCCCCCCGACGGCGGAGACTATGACTGCAGAACCCGGGATAGGTAATCCTTTCGCTGCGAGATTTCCCTTGGGTTCTTCTTCTTGGGTTTTTATTGGATTTTGCTTGACTCTTCTCCCTTTTCCGGCTGTCAGACCCATCTGCTACGGAGCCAATGGAGACCGAGGTTGCCGCCGACGAAGCACCCGGTGCTGACAATCCCACCGGCGCAGAGGCCGCCAAGGCTGCCGCTGCAGCAACTGGCGAGGGGTCCGACGATCGCACTGACGGCCCTGAGGCCGCAGGAGCGCCAGGCGCTGCGCCGACCGCTGACCCGCCTGCCGCTGCCGCAGCGCCAGGCTCCGAAGAGCCCCAGCCCGGTGTCTACTTGAAGGCCGGCGATGACGTCTTCATCAACCTCCCCTGGGCGTCAAGGTCCAGGGCGCCGGTCGAGGGAAAGATCTTCGACGGGGAGGTGCTCGCCTCCGCTGGGCTGACGCTGGTTGACGCGCCGAGCAGCAGCAGCAACGAGCCCGAGGAGGAGCGGCTGCTGCGGAGGTTGTTGTTGCTCTACCGTGCGTGGCAAGCCAAGCTGGAATCCCGCGAGGCGCTTGTCGCGAAGGCGGGAGTAGACATTGAGAAGCGCGCGGAGGAGCTCCGGGGTCTCCACCAGGAAGCTCTCCGGTCCCTGGCGGAGGAGCGGGAGCAACTCGCCGAAGAGCAGAAGGCCTTCTTCCTTGAGAAGGCCGAGGTTGAAGAGCAACGGCGGCTTGCCGCTAAGAAGCTATTTGCGCAGGAAGGCGAGCTGGCGCAGCGGAAGGTCAATCTTGACGCCCACGAGGAGGAGCTTGCCGCGCGTGAGGAAAAATTTGGTGGAGCCCTCAAGCAAGCAGAAGATGTTGTCGCAGCCGCCGAGGCCGCCAAGAAGGAGCTGGAGACGAAGGTGGCGCAGCTGGAGGCCGATCTCGCCGATAAGGGCAAAGAGCTCAGCGCCGCCAAGATCTCCAACGTGGATATTGAGTTGAAGCTGACCACTTTGACCAAGACGCTGGACGGCACCAAGGAGCAAGAAGCGGCCTTGAAGGAGGAGATCAGGGCCGACAAGGCGCTGCTGGAGAGTGCTGCCGCCACCCAGAATGCTTTCAGGGAGACTGTGGAGCACTGGACGGAGAGTCTTGTGAGTGTTGCCGCAGACATTGACAGGGAGCTGGCGCAGCTGGGGATGGATGATCTTGGGTATCCCTCCGACGAGAACCTCCAACCCAGCGCCAAGCTTGTCTTGTTCTTCAAAGGCGTGGCGACGGCCCTCCAGCGACTCCGGGAGAGAATCCCAAAGCAGCTGGCCGACGAGTCGCGCAAGATCTGCGCGGGAGCTCTTCAGAAAGTGTTGGTGAAGGTGGCCTTCCGCAATCCGGGCCTCAACCTCACCAACGTCCTCAAGACCCTGCCGCCGGATGCTGATCTGGAGGCACTCAAGACCCTTGTCGCACCCATTGTGGACAAGGTGAGCGGGATCAAGAGGATCGAGGGCGCTCGCGTAGACTAGGCCGCCCGCTTTCTTCTTTTCTTGTCGCTGTTTGTCATGTTATGAAAACAATCTGTTAGAGCCGCGACAAGCTATCTTGTAATATAACTCTATCCCGGGTAATGATTGCAATGTTATTCCCTTTACTTGATTCCTCCCTTTGTATGTTTTTTTACCCTACGCTTTTAGGGAACTTGCCGGTGCAGGCACCTGAGCCGCGAGCGCTGAGTGCGGGACGTCAGCAGCCTACTGGCGGTGCCGCTACCGACAAGAAACCTTGTCGCAACTAGCTGCAGCTCACTTAAGTTGTTGAGCGGACTCGAAACAAAGTAAGGGCGCAACTAGCTACGAGTTGGTTCCTCCGCGCACAGGTTTTCCATACAAAGTGCGGTCGTTCAAGGGAGATAACTTAAAATTTTAAAAAATCTGATTGCTCAAACTTTGGCAACTTAGCTTTTCTGTTGTTTGCTTCCCGGTAAGGCGAATTTTTCTTGAACGACGCCTGGTCCATACCATTATCTTCTCCTTCCCCCCCCCCCCCGGAAAACTTGTGGACGAGGGAACCTTCCTTTCCTTGATAAAAAAGAAAGAAGAGAAAATAAAGATATGGAGCCTTATGGTTCGTTATTGCTTACCGGGGAGTAGGTGCTGCACAAAGTGTCAGATCACATATGCAATAAATAGAAAGCATGAACTTGACAAGATGTGCGGAGCACATGAGCTTTACTTATGCACGGGGTCTGCGCCCGGCTTTGTACAAAGGATTACATGCAACAGCGGCAAGACTTGTACAAAAGGTGGTTGCCGGAACAGGTTCCGGCAACCGCGCCTTACGGGTAAAACTTACGAAGATGCTCAATGTTCCAGGAGTTGCTCACCGGAATGGCGTCTTCGGTCTCAAGGCGGACAGCGCCAGGCCTAGTGACTCGTTTCACCCGGTAAGGGCCTTCCCACTTCGGCGTCAACTTGTTGGAATTCTTGGCGGACTGAACACGCCGAAGAACAAGGTCGCCTTCCTTGAGACTTCTGGCATTAACTTTGCGGCTATGGTAGCGGCGCAAAGCTTGTTGGTAGCGAGCAGCTCGCACAGCAGCCTGAAGACGGTCTTCCTCAAGGAGCAGCGCGTCATCTTCTCGCAGCTGGTCTTTCTCAAGCTCATCATAAGCGAGCACTCGAGGTGACCCGTATACGAGTTCCGTGGGGAGAACTGCCTCTGCTCCATAGACTAGAGCGAAAGGTGTCTGGCCAGTGGCTCGATTTGGTGTCGTCCTGATCGACCAAAGAATCACCGGCAGCTCCTCGATCCAGTTTCTTCCGCACTTGTGCAGCCTGTCAAAAGTTCTGGTCTTGAGCCCGCGCAGCACTTCAGCATTTGCCCTCTCCGCTTGACCGTTGCTTCTCGGGTGAGCAACAGAAGCGAAGCAGACCTTGGCGCCAAGATCTTGGACATACTGCATGAAGGTGCGGCTCATAAATTGTGTACCGTTGTCGGTGATTATCCTGTTAGGGATCCCGAAGTGGCAAACAATCGACCTGAAGAACTTGACTGCTGACTGTGCTGTCACCTTCCTCACTGGTTCCACTTCCGGCCACTTTGTGAACTTGTCGATTGCAACGTACAAGTACTCAAAGCCCCCGACTGCTCGGGGAAAGGGGCCGAGGATGTCGAGCCCCCAGACCGAAAATGGCCAGGATAAAGGGATCGTCTGGAGAGCTTGAGCTGGTTGGTGTATCTGCTTGGAATGGAACTGGCACGCTTCACACTTGGTTACTTGTGCAGTTGCATCCTGGAGGGCTGTCGGCCAAAAGAAACCTTGCCGGAATGCTTTGCCGGCAAGTGCTCTTGCGCCAATGTGGTGACCACATATGCCTCCATGTATCTCTGCCAACAGCTTTTGTCCGTCTTCCCGGTGAATACACTTCAATTTCACACCGTTGAGTCTTCTTCTGTACAGTCTCTTGTCGACAAACTGGTACATACTTGACTGCCGGGCTACTCTTTCCGCTTCTTCTTGCTCTTCGGGAAGTTCTCCTGTCTGAAGGAAATGGACAATCCGCTGTGCCCATGCTGGAGCTGGTGGCTCGACAACAAGGACTAAAGGCAAATCTGCTGCTGCGGGAACATCCGCTTCTACGGCGAGAATCTGTGGCTCTGCCGGAGCTTGACGTTCCCCGGCAAGCTTGCCGGAGCAAAACTTGTCGGGAGCTTCTGCTTCAACGGAACAAACCCTAGAGTTTGCCGGAGCAGATTGCTCCTCAGCGCAAGGCAAATCTGCTGCTACGGGAACGTCCGCTTCTACAGCGAGAACCTGCGGCTCTGTCGGAGCATGACGTTCCTCGGCAAGTTTGCCAGAGCAAAACTTGTCGGGAGCTTCTGCTTCGACGGAACAAACCCTAGGGCTTGCCGGAGCAGACTGCTCCTCAGCGCTCTTGGCGTTGATCTTGGGGACCTTCTTGGCGGCGGCTTTGGGAAGCTCTGCCGGCAAATAGTCACCAGAAATCAACTTCCTCTTCTTGCTCTGTCCAGTTGATGGTGTTACAGATGGTTGAGTCAGCTTGAGCACAAAGATCCCTGGTTCCACAGGTAACTTAAGTGCGGCGCACTTTGATAGACCATCGGCAATGGCATTCTGAGCTCTTGGAACATGCTCCATCTGTAGGCCGTCAAAGTGCTCTTCTAGCTTTCTCACTTCGTCGACATAGGCTTCCATCAACGGACTCTGATAGCTCTTGTTCACTTGGCGGACGACAAGCTGCGAGTCACCCCTGACAATGAGCTTCTTGATCCCAAGGTCTGCCGCGATCCTGAGACCGACAAGCAAGCCTTCATACTCTGCAGTATTGTTTGTTGCTTGCTCCTTGGGAAAGTGCATCTGGACTACGTACTTGAGGTGCTCTCCGGTGGGTGCGACAAGCAGCACGCCAGCGCCTGCGCCTTGCAGCGAAAAGGCACCGTCAAAGTACATCAGCCACTCTTTGCTTGCTTCTTTGACGGGGATGCTTGTTTCTGGAATTTCTTCATCTGGTGTCGGCGTCCATTCTGCTATGAATTCTGCCAATGCTCTGCTTTGGATAGTTGAAGTACTCTCAAACTTGAGGCCAAAGCTTGACAGTTCCAGTGCCCACTCAACAATCCTGCGTATCGCTTCTGGATTCTGTAGTATCCTCTTCAGCAGAAAACGAGTGACAACTGTGATCTCATGTGCTTGGAAGTAATGGCGCAGCTTTCTCGAGGCCATGAGAAGGCCGAAAAGCAATTTCTGCACGCCAGAGTACCTTGACCTAGCCCCCTGCAGAAGGGAACTGACAAAGTAAACTAGGCGCTGTACCATTTTCTTCTGTATCTCCTCGCGCGTCTGCGCAGATCCATCCTTGTCGGGACCAGAGCTTGCCGGGGAAGCCCCCTGCTTGTCGCTGGATGCGTCTGCCATGGTTGCTGGCTCGTCATCTGCCTCCCTCTCTGCCACTAACGCAGCACTAACCACTTGATTGGTTGCCGCTATATACAGCAGCAACTTCTCCTGTGGCTTAGGTGCGACAAGTGTTGGAGCGGAGGACAGGTATCTCTTCAAGTCTTGCAGCACAGCCTCCACTTCCGGAGTCCATTTCATTGGACCCGCCTTTTTCAATATTTTGAAAAACGGCAGGGCGCGCTCAGCAGACCTAGAGATAAACCTGCTGAGAGCAGCCACGCAACCGGCAAGTCTTTGTACATCCTTGACGCGCTTTGGTGCTTCAATCTGCTCAATAGCCTTGATCTTGTCAGGATTGGCTTCGATTCCCTGCTGAGCCCGAGAAGCTTGCCAGAGGGGACTCCAAACACACACTTCTCGGGGTTGAGTTTAAGGTTGATCTTGCACAGATTTGCAAAGGTCTCGTCTAAATCTTGAATCAGAGTTGCCTTGTCCTTGCTCTTGACCACTATGTCATCCATGTAGGCTTCCACATTTCTGTGTATTTGTGGCTTAAGAGTGACATGGACTACTCTTGCAAATGTTGAACCAGCATTTTTCAAACCGAAAGGCATCCGTATGAAACAGTACGTGCCACATGGAGTGATGAATGCGGTTTTCTCCTCATCTTCTTCTGCCATGAAGATCTGATGGTATCCTGAGTATGCGTCAAGAAATGAAAGCAAATCACATCCGGCCGTGGAGTCAACAATCTGGTCAATGCGCGGCAAAGGAAATGGGTCTTTGGGACAAGCTTTGTTAACATCGGTAAAGTCGATACAAAGTCTCCATTTCCCGTTCGCCTTGCGCACGGCTACAGGATTGGCCAACCACGTAGGATGGAGCACTCCTCTGACAAGGCCTGCTGCTTCCAACTTCTTGATTTCTTCTGCTATGAATTCTTGGCGCTCCACTGCTTGCTTCCTGACCTTCTGCTTGACGGGCCGCGCATGAGGACCAACGGCAAGATGGTGCTCAATTACTTTCCTGGGAACACCGGGGATGTCAGACGGTTGCCACGCGAACATGTCGACATTCGCCCGCAGGAAAGCAATGAGCGCGCTTTCCTATTTAGGGTCGAGAGTGGCACTGATGGTGAAGGTACCACCAGTGCCGTCCTCCTTGGCGGACACCTTCTTGGTTTCTGGCGGAGCTTCCATTGTTTTCTTATACTTGCCGGTGGAGCTCGATGGTGCGTCCTCGACGGCAGCGCAGCACTCCGAAGAGGTGCGCTTGCCGGAGTGGGCATCAGAACTCTTGCCGGACTTGGTCTTCTTCCCCCCGGGAGCTTCAACGGCAGGTGACTTGCGACCTGTTGCGGCCGCCGCTTCCCGGTAGATCTTGTCGGCGCAGATAAGAGCATCCTTCTTGTCGCCAGGGACAGAGATGACGCTCATCGGGCCTGACATCTTCAGCATGTTGTATGCGTAGTGAGAGGCTGCCATGAACTTGGCGAGTGCTGGACGGCCGAGTATCCCATTATAAGGCAACGGAAAATCGGCAACGTCAAAAGTGACCCTCTCAGTCCTGAAGTTCATCTTGCTGCCAAATGTTACTGGCAACGTGACCTTCCCCTTCGGCTTGCTCCTTCCCGGGTTGATTCCTTGGAATGTGCCGGTCTCTTCAAGCTCGCTGTCAGGGATCTGGAGTTTCTGGAGTACAGCGGAGGAGATCAGGTTCAAGCCGGCCCCGCCGTCAACTAGCATCTTAGTGACCTTGAGGTTGCGGATAGTTGGTGAAACCAACATCGGCAAGCACCCGACCGCAGTTGTGCGATCAGGGTGGTCCTCAATATCAAAGATGATAGGCGTGCTGGACCATTTCAGAAGCTTGCGTGACTCGACAGGTGGTTCTGCCGCATTGACTTCCCGCATCCACTGCTTGAGTTGGCGGTGCGAAGTATGCAGAGAGGCACCGCCGTCAACGCATAAGACCTCTGTGGCTTTCTGGAACTCCTGCTCACTGGTCTCGACTTCATCCATGTCTTCGTCGTTGTCGTCGTCTTCATCCTTGTCGCGGCCGCGGGGAGGTCTGTCTCCTTGCCGCTGCTTGGCTTTGCCGCAGCGTCCTCCCCGGCCGGCGCGCTTCTTGCCAGATTCTCCAGCGCCTCCTTGGGCCCTCTCCTTGTCGCGTCGCTCGTATTCAGCTTTTTGCTGTTGGACAAGCTGCTCGACCTTCTTGCAGCTCTGGAGGTCATGGCCCTTGGTGCGGTGGATCTTGCAATACTGCTTGTCGGTGCCGTCCTGCTTGTCGGCGACCGCCACAGCCTGGTAGTTGGTGCATGCGGCAATCTCCTTGCCGGAGCTACCAACTTTGGCTTTATTGGCGCCACCTTCGTTGCCGGACTGCTCAATGACTAGCACATCTTTGCATTTCTTCTTCCTGTTGTTCCGCCGCCGGTTTTTCTTTGCCGGGGCAACATCCTCGCTGTCAGATCCTCCTGCTCCTGTATTCTCTCTGGGGAGTTTCCTTCCTTCCTCGGCCCGTGCACACTTGTCGGCCAGGGCATACAGCTCACTGACGTCTCTGATCTTGCACATCGCCATCTCCTCCCGCATCCTGCGGTTACGCACGTTCTGATGGAACGCGCTGATGACCGCGGCAGGGTGGACATCTGGGATGTTGTGCTGTACATGGCTGAATCTCTGAATGTACTTGCGCAGGGGCTCTCCTTCCTTCTGGGCGAGTAGATGAAGGTCACTCTCTTGGCCATGAGGTTTGTGGCCGCCTGTAAAGGCGCCGACAAACTGATGGCATAGGTCTGCCCAGGAGGATATGGAGTTGTCCGGCAAGTGCATGAGCCAGGATCTGACGTTGGGCTTGAGCACCAGCGGGAAGTAGTTGGCAAGGATCTTGTCGTCCCGCCCCCCGGCAGCCTGCACCGCGATGGTGTAGATGCTGAGGAACTCCGACGGATGCGACTTGCCGTCGTACTTCTCTGGTATGTCTGGCTTGAAATTCTTCGTGCTGGGCCACTGGACTTGCCGCAGCTCACGAGTAAACGCAGGGCAACCTACCGCGTACGGCAAGTCGCCTGGTTCCCCTGGCGCATGCATGTCGACAGAGGGCCCAGCGTGCTGGTTTGATTGACGTCGCGCTTCTCTTTGGCGCTCGATGCGAGTACGAGCGTCTTCTTGCTGTCGTTCGTGAAGAACTTGGCGCTGATCGTGACGAGCTCGTGGATCTGATGACGCGGTGGAGTCGCTGTCGAGGTGGATCCGGCGAGTCGGCGATCTTGGCCTTCGGGGCGGAGAGTGCACAGTGGTTGCACCCCCACCGGTCTTGTCGCCACCGCCTCGTGCCTGGCTGACTTGCTGCGGCTGCGACGTGCTCGGCTGCCGTTGAGTGTCGCCGTTGGCGAAGCCGATGAGACTCTGAATGGTGGCCCTCCAGTCGTCGATCTTGTCTGCCGTTGGAGGGTAGTCCAGGAGCAGTTGAGCTCGCGCCAAAGCTTCTGCTGGAGTGGCGGGTGGCGGTGGCGAACGGTGCGAGGAGTGGGATATGCTCGGACTTCTAACTATGTTAGAAGGAGCAGTATCCCGTCCAGGTGACCGTGCCTCGCTCGTGCCAGCATGTTGGCGTGCATGTTGGTCTTGAGCACTCCGAGATCCACCAGCTCGATCTTGGTCCAGCAAACGCATGGTACCGTGAGTACCATGACGCTGCCGGTCCCGCGCCTCCTGAGATGGGCGCGGTGCATGTACGGACGCCAAGGTCTTGGAGTGCGCCCGGTCGTTGTGGGAGCCGGCTACGCCGCCGATGGGCAGCGCAGCCTTGTCCTTGGACCTGGCAGCACCATGAGCTCCCTCGTCGACGCCCGTTCTTCCGCCGGCGTCTGCCCCATCAGCCGTTTGCTCCGGCGGTGGTGGGTTCGGCGCGGACGGAGCAGCCGCCTCCAAAGCCTTCTTCTTCGGCGACATGTCGATGAAGATAATGAAGATCTAGCTCATGTGAACGCCGGATCTGGTTCACACAACCTCGACGCCCCCTACCTGGCGCGCCAAAGATGCCGGGGTCCTGATCCATGAGCACCTACGGGACTGGCGGACCGAGTCCCTTTCGGTTCGGCAGGGGCGGAGGTCGCACGAAGAGCGGATCGAGGCGAAGCACACGAGCGGTTTACCCAGGTTCGGGCCGCACGGATGCGTAAAACCCTACTCCTGCTTTGTGGTTTGTATTGAGTTCTTGCTCGGGAGCGCGGAGTGCTACAGTACACTCCAGCAGCTAACGAGACCGAGCATGAGTGTTCTCTTTCTCCTAGCTAGCTAACCCCCTCTACGTTGCGCATGGGCCTCCTTTTATTTGCTAAGGGGTCACCGACAGGTGGCTACGTAGACAAGGGTAAGAATGGAAAGGTGCTGCGGTAGGTACAGCTACCTGCTACAGTGTATCATACCTAACCCTGACGGTAGGGGACAAGGACATTAAATGCCCGTCTGCGTCGTCTAAATAGTGTAAAAGGGACCATCAGGGACGCCACCACTCGCCACGATGGCGATCTTGTCAGCGCCGCTTGCCACCGCGCACCCCTGGCTGCACAGCCTCCCGCCACGTACGCCTGGAAGGGTCCCAGAGCGACACGTTGGTGGATGTGCTGGAGCGCGGGCACAGAGTGGTAGCTTGCCGCGGCAAGCGCCTTGCCGCGGTCGTTATCTTGTCGCGTCTGGGAGCTTGTCGCTCACCGGGCCTTGCCGGGACGCGTGGCGCATCGCGGCAAGTTCCTTGAGGTGCCTTGGTTGGCCTTCCCGGCAAGCTCCTCTTGCCGGGGTCTTGAGATGCCTTTGTTGGCCTTCCCGGCAAGCTCCTCTTGCCGGGGCCTTGTCTCCTTGGCTTGGATACTTTGTTCTTGAATGGCTCCAAAGGAACCACGGAGGACCTTGGCGGTCACCCGGCAAGCCTTGCCGCGGGATGCTGCGACTGCCCATGCACAAGTTCGGGATACTAAGGTACCCCTACTCTAGTACACCGACAATATGTCATATGACGAGGTGGCTTTCCAGTGCCCTATAGGCGCTGGTTCATGTTCGTCTTCTACATCGTCGTCCATACCGTCGATGTCTTCGGAGTCGAAGTCGAGCATGTCGGTTAAATCATCGACAGTGGCTACGAAGTGGGTGGTGGGTGGGCGTCGAATTTCTTCGTCGTCCGCATCCCAATCCTGTTGGCCATAGTCCGGCCAGGGCTCTCCTGACAAAGAGAGAGACTATAGTGAATTCAGAATGTCGCCGAAGGGCGAGTGCTGAAAGATATCCGCGGCGGTGAATTCCATGATCAGCGCCCAATCGGATTCGATTGGCAGGGGCGCGGGCGGTTCGGAGTCAGAAAAAGAGTCCGGCACCTTGGAGTCACGGGCTGCGCAAAGGGTTATGCTGGTGTTCGGCTCGACCGCCGTTGAGACTGCAGCCCCTGAGGCGGTGTCTAACCACCTGTCTTCGATTGGCGCAGTTGGCTCCGAGCTAAGGGTCGGAGCTGATGCGGGCGCGGCCTCTGGGGTACTGTTCAGCGGCAGAGCTAGGTCATACCCATCACGACAGTGTGGCGCGCCCGGCTGTGGCTCGAATCCGTCGAAGATCAAGTCTCCGCGGATGTCGGCCGTGTAGTTCAAACTTCCAAATCTGACCTGACGGCCAGGGGTGTAGCTTTCAATCTGCTCCAGATGGCCAAGCGGATTAGCCCGCCGGGCAAAGCCGCCGAATACGAAGATCTGTCCGGGGAGAAAAGTCTCACCTTGGACCGCATCGCTATCGATGATAGTAGGAGCCATCAGGCCTAACAGCGACGACATAGAGGAACTCTCAATGAAAGCACCAATGTCGGTGTCAAAACCGGCGGATCTCGGGTAGGGGGTCCCGAACTGTGCGTCTAGGCCGGATGGTAACATGAGGCAGGGGACACGATGTTTTGCCCAGGTTCGGGCCCTCTTGATGGAGGTAAAACTCTATGTCCTGCTTGATCAATATTGATGATATGGGTAGTACAAGAGTAGATCTACCACGAGATCAGAGAGGCTAAACCCTAGAAGCTAGCCTATGGTATGATTGTATGTTGTGATTGTTGTCCTACGGACTAAAACCCTTCGGTTTATATAGACACCGGAGAGGGTTAGGGTTACACAAGGTCGGTTACAAAGGAGGAGATATCCATATTCGTATTGCCTAGCTTGCCTTCCACGCCAAGTAGAGTCCCATCCGGACACGAGACGAAGTCTTCAATCACAGTCCGGCCAATGGAGATAGTCCGGCTGTCCAGAGACCCCCTAATCCAGGACTCCCTCAACGTACTCACTTGACCCCTTCGAGGTTGGTATACTATGTGACACTCCACTCATGTGCATACATAGGTATTGTTGGAACGGTCGAACGACGAGGAGGAGTGTGAGCGCAAATGTACAACTACACCATCCGCGAGGGAAGCATGGAAGAGAAGACGGAAGAAGCAGAGCTACTACAAGCTACAGCCACCGGACATCCGGTACCTGACGCAGCCCAGACGGCCAGAAGAACTCCAAGCGACGAGTGCTACAGCGACCGGACGTCCGACGAATACCGGACGTCCGATGAGTCCCAGCGCCCGGACGACCGGCGCCGACCGGACGACCGGCGCCGACCGGACGACCGGTGCCACTACACCCGAGAAGAGTCAACGGACATCCACGCGCACCGAACGTCCGGACCGTCCTGAGCCACCGGACGTCCGACCCCCACCGATTGTCTGGTACCTGCATGTGCGCAGCCGCGGGCCTTTGGCCTTGTACCCCTCTCCCACTTACCCCTTCGTGGCTAAGACTATAAATAGACCACCTCCACCTCCTTTCTAGGTTTAGCGTTGTGTTAGCTCATTTGTGAGAAAGAGCTTCGCTCATCCATATCGGATCTACTCCTTGAGAGAGACCGCATCCCCTCTTCGGAGAAGATCCACCTTGGATTCAAGACCCCTTTATGGGAAGATCCCCTTGTGGATTCAAGACCTCCTCATGGAGAAGAATCGGTTATCCTTTGTATCGTCCTTTGTTGACTTTGGATCTTGTATCTCCTCTCGTGTTTCGAGGATCTAGCACATGTGTGATTTAATCTTGTTGGTTTGAGTGTTTCTCTTTGTGTCCCTTTGTGATTTCCCCTTGTGTTTCCCCTCGTGTTCTTCGTGTTCTTAGTTGGGATCCACTCCTTTCGTGAAAGATCGGCCATATAGGGTTCCACCCTACATCATCTTGGTATCATGAGCCACGTTGATCATGATTTCGGAGCCTCCCCTCTTCGTTTTCTAGCTTGATTTTGTTGTGTTCTTCCCTAATTTCGAAAATCCCCACCAAAAATAGCCCCAATTTTTTTTTGTGATTTGTTGGTTTGATGAAGTTTTGTTGATTTTGATCCATGGATTTGCTTGGTTTCAAGTGGATCTAGCATCTCCCCAAGTTTCCCCATCTTTCATCCACGAAATCTCCTCAATTTTGACCCCAAAATCCCCAATTTCCACCCAAAATCGCGTCCCACATCTAAAATTTCGCGTTGACCCCGACCCACCGGACGACCGGCGTTTTACGGACGTCCGGCACCCCAGGAACAACCGGATGACCGGAACCCCAAACCCTAGCCAAATTTACGGATTCCGAGCCCGGCCGGACGTCCAACGACGGGACATCCGTCCTTTTACAAACGTTTGTAACCTTTAGATATTAACTTTGGTTGATTTTTGTTTCGGCCATAACTAATTCATGCAAACTCCAATTTTGACGTTCTTTAGCTCGTTTTGAAACTCTTGACATCCCCCATCCCACAAAAATACCGCCAACATCTTTTGACTCCATCAAATTTTGTGAACTTTGGCATCTTTGCCTAGGGCTTCCACCACATCATCCGCTACACCACCACCGACTTCCGCAACCTAACCAATTTTGTTCCCCGTCGCATATGTGGTTGCTTGAGTAGTGATTAGAGTCTCCTAAGGTGTTTCGGCTACTTAGGGACGGTTGCTTATTCATCAACCACCACCACCACTTCCGCATAGGCTTGCCCACCATACACTTCAGCCACCCCAACTTAATCCAATTTTGTTTGAGTTGTGAGTTGTGTCTCCTAAGGTGTTTCGGCTACTTAGGGACGGTGACCTTCAACTACGACTCATATAACCCAATAACCCTCCACTTCCGCATTGCCTACTCACATAACCCATCATTGCATTTCCGCAATCCCATTGAGCTTCCGCAGCACCACCACCGCATCCCGCTACCACCATTTTGACATTTGACATTTGAGATTTTGAATTTGCGGTTTTCCTGTTTCCTAAGGTGTTTCGGCTACTTAGGGACGAGTCTCCATCATCCTGGTATCTACGTCAAGAACACCACCACTCATCATCTCCAAGGTCGGTAACCTCCATATCATCTTGGTATCGTGGTATCCCTCCATTGTATATTCCCTTGCCATTGCATTGATAACCCCTAGCCCATTTTGCGTCACTTGCCTATCGAGACTAGCCTTTGAGTATTGCCGGCAACGTAACTTGTGCACATTAGTGATCTACACCGTCCATTGCATACATACGATATCATATTGGTACCATATCATCTCGTGTGCCTCAAGTTTGTTCCCGCATATATACAATTGCTATCTTGGTTTGTGCATTTCACAGTATGGCCATATACAAAAAAAAGAATAAGCTTTTAAGCAAAAGAGAAAGATCAAAGAAGCTTGTAAGAAATAGCCATAGCATCATACCACATTGCATATAAGATCATCTTGGATCACATTGAGAGAAACACCGGGAACCATACATACATAGCATACTTGGGATAGAAAGTTGATACATTTTGCATATCATAGGTTGTGCACAAGTGTCGTATCCGCCTATAGAGCAATCGTGCTAGCGTCTCCTGAGTTGTGCAACACGAGCGTTTTCCGTGGATTCCACATTTTGAGCTCATTCCTTGGTTGCACAACCCCATTTATCTATCTGTGTGTGTGTTTCCGTGTACCACATATTGCTATTGGTCTACTTGTTTCACTTGCGAATTTGTGAATCTCTTTCAACATTATTGACTCTTGCTAACTTTTTGCATCAAATTTTTGTGCCACTATCCTCACCGAGCTCCACCATAAGCCTTATTTGGTGTGAGAAATCGACAAGATCGGTACCAATTGTGCTATTTCCTTGTTACACTATTGAGTGATCATTGATCCATCTTCAACATCGGTCAAGGTACATTTGGTATAGTTCTTCTCTTTCTCCCACTCATATTTGCTCGAGTCTTGTGATGGATAAGCAAGGCATTTCATCTTCGGTCTACAACAACAAGGAGTTTGATGCCACGAACAACTCCAACGATGCCAAGATGCAAGCTCAAATCGAGGAGATCAAAGCCCTCATCAAGTCCTACAAGAGGTCTTCCTCATCTTCGAGAAGATGCTCAAGAGCACATGCCTCCGAGCTACCATCTCCGGCAAAATCACATCGGCATTGACACCATCACCAACAAGGATGTGAAGGTCAAGAGCTCAACACCAACAACCGCTCAATGACTTCACCATCTCCCTTGGCATCTTCGCCAAGCGACTTCAAGGCATCTTCGCCCATGGACATACGACATCTTCGCCCACAAGCACTTCAAGAGAAGCTCCCCAAGCTCAAGTCCGCGACTTCCACAAGCTACTATGACCTCGACACCAACCATGAGATTCCTTTCTATGGGACTCTAGAACCCGAAGAGTATCTCGAGTGGGAGTGTTTGATGGATGACTACCTCCAGCTACATCAAGTTCCTCCTGAAGATCAAGTGAAGTGAGCCACAAGGAACTTCCACGACTACGCGTCCACATGGTGGCTTCACGCACCTTCGGAGACCTACGACATGAGTTGGCCCAAGACGAATAGAGCTTTGTGGCGAGAGTTCGTGCCTCCAACCTACACGGAACAACTTCAACACCAATTGGAGAACACCATCCAAGGATCCAAGTCCATCAATGAGTACTTCAAGGAGATGAAGACTGCCTTGCGATGAGACGGCGTGGACGACCCCATTTCGATTAAGTTCCACTTCATGATGGGATTGCACAACGACATCTCCAAGACGATCTTCCTCGAGAACTACAAGTCCCCCAACGACAACTACATTGGTGCTCTCAAGGCGGAACAAGAACTCATGAAGGCCAAAGCTTCTCCACCCCAAGCTCACTTCGTGACGACCAAGCTCCATGAGAACGAGCATGAGGATAGTACCACCACGATGGCCAAGCCCGACGAGCTCCAAGACGATGCTCCCAAGTTCGACTTCACCGCCATCCCTCTTTGTGGCATTGATGATGCCGAGTCTACTTCGACTCTTTTTCAAGATGGTGTGGCGACGACTACGACTACAAAGACCAACAAGGACCAAGCTTTGGAGGTGAGCGACATGGTGACGAGCAAGGATGATGCTTCCATCTTAGGAGGCGAGAGTGATGATGTGCCACCTTCGGCCTTCATCCACGGCGACGATAATGAGATGGTTGAGCATGGGATTTTCCCTTAGACCACGACGACATATGATGACTTGAGTGACTTTAGCCACCATATTGAGAGCGAGAGTGACTTCACCACTAGCCCCATATATGATGTGTTGCCACAATTCCCATGTGAGGAGAGCCACAACCCCCACCACTTGAGTGAGATGAGTGACTCCACCATACGTGAGATTGAGTGCACCTACCTTGAGGGAGTGAGTGAACCAACACATAGAGAGAGTGAGATAGTTGATAGGTCATGTGAGGCCACTTTCAACATTAATGACTTGACCTCTACCTCTATTGTGTCTTCTCATTTGGTGCTAGGTCCCATATATGATGACGCGCCGATTCTCGATGACTTCGTCTTTCCTTTGGACAAGATGATGGCCATGGTGGAATATGATGCACCCCCACATGGTTCCATCAAGATGAAGATGACCACCATTTGGTCTTTCCCACCTCACGCACACCACATGAGTGGAATGACAAAGGTAACATAGGTGAAGGTGATGCTCTAGTCCCACTAGTGGACATTCTCGACATTGATTGCTTACATGATGTTGATCAACCTATTACCATGCTTCATGCTAGTGCTAATTCCCCATGTGATGATTTACCCATTTATGATGAGTATGATGATTGCCATGTGGAGTCTATTAGTTGTGATGCCATGTTACATAGGATTTCTTGTGCTAATTCTCTCGGTCACATCTTGTTTGCCAATCCGCTTGACTTGTCATATGCTATGCATGAGATCAATCATATGTCATATTTGCAATCTCTTCATAATGACTATGCATATGCTATTAAAATAAACCCAATTTGCACATATGACATAGATGACAAGCCTATGGTTATTGGCATTTGTTTCTCTTGTGATGATATTGACATGCTACCTTTGCATCATCTATATCATATGCCATGCCATAACCACCTAGCTTCGGATATGCATTGTTTTGGATATTGTCCATTTTCTCCATATGATGTTTCCATTATTGCTCATGAGGAAACCCCCATAGTTTCCTCATACATGTTTGGAGATTTTGATCACTCCCATCCATTGCATGATCCCAATACTTATGTGCACAATATGCTTCCCATGAATAAACATGCTATTGATGTGCCATATACTTGTATGCTCAATTTGCATCCCCATCGTGTTATACACAATAACTATTCTTTCATGATGGATGACATGTTCTTATACCATGTGTCAAATTTCTTTGAGCGATGCTTCTCTTGTGCTAACTTTCACGTGCACATACACATCAAGATGGATGATGTGTACATTTACCGCACGGACACTTTCTTTGGTTTGTGTCTCTTTTGTGTAGGTACTCATGAATACTTGTCAACCTCGCAATCCCATGAGTTGACAAAACAAGCTCTAGAGAGCAATGATGAGCTGGGATCCCATGGATTGTCTTTCCCACCGCTCTCTTCGCGCAAATACTTCGCGCATTTCTTCGACATGGCCCTCACTTGGATATGGGTTATTGTCCATTATATATCATTTTCCCATCTTGCCATGTTCACTTTGCATGATATGCTCATTCCTATACCTTTGCCATGCATTTGTGACCCATGCTTTGCATTACACATGATGATTGATTCTCATACTTGTATGTCTATTTGCAAGCTTGGTGGAGATATTGCTTGTTATTGCCATGTTTTCTTTGTGCCCCATACCTATGATGATATTATGATCTTGCTTTGTGTTCGTGGTTGCGATATGTCATGTGCATTGTCCATGCCTATTATTTGCTCTCGTGACATAATTGCCATGATTTACTCTAGTGTGTTGCATCTTCGCTCCACAAGCTTGCATGAATTGATTACTACTTGCCTTGTTGCATCACTGATGATTCATACTTTCTCATTTCATGCGGTTGATGACAACCATCTACATGCTTTGCACATGATTATTATTGCTTGCCGTCATATATCTCCATATGTTGTCTCTCTCGTGCTAGATGATTTTCCATGTATTGAGCACAACCATGATTTTAGTCTTGCTAATGAGATTGCCCCCATAGCATTCTCACATATGTTTGGAGATTTTGACATATTCCTTGTGAAGCATGCTTGTCTTACCTCTTTGCACCATATTCCCCGTGCCATGAATACTGCCATTGTTGCATCATATTGTTGATGCACTTGTGCTTCTAATGGTTATGTGCAAGAGAAGAGAATCATCATGATGGATGATGTGTTTATCTACCATGCGCATACGTTCTTTGCTTTGTTTTGTGCATGTGTAGGATACTTGGACCTTGTGTCAACTTCCACGTCACGTGAGTTGACAATCCGAGCTCTTGAGAGCGAACCACCTTCTACCACGACGATTCTACATCGCACTTGCTTGTACTTCGACATTGTGAAGGACGCACAAGGACATCCTTTCAAGGTGATATCCTTCTCTTTTGAGAACCCCCAAACCATGAACATGGATATTATGGATCATACTACTTGTGTTGCTTTCCTCATGAGACTTATTATTCATCTTGGACCACTTGATTGCACACTTGTTAGAGATCTTGCTTTAACTTGTCATTTTCACCATTCCATGCATCATGGTATATATGCCTTGTGTGTTGCATCCAATTCTTGGATTACTTGCTCCTCCCATATGTTTGGTTGCAACAATGTCATCACTTCACATATGCCATGTCCCATTGATTGCTACATGCTTGCCTTGATTGCCGCACACATGATGAACAATTGCTCTTTCTATTGTGTTGAGTGCCACACGATATTCACTACACCCAATGCACATTATGCTTGGATTTTCTTGCACTTGACCCATGTGTTTAGACACTTCATTTTATTTGGTGTTGTGAATGATTCCTATGCCTACCATAGACCTTTCATTGAGCAATTTGTGAATGCTTGCTATGAACTTGAGGTAGATGATTCTTCTCTTGTCACACATATTTGCATCACTACCTCAAATTTACATGCTTGTCCCCATGATATCTTTGCTTGTGCTCAATTTATGTGCTTATATGCCATGTCACAATCCTTTGTCAAACCATATGCTTTGCATGATGACGACACTTGTTTGGTGAATCACCTCTTGAATGCTTGGTTTTGCACTAACGCTAGCCACATTTGTTTTTCCAAGTGTTTGTTGTCTTTGCTCCTTTTGAAGGAATCCCAAGATGGTGCGACATTGGAGAGTGCCCATTTCGAGCTTCAAGATGACGAGAACTTGGTGATCGACCACTCCTACATGGCGATGCCATCTCTTTCCCAAGGTGATTTGGATTTCGATATGAGGTCGAATCTTTCCCAAGGGAGGGGAGATGATGCGGAGCATCCTAAGGACATCACCATGTCAAGAGTCTGTTCGGCGAGTGACACGTGCGACATCTACTTCACATACACAAAGGTGAATCATCTCCTTTACACATGCTCATTTGAACCCTTCGAGGTTGGTATACTACGTGACACTCCACTCATGTGCATGCATAGGTATTGTCGGAACGGTACGGACGACGAGGAGGAGTGTGAGCGCAAGTGTACAACTACACCATCCGCGAGGGAAGCATGGAAGAGAAGACGGAAGAAGCGGAGCTGCTACAAGCTACAGCCACCGGACATCCAGACGCCACCGTATATCCGGTACCTGACGCAGCCCAGACGGCCAGAAGAACTCTAGGCGACAAGTGCTACAGCGGCCGGACGTCCGACGAATACCAGACGTCCGATGAGTCGCAACTCCTGGACAACCGGCACCGACCGGACGACCGGTGCCACTACACCCGAGAAGAATCAACGGACATCCACGCGCACTGAACGTCCGGACCGTCCTGAGCCACCGGACGTCTGACCCCCACCGGTCGTCTGGTACCTGTCTGTGCACAGCCGCGGGCCTTTGGCCTTGTACCCCTCTCCCACTTACCCCTTCATGGCTAAGACTATAAATAGACCACCTCCACCTCCTTTCTAGGGTTAGCGTTGTGTTAGCTCATTTGTGAGATAGAGCTTCGCTCATCCATATTGGATCTACTCCTTGAGAGAGACCGCGACCCCTCTTTGGAGAAGATCCACCTTGGATTCAAGACCCCTTTACAGGAAGATCCCCTTGTGGATTCAAGACCTCCTCACGGACAAGAATCGGTTACCCTTTGTATCGTCCTTTGTTGACTTTGGATCTTGTATCTCCTCTTGTGTTTCGAGGATATAGCACATGTGTGACTTAATCTTGTTGGTTTGAGTGTTTCTCTTTGTGCCCCTTTGTGATTTCCCCTCATGTTTCCCCTCGTATTCTTCGTGTTCTTAGTTGGGATCCGCTCCTTTCGTGAAAGATCGGCCGTATAGGGTTCCACCCTACATCATTTTGTTGATAAATTTTTGTCACCCCAATTTTTTTTATTTTCAAAAAATTGTACGCGGACATGAATATCTTCAGGAAGTTTGGCTCTAGGAAGAACTCCAAGGGTGTTATTGGGGAGTCTTCTGAAAGTGATCTCCACCCTCGAAGGTTGGCAGAGGTACGGCTGTGCAAATGGCTGCACACCCCGTTCCTGGAACAGGCTGGAATTCTTCGGGAGTTCATGCAATATGTTGCAAACGTCGGCCTACTGACTTCATCTCAGATGAGTGGGACCAGCACCAAATCCTCACAAATATCTTTATTCAGAGTTTTACTTTCCTGCCTAGGAATAATCCTCTTGAAGTGAGCTTTGATTTATATGATGAAAACCATCAGATGCCACTTACTGAATTTTGTGATATATGCTTGATCCCTTCTGATGGGAGCTTAGCCGAGCCTAGGTCGGCTGGGTTTGAGGACTTTTATCGCACTTTGACAGTGGGAGATGAGAAAGGGGTGTCAGCCACCATGGCTGCTAGCATACACTTTCCTGCCGTACATTATTTTGCTTTATTTGTTGCTAAGTGATTGCTTGCTAGAAAGAAAGTAGGTGCGCTCAGTGCACCAGACTTTGTTGTTTTATGCCGAGCACTAGAGGGCGAGAACACCCATAGATTGGGTGCTATTGTGGCTCGTCACCTCCATCTTAATAAATCCCAGGGTGAAATACATGGTGGGATTTTTCCTACTCGTTTGGTGGCTCACTTTGAGGTCGAGATACGCCCTCATGATTACCCTTTGACCAAAGTCTACCTAGACAGGGCAGCCATGGAACACCATCATTTTCTTGCAAGAGATTATCCTGACATTCCCATTCCTTATAACCTGGTTTTTAGCATTAAAACTCATGATATTATTCCATTGCATGCACCTACTTTGTTTGACTCTGCTACCAGGGGCAGATATAGGATCATGCCTGCGGACATCATCACCTACCAGAACGCTCAGACTGCAGCGTAAGCAGCACAGCAGGAGCCCCAACAGCTGGACGAGTGGATGCCCGCTCCTCCGCACCCCTACTACCCTTCAGGCTACTGATCGACTACCAAGTTAGGCCAAAAGCCTAAGCTTGGGAGAGTACGTGTTTCCACCAACTTTACATTCATGTTCACTTATTCCATTTGTCGGTGTCCACACTTTTTCATAGTATCATCCATTCTTAGATTGATTTTCTTGCCTTCTTCTTGTGTGTTTGAAAACTTAAGAAAAAAAACCAAAAAATTAGTTATAGTTAATTTACTTTCTATGCATGCTTAGTATTATTATTAAAAAGAAAACCCAAAAATATTTCCTTATTCTTCTCTTGCTTGTTGGGAGCTTTCCCGTGTAAATAGTTTTTCTCGTTTTTGTCTTTTTCCTTATTTGCTTGTTCAAGAAAACCAAAAACACCAAAAATATTTCAGTGTGTTTCTCTGAATTTCTTTTCTTTTTATTCGAGTTGTACCAAGGAGAAGACCACGATGAAAATGTTGAATGGCTCTCACATGAATAACTGTTGAACTAATAAAGAGCACATTTTACCTTGTCTTCTCCTGTTGAATAAAATGTTTTGCAGATTCCAGCTTAGTCCATGGCACTCTTGCACTATTATTATTTTCACATTGTTTGGTCGTGCAAGTGAAAGGCAATAATGACGATATTCGATGAATTGGCCATGGCAGAGAGAAACCGGTATGAACTCGACTTGTTCTGTGTGTGTAAATATGTTTAACCTAGTATCCATGATTCGGCCCATTATGATTAAACATGTTTGCAATGACAATTAGAGATTATAGTTTCTCATGCCATGCATAAGTAGCTGGGAGTTGATAATGATATATCTTGGATATCAACATAGCGTTAAAATGATTGTGATGTAGTATGATGATATGGTATCCTCCCCTGAATGTTCGAGTGGCTTGACTTGGTACATGTTCATGCATGTAGTTGAATCAAAACCAACATAGCCTCTATGATATTTATGTTCATGGTGTTCATATCCTACTCATGCTAGTGTCCAATGTTACTTATGCATAATGCATGGTTATGATTGTTGTTGCTCTCTAGCTGGCGGCTTCTCAATCTAAATTGCTAGCCTTTGCCTGTACTAAGTGGGAACTCTGCTTGTACATCAAAAACCTTGAACCCAAAGTTATTCCAGATGAGTCCACCATACCTAGCTATGTACGGTATTACCCTGCCGTCCTAAGTAAATTTGCATGTGCCACCTCTAAAAACTTCTAAAAATTATCCGTTTGTGTGCCTGGATCGTTCATGGAACGACAGGAGGTGGTCGGTATCTTCCATGCTAAGCGGGTTATTCTCAGGTCGAGTGTTTATTCACTTGCCATCGCACGAGAAAAGGGCGGTAATAGGGATGCCCAGTCCCAAACTGCAAAATACAAAAAGAGTTAATCGCTCGAATAATCAAACAAAGACTCCCAATGGAGTCAAAACCTTTACTTTTATTGCTTGGGAACCGCCACTAGCCCGTTTAGCATGGGAGATATTGATAACTGATGGTCGTGAAGTAAATGAGAAGGGTGCATCTCTCAAAATATTATTTGCCTCGGTTTTAAAAATTGAGCTCTGACACCTCTGCAAATCATTGCTTCCCTCTGCGAAGGGACTACCTATTTACTTTTATGTTGTGTCATCACCTTCAAAAACAAGCGCCAGTTGTCATGATTTATGCATTGTGTGTAGCTAATGTTGGGTGCATCATGACTAGATCTTTTCTACCATGAATTACAATGTTTAGTCGCTGCTTGAACTTTGGAGGTGCTCCGCATTTATGTTTTGCGGTCTCAGAAAGGGCTAGCGAGATACCACTATTGTCATATTATATCATGGTTGTTTTGACAACGTGTTTCTGTTTGAGATATCTTATTATTGCTCACTAACTGATTATGTCATTGATATGAGTCATTATAATCTTTAAGAGTTATTGTCGACATGGTTAGTTATAATGTTGGTTGAAAACCTAGGTGATGTTTAAGCTTATTTATGCAAACAAGAGCAGAAGAGTTTGTAAAAGTTTTTCTTTTTCACTTTAGTTTATCAACTAAATTGCTTGAGGACAAGCAAAGGTTTAAGCTTGGGGGAGTTGATACGTCTTCAACGTATCTACTTTTCCTAACACTTTTCCTCTTGTTTTGGACTCCAATTTGCACGATTTGAATGAAACTAACCCCGGACTGACGTTGTTTTCAGCAGAACTACCATGGTGTTGTTTTTGTGCAGAAATAAAAGTTCTTGGAATGGAACGAAACTTTGTGAGGATTTTTTTATATCAATAATAAGAATTTCTCGAGCCAAGACCTGCCGAAGAGGGGTACCTGGGTGGGCACAACCCACGAAGGCGCGCCCCCTCTCCTGGCGCGCCCAGGTGGGTTGTCCCCACCTGGTGGCCCCGCTGACCCTGAAACCAACGCTATAAAATCCTATTTTCAGAGAAAAATCAGGGAGAAAGAATTATCGCGATCCACGAGACGGAGCCACCGCCAAGCCATGTTCTTCCCCGGGAGGGCAGATCTGGAGTCCGTTTGAGGCTCCGGAGAGGGGGATCTTTGTTCTTCATCATCACCAACCCTTCTCCATCGCCAATTCGATGATGCTCCCCACCAGGAGTGAGTAATTCCTTCGTAGGCTCGCTGGTCGGTGAGGAGTTGGATGAGATTCATCATGTAATCGAGTTAGTTTTGTTAGGGCTTAATCTCTACTATCCACTATGTTCTTAGATTGATGTTGCTATGACTTTGCCATGCTTAATGCTTGTCACTTTGGGCCCGGGTGCCATGATTTCACATCTAAACCGTTTATGTTATCATCATTATATCAATGTTCTAGATCCGATCTTGCAAGTTATAGTCACCTACTACGTGTTATGATCCGGTAACCCTGGAGTGACATTAACCGGGACTTCTTTCGGTGATTACCATAGTTTGAGGAGTTCATGTATTCACTATGTGTTAATGCTTTGTTCCGGTTCTCTATTAAAAGGAGGCCTTAATATCCCTTAGTTTCCAATATGGACCCAGCTGCCACGGGAGGGTAGGACAAAAGATGTCATGCAAGTTCTTTTAATAAAGCACGTATGACTATTTACGGAATACATGCCTACATTATATCGATGAACTGGAGCTAGTGCCGAATAGCCCTAGGTTATAACTGTCACATGATGAATATCATCCAACAAGTCACCGATCCAATGCCTACGAATTTATCTTATATTGTTTCTGCTAAGTTACTATTGTTATCATTACTGTTACGCTTGCTACAAAATTACTGCTATCACTATTATTGTTACTATTGCTGCTGTCACTACTATCAAAACTATCAAACTACTTTGCTACTGATCACTTTGCTACAGATAATTAATCTCCAGGTGTGGTTGAATTGACAACTCAGCTGCTAATACCTTCAAATATTCTTTGGCTCCCCTTGTGTTGAATCTATAAATTTGGGTTGAATACTCTACCCTCGAAAACTGTTGTGATCCCCTATACTTGTGGGTTATCACTTGTCCCATTGAGGGCACTCAGAGATGTAGTGGTCTGGCTTCTTGCATTTGTGGCATGTTCTCTTCGTGTGGTCACGAGTGGAAGCCTCATCTTTTTTTGAGCTGGATCTTGAAGACTTTCCGAAGCGATTATTTTTGGAGAACTTCTGGAACTTCTTCACGAGCATAGAAAGCTCCTTTCCAATGTCTTCAGGATCCTCAGAACTGCAGTCAGATTCTTCTTCGGATGAGGAAACAACATTTGCCTTCAAAGCACGAGTTCGGCCATAGTTGGGGCCATAGATGTATCTCTTCTGAGATAGCTGGAACTTGTGTGTGTTGAGTCTCTCAAGTATGTCAGACAAGTCGAGATCTTTTAAGTCAGGATGCTCTTGTATCATCAGGGCTAGGGTGTAAAATGAGTTGTCAAGTGATCTCAGAAGCTTCTTCATGATTTCATGCTTGGTGATCTCAGTGGCACCAAGAGCGCGAAGCTCATTTGTGATATCAGTGAGGCGATCAGATGTGAGCTGGACATTCCCATTGTCGTTTCTCTTGAAGCGATTGAAGAGGTTGCGAAGAACATCAATCCTTGAGTCTCTCTGAGTTGAGACGCCTTCGTTGACCTTGGACAGCTAGTCCCATACTAGCTTCGCAGTTTCCAGTGTGCTCACACGGCCATACTGCCCTTTGGTCAGATGACCACAGATGATGTTCTTAGCGGTCGAGTCCAGTTGAGCGAACATATGGTGACACCTTCACCGACCTCGAGAACGCCTGTCTTGACGACATACCAGAGGTCGACGTCAATGGCTTCAAGATGCATGTGCATCTTATTCTTCCAGTAGGGGTAATCAGTGCCATCAAAGACTGGGCATGTAGCAGAGACCTTGATTATCCCTGCAATCGACATAGCTAAAACTCTAGGTATTCTTCCAGTAGGGGTAATCAGTGACATCGAAGACTGGGCATGCAGCGGAGACCTTGATTATCCCTGCAGTCGACATAGCTAAAACTCCAGGTGGTTAAACCGAATCACATAGAACAAGGGAGCATCTTGCTCTGATACCAATTGAAAGTGCTAGTTATCGACTAGAGGGGGCGAATAGGTGATTTTTATGGAAGTCTTAAAAACACGAGGTCTTTGAAGACAAACAGATGAAATGAACCTATTGATATGCAGCGGAAGATAGACTACACTAGACAAGCCATAGTCAAGTAAGCAATGTAGTGAAAGTACGTAGACTATCAGCAGCTAGGTAGTATGGATCAGAATGGAAGACGGTATGAAGCCAAACAGGTAATAGTATTCACATAGTGAAGTCAATCAGATCAGACAGGCAAGCAATGACTTTACGAAGACAAACTGAAAAGTAAAGGGAAGTGGGGGATAGAACCAGTTGCTTGGTGAAGACAAGGATTTGGTAGACCAATTCCAGTTGCCATGACAACTGTACATCTGGTTAGGGAGGCTGAGATTGAACTCAGAAGACCGCATCTTCACCTTATTCCCCTTGAGCTAAGGAAACCCAGTCCTTGCCCAATCACTCTGGTAAGTCTTCAAGGTAGACTTATAAACCTTCACAGACTTTGTTCACCGGCAATCCACAATGGCTCATGGATGCTCAAAACGCGGCGCCTAACCGGATGGAGGATTCACAGTCCTCAAGTGTAACAAGTCTTCAGGTCATGCGGGCAGAAATACTTCAGTGATGCCTAACACTCTTTGGCTCTGGGTGTTTTGGGATTTGTCCTCGCAAGGATCTCTCTCTCAAAAGCTTTGGAGGTGGGTTGCTCTCAAACAACAAAAGTTGTGCACTAACTTTGAGCAGCCACCAATTTATGGTGTAGGGGTGGGCTATTTATAGCCACGAGGCAACCTACTTGATATGTTCGAAAAGACCCTGGGTCACTAAGGAACTGACACGTGTCCAACGGTTGGATTTCAAACACACGCGGCAGCTTGACTTGGGCTACAAGTAAAGTTGACTCGTCCAGCTCTGGATAAGATTTACTATCATGGTCTTCGCTCGAAGACATAGGATTTTGGTTGAGCATCACATCAGTCACTCTAACTTTGTTCACTTGGACCCCACTTAACAGTGCGGTGGTTCCTATGACTCAATAAAGAAGAAAAGGAAACTACAAAACAACTATGTCTTCATACTCCATAGTCTTCGAGTGAATGTCTTCACGTGTCATAATCTTCGTCATGAATGTCTTCACGTACCACCATTTTCTTCAATGTCTTCACACATTTTTAGGGGTCATCTCTGGTAGGTAAACCGAATCAATAAGGGACTACTACATATGTTATCCTCCAATTCTCACAAACACATTAGTCCCTCAACCAAGTTTATCGTCAATACTCCAAAACCAACTAGGGGTGGCACTAGATGCACATATAATCTAATCATGGCATGAATATTAAGACACGAGTGGTTCAAACCAATAGTCTATCATTTGACATTAAGACAATAATAATTCAGACATACTAATAAAGCAATCATGTCTTCTCAAAATAACATGGCCAAAGAAAGTTATCCCTACAAAATCGTATAGTCTGGCTATGCTCCATCTTCATCACACAAAGTATTTCATCATGCACAACCCCGATGACAAGCCAAGCAATTGTTTCATACTTTTAATGTTCTCAAGCCTTTTCAACTTTCACGCAATACATGAGCGTGAGCCATATGGATATAGCACTATAGGTGGAATAGAATATGGTGGTTGTGAGGAGAAGACAAAAGGGAGAAAGACTCGCATCAACTAAGCAAATTAATGGGCTATGGAGATGCCTATCAATTGATATCGATGCAAGTGAGTAGGGATTGCCATGCAATGGATGCACTAAAGCTATAAGTGTATGAAAGCTCACAAATGAAACTAAGTGGGTGTGCATCCAACTTGCTTGCTCATGAAGACCTTGAGCACTTAAGGAAGCCCACCATCGGAATATACAAGCCAAGTTCTATAATGAAAAATTCCCACTAGTATATGAAAGTGATAACTCAAGAGACTCTCTATATGAAGAACATGGTGCTACTCTAAAGCACAAGTGTGGTTAAGGATAGTAACATTATCGCTTCTCTCTTTTTCTCTCTTTTTTTATTTTGGGCTCTTTGGCCTCTTTTTTTATTTTTCTTATTTAGGCTCTTTGGCCTCTTTTATTTTTTTAAGTCTGGAGACTCATTCCAACTTGTGAGGGAATCATAGTCTCCATCATCCTTTCCTCACATGGGACAATGCTCTAATAATGATGATCATCACACATTTATTTACTTACAACTCGATATTACAACTCGATACTAGAACAAACATATGACTCTATATGAATGCCTCCGATGGTGTACCGGGATGCACAATGATCTAGCGTAGAAATGACATCAAAAAATGGACAAGCCATGAAAACATCATGATAGCTATCTTACGATCATGCAAAGCAATTTGACAATGATGATGCGTGTCATAATAAATGGAACGGTGGAATTTGCATGGCAATATATCTCGGAATGGCTATGGAAATGCCATAATAGTAGGTATGGTGGCTGTTTTGAGGAGGGAATATGGTGTGTTTAATGCACCGGTGAAATTTGCGCGGTACTAGAGAGGCTAGCAATGGTGGAAGGGTGAGAGTGTGTATAATCCATGGATTCAACATTAGTCATAAAGATAGATTCGTAGGAAAAATTTATTAGCCATCAAAGCAAAGTACTAATATGCATGCCCCTAGGAGGATAGATTGGTAGGAAAAGACCATTGCTCGTCCCCGACCACCACTCATAAGGAATACAATCAAAAAATAAATCATGCTCCGACTTCATCACATAACGGTTCACCATACATGCATGCTTCGAGAATCACAAACCTTAACACAAGTATTTATACCAATCCACAATTACTCACTAGCATGACTCTAATATCACCACCTTTATATCGCAAAACTATTGCAAGGAATCAAACATATCATATTCAGTGATCTACAAGTTTTTATGTAGGATTTTATGACTAACCATGTGAATGAACAATTCCTGTTAACTCTCTAAATAGATATAAGTGAAGCATGAGAGTTTAATTATTTCTACAAAATATATGCCCGCGCTTTAACAAATATAAGTGAAGTAAAAGAGCATTCTACAAATGGCAGTTTTCTATGTGTAGAGAAACAGGCAATCCAAACTTCAAATGATATAAGTGAAGCACATGAAGCATTCTATAAATCCATACTCAAAAGATATAAGTGAAGTGCAAAGAGCATTCTATAAATCAACGAAGGACCATCTCATACCAGCATGGTGCATTATTAAAAGAAAAATAAAATGCACACGACGCTCCAAGATTTACGCATATCATGTGATGAATAAAAATATATCTCCAAGTAAAATTACTAATGATAGTTAGAAGAAAGAGGGGATGCCTTCCGGGGCATCCCCAAGCTTAGTTGCTTGGGAGTCCTTGAATATTACCTTGTGGTGCCTCGGGCATCCACAAGCTTAGTCTCTTTCCACTCCTTATTCCTTCATCCATCGTGATCTCACCGAAAACTTGAAATCTTCAATCACACAAAACTTGACAAAACCCTCGTGAGATCCGTTAGTATAATAAAGCAAATCACCACTTCAAGTACTATTGCAAAGCCATCCATATTTTATTTTTGCATTGTATCTACTGTATTATAACTTCTCTATGGCTTATAACACCGATACAATCGGTAATTTCATCAAAACAAGAAAAACAATGCATCAAAAACAGAATCTATCTTAAACAGGACAGTCTGTAGCAATCTGAACATCTACCATACTTCTGTAACTCCAAAAATTCTGAACAATTAGGAGAAAATAAACAATTTGTATAGCAGTACTGTGTATAAAGTTTCAGAAGCTTTTGACGTTCCAATAAAAAATTTAAATTCATGCACTACAGCCAAAGTTTCTGTTTTTGCACTGCACATACCAAATAAGCAATCTAATCATCCTAAAGGCAAATCTTGGCACATTATTTTTGTAATACAATGGATTTGTACTAGGAGATAATTATTTTTGTTGAAAAGTTTCTGTAATTCAAGATTTGCAAATTTTCCATGGGCATGAACAAAGTTCAAGGAGCTCCCCCACTTCTACGGTGCTCGTCTTTCTTACTTTCACTTTTCTTTTTGACAAAGTTTTAGGTTCCCCACTTTATTTTTATTTTTTTGTTTTTAAACTGTATAAAAGCACACAACAGAAATAAATGACTCTCTAAAACTATCGGGTTGTCTCCCTGGCAGCGCTTTCTTTAAAGCCATTAAGCTAGGCATATAGTGCTCAAGTAATGGATCCACCCGGATCCCAAGGTATATCAAAGCCAGTTTTAATTAACAATGATTTGTGATTTAGTAGTGAGCACAAAGTAACATATATCAAGTAACGATGAAGTCTAACTCTCTTCCTATGCATCGGCATGTCATAAAAGAACAATTCATGCACATCAAGTAAAGGTCAATGCATAGTATAAACAGTTTCTTGCAATTTTATTGTACTAGAAACATAGAGAGGCGGAGATGTAGTTCCTCTCTCATAATAATTGCAAGTAGGAGCAGCAAGCACATGCATATTATATTTATCAAAATTATCATGTGTAGTGGTAAAAAGCAACCCATAAATATAATCCTTAATAAGCGCAAACTTCTCTGATATAGTGTGGTTGGGAGAATTCAAAAAGATAATAGGACTATCATGCGTGGGTGCAATAGGAACAATTTCATTCCTAACATAAGGAACTATAGAAAGTTCATCTCTATAAGCATAATTCATATTGGCATCATGGCCACAAGCATAGAAAGCATAAATTTCATGAAAAAGGGATATTTAACGAATCCAAGGGATCATAGCAATTATCATAGCAATCATCCTTCTGTAAGCATGAAGGGAAATTAAACAATGTATGAGTTGAAGAGTTACTCTCATTAGAAGGTGGGCACAGGTGATCAATCCGCTCTTCCTCCCTTTGTTCTTCGCTCTCCTCCTCATCTTTTTCATCCAATGAGCTCATAGTGTCATCAATTTCTTCTTCCATAGATTCCTTCAAAATATTAGTCTCTTCTTGGACAGCGGAGACTTTCTCAATAAACTCATTAATATTGGCATTATATTCATAATTCTCATAGCAATATTTAAGTATAGCATAATTTTCAGGTATGCAAAACAGCATCATCAAGATTTTCACACTTTTCAAACAAATATTCAATTTCATAAGAACCCTTAAAAGCAACGAATTCTTCTATTCGTTCCACATCATAGTAATCATATATACCATTAGCATAATAAGTCAAGGTTTCACTATCATTAAATCTAGATGAAAAGGGAAGGTGTGGGGCCTTCATCCTAGAGCAACAAGTATAATCATATCTCAAGCATAAATTCCAAGCATACCAATGAAACTTATGAATTTGATCCCATAAGAGTTTCCCATTGTCGGTGTCAAAACCGGCAGATCTCGGGTAGGGGGTCCCGAACTGTGCGTCTAAGGATCGAAGGTAACAGGAGGCAGGGGACACAATGTTTACCAAGGTTCGGGCCCTCTTGATGGAGGTAAAACCCTATGTCCTGCTTGATTGACTTTGATGAGTATAGGGGTTACAAGAGTTGATCTACCTCGAGATCGTAATGGCTAAACCCTAGATGTCTAGCCTATATGAATATGATTGCCTCTATGGCCTAAACCCTCTAGCTTATATAGGCACCGGAGGGGGCTAGGGTCGTACAGAGTTGGTTTATAGAGAAAGGAATCTCCATATCCGAATGCCAAGCTTGTCTTCCACGCCAAGGAGAGTCCCATCCGGACACGGGGGAAAGCCCTCGATCTTGTATCTTCACGGCCCATCAGTCCGGCCCACATTACATAGCCCAGACGCCCGAGGATACCCTAGTCCAGGACTCCCTCAGTAGCCCCTGAACCAGGCTTCAATGACAACATGTCCGGCGCACAAATTGTCTTCAGCATTGCAAGGCGGGTTCCTTCTCCGAATATACCAAAAAAGAACTGTATTCGACTCCTCAACAATGACATAGTATCCGGCTTTTATATCTTTGGCTCTGTAGGTGGGCCCTCCATGATACTCCGGACAGCTTCGGCTTCACATTAAAACATAGTATCCTTCGGCTTCTGCGCCTCCGTTGCCTCGGCTTCTGCGTGTTAGATGAATACAAAGGGTCCAAGTGTTTTTATAGATAATTGTTGGGGAACGTAGTAATTTCAAAAAAATTCCTATGCACACGCAAGATCATGGTGATGCACAGCAACGAGAGGGGAGAGTGTCGTCCACGTACCCTCATAGACCGTAAGTGGAAGCGTTATGAGAACGCGGTTGATGTAGTCGTACGTCTTCACGATCCGACCGATCCAAGTACCGAACGTACGGCACCTCCGAATTCAGCACACGTTCAGCTCGGTGACGTCCCACGAACTCCGATCCAGTAGAGCTTCGAGGGAGAGTTCCGTCAGCATGACGGCGTGATGATGGTGATGATGATGCCACCGACGCAGTGCTTCGCCTAAGCACCGCTACGATATGACCGAGGTGGATTATGGTGGAGGGGGGCACCGCACACGGCTAAAAGATCAACTGATCAACGTGTGTGTCTATGGGGTGCCCCCCTCCCCCGTATATAAAGGAGTGGAGGAGGGGGAGAGGCCGGCCCTCCTAGGCGCGCCCTAAGGGGAGTCATACTCCCACCGAGAGTAGGACTCGAACCCTTCCAAGAGTAGGAGTAGGAGAGAAGGAAGGAGGAGAGATGGGGAAGGAAAGGGGGGCACCCCCCCTCCTTGTCCAATTCAGACTAGAGGGAGAGGGGGAGTGCGGCCTACCCTGGCCGCCCCTCCTCTTATCCACTAAGGCCCAACAGGCCCATTACACTCCCCAGGGGGTGCCGGTAACCCCCCGGTACTCCGGTATTTGTCTGAACTTGCTCGGAACACTTCCAAAGTCCAAACATAGTCATCCAATATATCGATCTTTATGTCTCAACCATTTCGAGACTCCTTGTCATGTCTGTGATCATATCCGGGACTCCGAACTACCTTCGGTACATCAAAACACATAAAATCATAATATTGATCGTCACCGAACGTTAAGCGTGCGGACCCTATAGGTTCGAGAACTATGTAGACATGACCGAGACTCATCTCCGGTCAATAACCAATAGCGGAACCTAGATGCTCATATTGGCTCCTACATATTCTACGAAGATCTTTATCGGTCAAACCGCATAACAACATATGTTGTTCCCTTTGTCATCGGTATGTTACTTGCCCGAGATTCGATCGTGGGTATCTCAATACCTAGTTCAATCTCGTTACCGGCAAGTCTCTTTACTCATTCTGTAATGCTACATCCCGTAACTAACTCATTAGTTACATTGCTTGCAAGGCTTATTGTGATGTGAATTACCGAGAGGGCCCAGAGATACCTCTCCGACAATCAGAGTGACAAATCCTAATATCGATCTATGCCAACTCAACAAGTACCATCGGAGACACCTCTAGAGCACCTTTATAATCACCCAGTTACGTTGTGACGTTTGGTAGCACAGAAAGTGTTCCTCCAGAACTCGGGATTTGCATAATCTCATAGCCATAGGAACATGTATAAGTCATGAAGAAAGCAATAGCAACAAACTGAACGATCATCGTGCTAAGCTAACGGATGGGTCAAGTCAATCACATCATCCTATAGTGATGTGATCCTGTTAATCAAATGACAACTCATGTTTATGGTTAGGAAACATAACCATCATTGATTCAACGAGATAGTCAAGTAGAGGCAAACTAGTGACACTTTGTTTGTCTTTGTATTCACACATGTACTAAGTTTCCGGTCAATACAATTCTAGCATGAATAATAAACATTTATCATGATATAAGGAAATATAAATAACAACTTTATTATTGCCTCTAGGGCATATTTCCTTCAATAACACCCTGACGGCGCATGGAAGGCATCTATTTAAGGAGATGGCATCTCAGATGCCATTCTCAACCAAGCGAAAAAATCCTTGGAGCTAGCCACAAAGGACCACGCAAACATGGCTAGCGCCCCAGTTCTTTCTCATGCCCTCACGTCCCCCAGAAATGCGATTGGGAGAGTTGCTCGGTCTCCCACACCCAGCTGACCAAGCTCCAGGTTCAGGGATATCTTCCTCCCGCGGACCTGGTTCCTGTCCGGGGCAGGATTAACTTCCATAAATGGCGAAGCCCTGGTGGAAAATTTTCCCAATCCCTCAGAAGGGGAGCGAGTGTGCTCCGTTTCCTTCCTTTTAAGAGGCGTTAGATTTCCAATCCACCCTTTCCTCCAAGGTCTCCTGAAGTACTACGGCCTCCAGCTGCACAATCTCATGTCGGGCTCCATTCTGCACATCGCGGGCTTCGTGGCTCTTTGCGGGCTGTTCTTAGGCTGCGAGGCCCATTTTGAGTTATGGAGGAAACTTTTCTGCCTTGTCCCTCGCTCCCAAAAGGGATCTATATTCGAGGTGGGCGGTGCCGAAGTATGGTGTATAACCATAACAGGATACCTATGCGGCACTCCGAAGAAGGCATCCGAAGAGTGGCCCTGATACGTCCATTTTGCATCATGCTTTTATATCGATATTTATTGTATTATGGTCTGTTATTTCACTTTGTGTCACAATACTTATGGCTATTCTCTCTTATTTTAAAAGGTTTACATAAGGAGGGAGAATGCCGGCAGCTGGAATTCTGGGATGGAAAAGGAGCAAATATTAGAGACCTATTCTGCGCAACTCCCAAAGTCCTGAAACTCCACGGGACGTCTTAAAATAAATAAAGAAAAATCCTCGCCAAAGATGAAGGCCAGGGGGCCCACACCCTTCTCACGAGGGTGGGGGGAGCCCCCCTAGGGCGCGCCCCCCTACCTCGTGGGCCCCCTGGTGGCTCTCCGACGTCCATCTTCTCCTATATGAGGTCTTTCGATGAGAAAAAAATAAGGAGGAACTTTTCGGGACGAGACTCCGCCGCCACGAGGCGGAACCTTGGCGGATCCAATCTAGAGCTCCGGCAGAGCTGTTCTGCCGGGGAAACTTCCCTCCCGGAAGGGGGAAATCATCACCATCATCATCACCAACGCTCCTCTCATCGGGAGAGGGCAATCTCCATCAACATCTTCACCAGCACCATCTCATCTCCAAACCCTAGTTCATCTCTTGTATCCAATTCTTGTCTCAAAGTCCGGGATTGGTGCTAGTAGGTTGCTAGTAGTGTTGATTACTCCTTGTAGTTGATGCTAGTTGGTTTATTTGGTGGAAGATCATATGTTCAGATCCTATATGCATATTATTACCCCTCTGATTATGAACATGAATATGCTTTGTAAGTAATTACGTTTGTTCCTGAGGACAAGGGAGAATTCTTGCTATGAGTAGTCATGTGAATTTGGTATTCGTTTGATATTTTGATAAGATGTGTGTTGTCTAGCCTCTAGTGCTGTTATGTGAACGTCGACTACATAACACTTCACCATTATTTGGGCCTAGACGAAGGCATTGGGAAGTAATAAGTAGATGATGGGTTGCTAGAGTGACAAAAGCTTAAACCCTAGTTTATGCGTTGCTTCGTAAGGGGCTAATTTGGATCTACATGTTTCATGCTATGGTTAGGTTTACCTTAATACTTTTGTTGTAGTTGCGGATGCTTGCAATAGAGGTTAATCATAAGTGGGATGCTTGTTCAAGTAAGAATAGCACCCAAGCACCGGCCCACCCACATATCAAATTATCAAAGTATCGAACGTGAATCATATGAACGTGATGAAAACTAGCTTGACGATATTCCCATGTTTCCTCGGGAGCGCTTTTCCTACTATAAGAGTTTGTTCCGGCTTGTCCTTTGCTACAAAAAGGATTGGGCCACCTTGCTGCACTTTATTCACTTTTGTTACTTGTTGCTCGTTACAATTTATCTTATCACAAAACTATTTGTTACCACTTATTTCAGTACTTGCAGAGAATACCTTGCTGAAAACCGCTTATCATTTCCTTCTGCTCCTCGTTGGGTTCGACACTCTTACTTATCGAAAGGACTACGATAGATCCCCTATACTTGTGGGTCATCAAGACTCTTTTCTGGCGCCGTCGCCGGGGAGTGTAGCACCTTTGGTAGGTGGAATTTGGTAAGGAAAAATTTATATAGTGTGCTGAAATTTACTGTCACTTGTTACTATGGAAAGTAATTCTCCGAGGGGCTTGTTCGGGGTATCTTCACCCCGTCCAGTAGAGCAAAGAGTTGCTCCTCCACCTACTGAACCTATTGAAAATGAAACTTCTTTTGAATTTCCTTCGGCTATGATGGAAAAACTCCTAGCTAACCCTTTTACAAGAGATGGAACAAAGCATCCTGATGAGCACTTAATATATGTGGATGAAGTTTGTGGATTATTTAAGCTTGCAGGTATACCTGATGATGTTGCTAAGAAGAAGGTTTTCCCTTTATCTTTGAAGGGAGACGCATTGATATGGTATAGGCTATGTGATGATATGAGATCATGGGACTATAAAAGATTGAAGTTGGAATTCCATCAAAAGTATTACCCTATGCATCTTGTTCATCATGATCGCAATTATATTTATAATTTCTGGCCTCGCGAAGGAGAAAGCATCGCTCAAGCTTGGGGGAGGCTTAAATCAATGTTATATTCATGCCCCAATCATGAGCTCCCAAGAGAAATAATTATGTAAAGTTTTTATGCTCGGCTTCCTGAAAACAATCGCACCATGCTCGATACTTCTTGTGCTGGCTCTTTTATGATGAAACTATTGAATTCAGATGGAATTTATTGGATAGAATTAAACGCAACTCTGAAGATTGGGACCTCGACGAAGGTAAAGATTCAGGTATGACACCTAAGTTTGATTGTGTTAAATCTTTTATGGATACCGATATTTTCCATAAGTTTAGCATTAAATATGGACTTGACTCTGAGATAGTAGCTTCTTTTTGTGAATCTTTTGCTACTTATGTTGATCTCCCTAAGGAGAAGTGGTTTAAATATCATCCTCCCATAGAAGTAAAAGTAGCTGCACCTATTAAAGTTGAAGAAAAGACTGTCACTTATAATGATCCTATTGTTCCTACTTCCTATGTTGAGAAACCACCTTTCCCTGTTAGAGTAAAGGATCATGCTAAAGCTTCAACTATTGTTTGTAAAAGCAATATTAGAACTTATACACCTCCTGAGCAAGTTAAAGTAGAACCTAAAATTGCTATTGTTAAAGATCTCTTATCTGATAATATTGATGGGCATGTTATTCAGTTCGAAGGTGAAACTGCTACAATTGCTAAACCTTGTGATAAAGATAAAGATAGACATGTGGTAGGCGTGCCTGTTATTTCTGTTAAAATAGGAGATCATTGTTATCATGGCTTATGTGATATGGGTGCCAGTGCTAGTGTTATACCTCATGACTTATACAAAGAAATTATGCATGATATTGCACCTATTGAGTTAGAATATATTGATGTCACAATTAAACTTGCTAATAGAGATACTATTTCACCAACTGGAATTGTTAGAGATGTTGAAGTCTTGTGTGGGAAAACTAAATATCCTGCTGATTTTCTTGTTCTTACTTCTCCGCAAGATAGCTTTTGTCCCATTATATTTGGTAGACCCTTCTTGAATACTGTTAATGCTAAGATAGACTGTGAGAAGAATGTTGTTACAATTGGCTTGGATGATATGGTTCATGAGTTTAATTTCTCTAAATTTAGTAAACAACATCATGAGGAAGAATTACCTAGTAAGGATGAAATTATTGGTCTTGCTTCTATTGCCGTACCTCCTAGTGATCCTTTAGAACACTATTTGCTAGACCATGAAAATAATATGTTCATGAATGAAAGAAGGGAAATAGACGAAGTATTCTTTAAACAGGAACCTATTCTGCATCACAATTTGCCTGTTTAAATTTTAGGGGATCCTCCTCCACCCAAGGGTGATCCCGTGTTTGAACTTAAACCTCTGCCTGATAATCTTAAATATGCTTATCTTGATGAAAAGAAGATATATCTTGTTATTATTAGTGCTAACCTTTCAGAGCATGAAGAAGAAAGATTATTGAAAACTCTGAAGAAGCACCGTGCTGCTATTGGATATACTCTTGACGATCTTAAGGGCATTAGTCCCACTCTATGTCAACATAAAATAAATTTGGAAGCAAATGCCAAACCAGTTCGTGATCCTCAATGACGTCTGAATCCTAAAATGAAAGAAGTGGTAAGAAAAGAAATACTAAAGCTTCTGGAGGCGGGTATAATCTATCTCGTTGTTAATAGTGAGTGGGTAAGTCCTGTCCATTGTGTCCCTAAGAAGGGAGGTATTACGGTTGTTCCTAATGATAAAGATGAATTGATTCCACAAAGAATTATCACAGGTTATAGGATGGTAATTGATTTCCGCAAATTAAATAAAGCTACTAAGAAAGATCATTACCCCTTACCTTTTATTGATCAAATGCTAGAAAGATTATGCAAACATACACACTATTTCTTTCTAGATGGTTATTCTGGTTTCTCTCAAATACCTGTGTCGGCTAGAGATCAATCAAAGACTACTTTTACATGCCCTTTTGGTACTTTTGCTTATAGACGTATGCCTTTTGGTTTATGTAATGCACCTGGTACCTTTCAAAGATGCATGATGGCTATATTCTTTGACTTTTGTGAAAAGATTTGTGAGGTTTTCATGGACGATTTTCTCGTCTATGGTTCCTCTTTTGATGATTGCTTGAGCAATCTTGATCGAGTTTTGCAGAGATGTGAAGAAACTAATCTTGTCTTGAATTGGGAAAAGTGCCACTTTATGGTTAATGAAGGTATTGTCTTGGGGCACAAAGTTTCTGAAAGAGGTATTGAAGTTGATAAAGCCAAGGTTGATGCTATTGAAAAGATGCCATGTCCCAAGGACATCAAAGGTATAAGAAGTTTCCTTGGTCACGCTGGATTTTATAGGAGGTTCATTAAGGACTTCTCAAAAATTTCTCGGCCTCTGACTAATTTATTGCAAAAAGATATACCATTTGTCTTTGATGATGATTGTGTAGAAGCATTTGAAATACTTAGGAAAGCATTAGTATATGCACCTGTTGTTCAGCCACCTGATTGGAATTTACCCTTTGAAATTATGTGTGATGCTAGTGATTATGTTGTAGGTGTTGTTCTAGGGCAAAGAGTTGATAAGAAATTAAATGTTATTCATTATGCTAGTAAGATTCTAGACAATGCTCAAAGAAATTATGCTACTTATGAAAAAGAGCTTTTAGCAGTTGTATTTGCTTGTGATAAGTTTAGACCTTATATTGTTGATTCTAAAGTAACTATTCACACTGATCATGCTGCTATTAAATACCTTATGGAAAAGAAAGATGCTAAAACTAGACTTATTAGATGGGTTCTCTTGCTACAAGAATTTGATTTGCATATTGTTGATAGAAAGGGAGCTGAGAACCCCATTGCAGACAACTTGTCTAGGTTAGAGAATGTTCTTGATGACCCACTACCTATTAATGATGACTTTCCTGATGAACAATTAAATGTTATAAGTACTTCTCGTAGTACTCCCTGGTATGCTGATTATGCTAATTATATTGTTGCTAAGTTTATACCACCTAGCTTCACATACGAGCAAAAGAAAAGGTTTTTCTATGACTTGAGACATTCTTTTGGGATGACCCACATCTTTATAAAGGAGTAGATGGTGTTATTAGACGTTGTGTACCTGAGCATGAACAGGAACAGATCCTACGCAAGTGCCACTCCGAGTCTTATGGAGGACACCACGTTGGAGATAGAACTGCACATAAGGTATTGCAATCTGGTTTTTATTGGCCTACTCTCTTCAAGGATGCCCGTAAGTTTGTCTTGTCTTGTGATGAATGTCAAAGAATTGGCAATATTAGTAGATGTCAAGAAATGCCTATGAATTATTCTCTTGTTATTGAACTATTTGATGTTTGGGGCTTTGATTATATGGGACCTTTTCCTGCCTCTAATGGATACACACATATTCTAGTTGTTGTTGATTACGTTACTAAGTGGGTAGAAGCTATTCCAACTAGTAGTGCTGATCATAACACTTCTATTAAAATGCTTAAGGAAGTTATTTTTCTGAGGTTTGGAGTCCCTAGATATTTAATGACTGATGGTGGTTCACACTTTATTCATGGTGCTTTCCGTAAAATGCTTGCTAAATATGATGTTAATCATAGAATTGCATCTCCTTATCACCCACAGTCTAGTGGTCAAGTAGAGTTGAGAAATAGAGAGCTCAAATTAATTTTGCAAAAGACTGTTAATAGGTCTAGAAAGAATTGGTCTAAGAAACTTGATGATGCATTATGGGCATATAGAACTGCATACAAAAATCCTATGGGTATGTCTCCGTATAAAATGGTTTATGGAAAAGCAAGTCACTTACCCCTCGAACTTGAACATAAGACATATTGGGCTATTAAAGAACTCAACTATGATTTTAAGCTTGCCGGTGAGAAGAGGTTATTTGATATTAGCTCACTTGATGAATGGAGAACCCAGGCTTATGAAAATGCCAAGTTGTTTAAAGAAAAAGTTAAAAGATGGCATGACAAAAGGATACAAAAGCGTGAGTTTAATGTAGGTGATTATGTATTGCTATACAACTCTCATTTAAGATTTTTTGCAGGAAAACTTCTCTCTAAATGGGAAGGCCCATGCGTTATCGAGGAGGTCTATCGTTCCGGTGCCATAAAAATCAACAACTTCGAGGGCACAAATCCGAAGGTGGTAAACGGTCAAAGAATTAAACATTATATCTCAGGTAATCCCATAAATGTTGAAACCAATATTATTGAAACCGTAACCCCGGAGGAATACATAAGGGACACTTTCCGGAACATTTCAGACTCCGAAAAGGAATAGGTATGTGGTACGGTAAGTAAACCGACTCCAAAACAATTTTTAAGGCAATATTTCTCCGTTTTGGAATATTTAGAAAAATAGAAAAATAAGTAGCAGTCCAGGAAGGACATGAGGGCCCCACAAGGGTGGTGGGCGCGCCCTACCCCCCTAGGTGCACCCCCCTACCTCGTGAGCACCTCGTGTGCCTTCCGGACTCCGTTTTCTTGCACGTTACGTATTTTAGTCAGTAAAAATTCATTATATAACCTCCCGAAGGTTTTGACTCCCGTATCACGCAAACCTCCTCTGTTCTTGTTTTGGGCTATTTTCTGTCAGGGTTTCCCGGGCTAGGCATCATGTCGTCTCCCTCCTCTAACAATGGTGACAACGATGCTTGGCTAATGAAGATAGATCTGAAGAGGGAAGAACCCATGAGGGTCAACAAGGATGAAAGGATCAAGAAGGCCACGGAGGATCAAGCTCCGACAGCAAAAGACATCCTTCAACTTGATCATAACCTTCTTACCCCAACCGAAATCGTAGCTTTCAAGATGATTGAGTTAGCTCGTATACAAAACAAGTATCTCACACAAGAAAGTATTTTGTTGAAGGAGCATATTGTCGCACTCAAGGGCATTATTCACAAGCTGGAGGACCTCTTACGCTCGATGTGCGATTATCCGTCACCACCACCTTCTTCACCAACCAAGGAGATATAATCACATGGGTATGGGCACTCCCCTTGGCAACTGCCAAGCTTGGGGGAGGTGCCCTGGTATCGTATCATCATCACAACTCCTATCTTTACTGTTTTTCTTAGTTCGATCCTATTAGTAGTATCTTGATCTAGTAGAATAAAAGTTTATGGCATGATCTAGTTTTGAGTTTTGCTTTATGATCTCTCTATGTAATTGAGTCCGTGAATTATATATAATAAAGATTAGTGTTGAGTCAAGGGCTTGATTATTTTTCCATGATCTTGGGTGAATAAAAGAAAGAAGAAACGAATAAAAAGAAACAAAAAGTTCATATTGATCTTATTGAGAGTAATGACTTCACATAGAAAGAGTATGATGATTAAAAGTTGTTGGGAGTTGGCAGACATAGCTTTGGTCATTCTTGCAATTAATAGGAAGTAATAAGGAATGAGAGGTTTTGACATATAGATATATTATCATTGACATCTTTTATGATTGAGAGCACTCATTAAAATATGACATGCTAAAGAGTTGATGTTGGACAAGGAAGACAACGTAATGAGTTATGTCTTTCTTATATCTGAGATAAAGTATGTTGTCATGGTTCCTCTAACTTGTTGAGCTTACCTTTCTCCCTCATGCTAGCCAAATTCTCAGCACCAAGTAGAAATACTACTTGTGCTTCCAAATACCCTTAAACCAGTTTTGCCATGAGAGTCCACCATATCTACCTATGGATTGAGTAAGATCCTTCAAGTAAGTTGTTAATGGTGCAAAGCAATAAAAATTGCTCTAAATATGTATGATTGATTGGTGTGGGAGAAATAAGCTTTATACGTGCTTGTGATGTGGAAGTAATAAAAGCGACGGACTGCATAATAAAGGTTCATATCACAAGGGGTAATATAAAGTGACGTTCTTTCGCATTGAGATTTTATGCATCCAACCATAAAAGCGCATGGCAACCTCTATGTCCCTCTGCGAAGGGCCTATCTTTTATTATTATCCTCTACCTTATGCAAGAGTCACGGTGATCTTCACCTTTTCTTTTTCATTTTATCCTTTGGCAAGCTCAGCATGTTGGAAAGAACATGATATATATATATATATATATATATATATATATATATATATATATATATATATATATATATATATATATATCTAATTGGATGTAGGGGAGCATGAACCATTATTGTTGACATTACCCTTGAGGTAAAAGGTTGTGGGGCAAAACTATAAGCCCCTATATTTCTCTGTGTCCGATTAAAACTCCGTAACCACAAGTATTGCGTGAGTGTTAGCAATTATGAAGGACTAAATGGTAGTTGAGTATGTGGACTTGCTTTTTAGCTCTGACATAGACTCTTTCCGATGTTATGATAAATTGCAATTGCTTCAATGACTGAGATTATAGTTTGTCGGAGCCCAATAAGGTTTATGATTTATACTTTTGCATTGTGAATAGATCATCACTTGAACATAAGTAATCATATGACAAAAGTTATGTATGTTGTTGTTATGAGAATAATCATGATGCCTTCATGTCCGTATTTTATTTTTATCGATGCCTCTACCTCTAAACATGAGGACATATTTATTGTTATCGGCTTTTCGCTTGAGGACAAGCGAGGTCTAAGCTTGGGGGAGTTGATACGTCCATTTTGCATCATGCTTTTATATCGATATTTATTGTATTATGGGCTGTTATTTCACTTTATGTCACAATACTTATGGCTATTCTCTCTTATTTTACAAGGTTTACATAAGGACGGAGAATGCCGGCAGCTGGAATTCTGGGATGGAAAAGCAGCAAATATTAGAGACCTATTCTGTGCAACTCCAAAAGTCCTGAAACTCCACGGACCGTCTTAAAATAAATAAAGAAAAATCCTCGCCAAAGATGAAGACCAGGGGGCCCACACCCTTCTCACGAGGGTGGGGGCGCGCCCCCTACCTCGTGGGCCCCCTGGTGGCTCTCCGGCGTCCATCTTCTCCTATATGAGGTCTTTCGATGAGAAAAAAATAAGAAGGAACTTTTCGGGACGAGACTCTGTCGCAACGAGGCGGAACCTTGGCGGATCCAATCTAGAGCTCCGGCAGAGCTGTTCTGCCGGGGAAACTTCCCTCCCGGAGGGGGAAATCATCACCATCATCATCACCAACGCTCCTCTCATCGGGAGAGGGCAATCTCCATCAACATCTTCACCAGCACCATCTCATCTCCAAACCCTAGTTCATCTCTTGTATCCAATTCTTGTCTCAAAGTCCGGGATTGGTGCTAGTAGGTTGCTAGTAGTGTTGATTACTACTTGTAGTTGATGCTAGTTGGTTTATTTGGTGGAAGATCATATGTTCAGATCCTATATGCATATTATTACCCCTCTGATTATGAACATGAATATGCTTTGTGAGTAATTACGTTTGTTCCCGAGGACAAGGGAGAAGTCTTGCTATGAGTAGTCATGTGAATTTGGTATTCGTTTGATAGTTTGATAAGATGTATGTTGTCTAGCCTCTAGTGGTGTTATGTGAACGTCGACTACATAACACTTCACCATTATTTGGGCCTAGAGGAAGGCATTGGGAAGTAATAAGTAGATGATGGGTTGCTAGAGTGACAGAAGCTTAAACCCTAGTTTACGTGTTGCTTCGTAAGGGGCTGATTTGGATCTACATGTTTCATGCTATGGTTAGGTTTACCTTAATACTTTTGTTGTAGTTGCGGATGCTTGCAATAGAGGTTAATCATAAGTGGGATGCTTGTTCAAGTAAGAACAGCACCCAAGCACCGGTCCACCCACATATCAAATTATCAAAGTATTGAATGCGAATCATATGAACGTGATGAAAACTAGCTTGACGATATTCCCATGTGTCCTCGGGAGCGCTTTTCCTATTATAAGAGTTTGTTCCGGCTTGTCCTTTGCTACAAAAAGGATTGGGCCACCTTGGTGCACTTTATTTACTTTTGTTACTTGTTGGTCGTTACAATTTATCTTATCACAAAACTATCTGTTACCACTTATTTCAGTACTTGCAGAGAATACCTTGCTGAAAACCGCTTATCATTTCCTTCTGCTCCTCGTTGGGTTCGACACTCTTACTTATCGAAAGGACTACGATAGATCCCCTATACTTGTGGGTCATTAGGCCCTCAGAGTGGTTTTATATCGAAGACGTAGTCCTTCCAGACCCAATCCGGCGGGGCCTACCCGAATTCTACAATGCTCCGTTAAAGAAACGCCACAACTGGCATCCCTGAAGGCTCGAAGAGGAGGACAGTGCTGAGATTAAGAAGTTAATGAGCAGGACAAAGATGCTCGCCCAATCCGTACTATCCATAGTTGAGGTAATGGCGATTTCAATAACGTGGGGTGTTCAGCCACTCCAATCCAGAGGACTCCCCATGTGGCACTACAATGGGGAGGACGACACATCACGCTGCGGGCGCAAGGGTCCGGACAACTTTGCCGCCTTGGCCGCCATGTTGACTGATCTTTATAAAGGGAAGAAAGAAGATTTTACTCGCCGCTGGTAAGCGTATATTAGACTATGGCGAGTAAAATCTTCTTTCTCCCCTTTATAAAGATCAGTCAACATGGCGGCCAAGGCGGCAAATTTTATTCAAGGGAGTTCGTGAATTTATTCAAGGGAGCTCATCGCCGCTTTGGACTATGGAAGATATCAGCATGCCGAGAAGGCGCACGAGAGGCCTGGGCCATGGTGAAAACACGGTACACCGGACTTGATCCGAATCATATGGCCCGGGTCGGGCCTCGGGGATCAGATGGACAGGAAATTCCTGTTAGCTTAGTATATGACCAAGTAAGCTAGCCGCAAGTTTTCACAACAGGATTGTAAGCTAGACAACTTATTAGATGGTCTAGAGGAAGAGGAAGTTTTCGAGTCGAAGTAGTAATGTACTTTTATCGAAAAACGTATCTCCAGCCGAATTATAAAATGATTGTCATGGCAGACCTTCCGCTTTAACCTCTGAAATCCAAAGTTTGGAGTGTTTCCGAATACTATACCGATGGTAAACACCGAAGTATGTTCGGAAACTAGGCAGTCTGGTCATGGTTGCTTGAACAGACAAGTTGTATTCTGGGAGTTATAGTTCTGTTAAGGGTTCCTCTCCCTGGGCCAGCATGCGTTGTTGTGCATGCCTGAGTTGTGACGCTAAAAATCACAGTACACGTTGTATTTTGGGGGCTTGTATCGCAACGAGTGTAGTTCATATTTTGTCCAGCATCCTATTATTCCCTTAAGAACGCTAGCTTTCAGCTTCACCCGTCTGAGGTACACGTCCGGATAACCCGACTGTAACAATCATAGAGGTGCTCCCTTTATGCCCTAGCCGAACAAGCGGGAACGTAGGGCATAAGCACAGGATCTAGGCAACCCAGCTTGGCAAAAACTTAAGTCATAAAGGTGCATATAATGGCGGAGAAAAGACATATATGAGAAGACAACGCATATATACGGTGAGCTTGAGGCTTGAAAAATAATAAGCTTCTATGGCTAGAAGCCCCTAGGTATTGGGGGGATGTACATTTAAGGATGTATACCCTTTAAGTGTGCGTTTTATCCGAACACGGGCTAGAAGTCATATAAAAACGGAAATAAGAAAGAGAGAAAAGAGAAAAAAAAAGGTAACGAACAATGAGTCCGGGCTTAGGCGTAGAATCTTCGGAGTGTGGCAGCATTCCAAGGGTTTGGCTCTAGGCGATTGTCCGATGCATTACCAAGGCGGTAGGCTCCTCCAGTGAGAACTTCATCTATAATGAAGGGACCCTCCCATTTGGGCTTGAGCTTGTCCTTTTTCTTCTCTGGTAGGCGTAGAACGAGTTCACCAATGTTATAAGTCTTGGCCCGCACTACTCTGGTTTGGTATCTTCGACCTTGTTGTTGCTAGAATGCTGAACGAGCTTTTGCAACATCGTGCTCCTCCTCCAGGCCATCTAAATCATCTTGCCAGTCGAGCTTGGCCTCTCTTTCTCTCTCTTCGTACATACGTACTCAAGGTGAGTCGTGAATAATATCACAGGGCAAGACGGCCTCTACGTCGTACACCATAAAGAATGGTGTGTATCCGGACGTGCGATTGGGCGTGGTCCACAGCCCCAAGAGTACAGAGTTGTGCTCCTCAACCCAGTGTTTGTCTGACTCCGTTAAGGATCGCACTAGTCTAGGTTTAATGCCACTCATTATCAGGCCATTAGCCCGCTCGACTTGACCGTTTGTTTGAGGGTGATAAACAGAGGCATAATCAAGCTTGATGCCCAGATTAGCACACCAAGTTTTTACCTCGTCGGCTGTGAAGTTAGAGCCATTATTGGTAATGATGTTGTGTGGGACACCATAACGGTGTATGACACCAGATATGAAATCTATCACTGGTCCGGCTTCGGCCGTTTTAACTGGTTTGGCCTCTATCCACTTAGTGAATTTATCCACCATGACCAGCAGGTATTTTTTCTTATGGCTTCCCCCTTTAAGGGGTCCGACCATGTCAAGCCCCCAGACCGCAAAAGGCCAAGTAATGGGGATTGTTTGTAGGGTGGTAGGCGGCATATGGCTTTGATTGGTGAAAAGCTAACATCCTACACAATGTTGGATGAGGTCTTGTGCATCTGCTCGGGCCGTAGGCCAGAAAAAACCGGTACTGGAGGCCTTACTTACAAGGGCTCGAGCTGCAGCATGATGACCGCCAAGACCAGCATGAATTTTGGCCAAAAGTTTCCGCCCCTCTTCTTCGGAGATACATCTTTGAAGGACTCCGGTAGTACTTTTCTTGTAGAGCTCACCTTCATGAACCTTGTAGGCTTTCGAGCGTCGAACGATAGATCGAGCCCCATTCTGGTCCTCAGGGAGCTCTCGCCTATTAAGGTAGGCTAGGAAGGGTTCGGTCCATGGGGCGATCACTGCCATGATTACATGGGCCGACTGTGTTATTTCGGTGGACGAGCCCCCGATGATATCGGAATTGTGTTCGGAATCTGGGGGTATGGTCGGCTCCAGACTGGTGTTGCTGCTCTCGTCCTGCCATACCACGGATGGCTTGAAGAGCCTCTCCACAAAGTTATTGGGTGGTTGGGGTCGCGCTTAGTGCCCATGCGAGCAAGGGTGTCCGCTGCTTGATTACCCTCTCGGGCCACGTGATGAAACTCGAGCCCCTCAAACTGAGCTGATATTTTAAGTACGGCGTTGCGGTAAGCCGCCATCTTCGGATCTTTGGCATCAAATTCTCCCTTTATTTGGGATATTGCAAGGTTTGAATCCCCTCGCACCTCGAGGCATTGTATGCCCATAGAGACGGCCATCCGAAGACCATGCAATAAGGCCTCATATTCGGCCGCGTTATTAGAGTCTGTATACAGTATTTGGAGCACATAACGGACTGTGTCTCCTGTGGGGGATGTCAGGACGACACCAGCCCCCAGTCCGACTAGCATTTTAGAGCTGTCGAAGTGCATCACCCAGTTGGAATATGTGCCGTACTCTTTAGGGAGTTCGGCCTTTGTCCATTCGGCGACGAAGTCAGCCAACACCTGAGATTTAATGGCTCGGCATGGCTTATATGTTATTTCAAACGGTAAGAACTCTGTCGGTGTCAAAACCGGCAGATCTCGGGTAGGGGGTCCCGAACTGTGCGTCTAAGGCGGATGGTAACAGGAGGCGGGGGACACGATGTTTACCCAGGTTCGGGCCCTCCTTGATGGAGGTAATACCCCACGTCCTCCTTGATTGATCTTGATGATATGAGTATTACAAGAGTTGATCTACCACGAGATTGTAGAGGCTAAACCCTAGAAGCTAGCCTATGGTATGATTGTTGTTGTCCTACGGACTAAACCCTCTGGTTTATATAGACACCGGAGGGGGCTAGGGTTACACAGAGTCGGTTACAAGGGAGGAGATCTACATATCCATATTGCCAAGCTTACCTTCCACGTCAAGGAGAGTCCTATCTAGACACAAGACGAAGTCTTCAATCTTGTATCTTCATAATCCAATAGTCCGGCCAAAGGATATAGTCCGGCTGTCCGGAGACCCCCTAATCCAGGACTCCCTCAGTAGCCCCCAACCGGGCTTCAATGACGATGAGTCCAGCGTGCAGATTTGTCTTTGGCATTGCAAGGCGGGTTCTTCTCCAAATTCTGAATATCTACTGAGTAGTGTCCGGCTCCCCATAAATGTTGCTCTTCTTGGCTTCCATGCCCAATAAGGGCTATCTTCCATGTGTCAAGCGAATGCGAGGAGCCAGGGCATTTTTACATTCGCCACCCTAGCCATATAAGTAAACTGTCTATTAAAGAGACGGGGATTCTTAGATCCATACCACACCATCCTCCCACGGCGAGTATTCATCGGAGCGCGCTCGGAAAAATCCATTCCAACATGGCCGGCCATCGCAGCTCCTCCTCCCGCTCCCGTAGCCCTAAGCCCGGTGACTGGGAGAAGTGTTCCGTCCTGCACAGCCAATTAGTAGAGTTACAGACCCAGGGGTTTCTCCCTCCAGCGTATATGGTCCCCGTTCGAGCCGGGCTCGCCACCTATAATGGCAGGGAGCAAGCGGAGAGCTTCCCCAATCCCTCCAAGGGGGAGCGGGTATGCCTTGTCCCTTATTTACTAAGGGGACTTGGATTTCCGATCCATCCGTTCCTCCGCGGGCTCTTGGAGTCTTATGGCCTCCAGTTGCATAATTTCACCCCCACTTCCATATTACACATCGCTGGTTATGTTGCTCTTTGTGAGCTGTTTTTGGGCTGCGAAGCTCATTTCGAGCTATGGAAGAGGCTATTCTGCCTTGTACCCCGCACACAGGAGGGGTCAATATATCAAGTGGGCGGAGCCGAAATATGGCGCATCGCCAGGACCGAATACCTGTCCGGTACCCCGGAGAAGACGTCTGAAGACTGGCCTTTGGAGTGGTTTTACATGGAGGACGTCCCCCTTCCAGATCCTATTCGAATGGGTCTTCCCGAGTTTGACAATGCCCCATTGAAGAAACGCCGAAGCTGGCGCCCACGAAGCCCTCAGGAGGAAGATAACGGAGAAGTCATTTACCTGATGGGTCGGATAAAAGTGCTAGCTCAATCAGGACTAACAATAATTGAGGTTATGTCAATATGTATAATGCGGGGGGTGAATCCACTTCAATATCGAGGGCACCCCATGCGGCGCTTCAACGGGGAAGATGATGCCACCCGCTGCGGGCGTAAGGGATCGGACTCAGTTGCCGCTCTAAAAAAAATTATGTCCGATTTGTTCAAGGGAGAGGAAGAGGAGTTCATCTGTATTAAGCCACGGGATGGATTCTCCATGCACAACCCCCCAAGCTGGGTGAGTTGTCCCTTTTTACTCCCAACCTTCCCGCATTCTTTGTCATAAATACTCACCTTGTCGTTTCATGGCAGGAACTGCGAAAAGCCATAAGGGAGGTCAACAGCCCACCTCCACAACCGGAGGACCCTGATCGGGCCCTCGATCCCGGACTCGAAGAGGATCTAGACATATTTGTGGAGCTGATTGATAGGACATTCTAGCAATTGAGCTGCGATGATGCCATGGTGGCCATCATAGCCGACTATCCTGGGCTACTCCCTGCATCGCATGTAAGAAAAACTGGAGTCCCAACTTCCGAGAAGGATCCCCTTTTATGCACTTCACCTACCGTACACATATGGTGTTTTACAGGGAAGGCCCTCGGGATGCCATGCCGAACCCGCAGTGACTCGCCAACAAGGGACACTGAAGCCGGGTAGGCTAAAAAGGAAGGCGGTCAGGACTAATACGCCGGCGCAGAGGTATGATACAGAACCTCGCTCCGTGGTTGTCGTCTTTCTTAAAATATAACGATATCCATGTTTCCTAGTAGGAAAAACGCTCGCCAGACTATATCCGGAGAGGGTGCCGATCACGCCTCCACTAGTCGGGCTCCAGGGCCGGACATAGAGGCGGAAGCTAACACGGGGCGAACGCCGGATGCTCCTCCTACAGAGGATGCGGATAGACTATCTGCTACGAATTCCGAAGTGGAGAGCTCCATGAATCACAGGCATCGCCGGGCCGTACTCTGTGACACTTGTTTCTCCCAAGAGGCGTTCGATGCCTTCAACTTAGGAGACGCGTACATCTGTGATGCTCAAAACGGTCTTGCCAGAGCCACGAACCAGTATGTAAAGGATATACGGGTAAGAAAACCTGAGGATTATATATATCAGTAGCCCTGAGACTTGAAACAGTTGACACAACTGATTTAAAGATCATTATTTGTGCAGGTTCTTACAGAGAAGAATACCCAATTGTCTCAAGAGCTGGAAGAGTGCAAAGCCAAACTACGGGTCGCGGTTGCCGCCTTGAAGGATTCTGAGAAGGCCCCCTCTGGTAACACTTGCTTCCATTGCAAAGAATGACAGGTACCAGATAGTATGCGGCAGGCATGCAAATCTAACAATAGATGTTGCAGATGACTCCGGAGTGAATCCGGAGGCCGTGCCGGAGAATGCGCAACGTGCTAATCGACAGCTAAATGCTAGCGAGCACGTTCTTATGCGGGCCGGGCAGGAGAAAAATAATCTCCAGGATGCCAATATCCAGCTGGGCGTGGAACTGAAAGATGTCCGATCCCAGCTTGCGGACTCCGTGAAGGAGAATAAGCGGCTTCGATGCGGCATTTTCAGTAAGTGCTTGAGCGAACTTTTGAAAGAGTTCGGCGAAGAAGCCGGCTAACAAAGTTATGTCTGCAGGTATGCTGACGGGTCGTCCCGCGGAGGAGATGCCCGGGTCTGCGGGTGATCTTCTACCAGAGCTCTCACAATTGCACGAACAAGTTCGGCAGGTGATGCAGGGTATTGCCCAAGCATTGTGGCCATCCGCCTACCCGCAGTAGGCATGGGGGAGCTTATAGAGAAGCTCAAGGGAGCGCGGTGGCGCTTCCGATTATGGAAGATATCAGTCTGTCGACAAGGTACAAGGGAAGCCTGGGCCATGGTGAAGACGCGATATACCAAAGCTGACCCAAACCACATGGCCGAGGTCAGACCTGTGGGGCCCGATGGGAAAGAGATCCCCGTCAGTTTGGTGTATGACCAAGTAGAATTAGCCGCAAAGTATTCCCAACAGGATTGTAGGCTAGACAGCCTGTTGGATGGTATAGAAGAAGAATTTAATCAGTCTTAGTGACTGTGTACTTTAAGTGACATATATAATGTCCCTAGCCGGATTGTAAATCATTTGTCATGGCGGACCGTTTTGCTTCGACCTCTGGACCCGATAGTCCAGAGTGTATCCGAATACCCACTCCATTATGTAAAAACCGAGGTATGCATGGAAACCAGGCGTAGGGGTCATAAGTTCTTGAACAGACAAGTACCCAACTAGCTATGTTATATTACATGGATAGTAAGAAACATCTTCCAGGGAGAATAGTTTCGTTAAGGGTTCCTTTCCCTGGGTACGCATGCCCTAATGCATGTCCGAACTACGAAAAGAGACACAGACTATAAACATCTGGGGGCATGTATCAAAATAAATAAAAGTCATATTTTGTTCACCGACCGAATATTCCCTTAAGAACGCTAGCTTTCGGCTTCACCCAATCTGAGGTACACATCCGGCTGACCCGGCAGTAACAATCGAAGAGGTTCTCCCCTTATGCCCTAGCCGAATTAACGGGAACGTAGGGCGTAAATACAAGATCCAGGAAACCCAGCTTGGCCAAAACTTAAGTCATATCGATGCATATGATGGAGAAAAAAGGTACATGCGGAAGAATAACACATGTGTGGGGCATAAAGCCCAGAAAAATAGTTATATTAAGCTTCTGTATAAGAAGCCCCCAGGTATGATGAGCGTGGTTAGCGCGTCAAGATTGTGTAGTCAAGACACAAGTTAGCCTTTTAAGGCCTTGAGGAGAAGAAAAAAGAAGAGAGAAAGAGAGAAAAGACAGATAACGGATATGCAAAAAATTGACGGGGGTAAGGAGACGAACATAGAGTCCGGCACTAGGCGTAGAATCTTCGGAGTCTGGCTGCGTTCCATGGGTTTGGCTCGAGTCGATTGTCCGATGCATCCCGCAGACGGTACGCTCCACCGGTCAGAACCTGGTCAATAATGAAGGGACCTTCCCATTTGGGCTTGAGCTTGTTCTTTTTCTTCTCCGGTAGGCGTAGAACTAGTTCGCCAATGTTATAGGTTTTGGCCCGTACTTCTCTGCTTTGATACCTTCGATCCTGTTGCTAATAGAATGCGGAACGGGCTTTTGCCACATCGCGCTCCTCCTCCAGGGCATCCAAACTGTCCTGCCAATCGAGCTCGGCCTCTTTTTCTTCGTACATGCGCACTCGAGGTGTGTCATGAATTATGTCGCAAGGCAGAACCACCTCTGCGTCGTCCACCATAAAAACGGTGTGTATCCGGTAGTGCGATTCGGCATGGTCCGTAGCCCCCATAGTACAGAGTCGAGCTCCTCTACCCAGTGCGTGTTTGATTCCTTTAAGGATCGCACTAGTCTGGGTTTGATGCCGCTCATGATAAGACCATTTGCTCGCTCGACTTGACCGTTAGTTTGCGGGTGATAGACAGAAGCATAATCGAGCTTGATGCCCATGTTGCTGCACCAAAGTTTTACCTCGTCGGTTGTAAAGTTCGTGCCGTTGTCAGTGATGATGTTGTGTGGGATGCCATAATGGTGTACAACCCCAGATATGAAGTCTATCACCGTTCCGGATTCAGCCGTTTTAACGGGTTTGGCTTCTATCCATTTGGTGAACTTATCCACCATGACCAGTAAGTATTTTTCTTATGGGTTCCCCCTTTGAGGGGTCCGACCATATCAAGCCCCCAGACCGCAAAGGGCCAAGTAATGGGGATTGTTTGGAGAGCGGTAGGTGGCATATGGCTTTGGTTTGCAAAAAGCTAGCAACCGATGCAACGTTGGACCAGATACTGTGCATCTGCTTGGTCCGTCGGCCAATAGAAACCTGTACGGAAGGCCTTGCTTACAAGGGCCGGAGCTGCGGCGTGGTGGCCGCCGAGTCCAGCATGGATTTCTTCCAAAAGCTTCCGCCCTTCCTCTTCAGAGATGCACCTTTGAAGGACTTCGGTTGTGCTTTTCTTATAAAGCTCTCCCTCGTGGACCTTGTAGGCTTTAGATCGCCGCACTATGCAGCGTGCCTCATTTTGGTCCTCGGGTAGTTCTTGCCTGGTTAGGTAGGCTAGGAATGGTTCTGTCCGTGGGGCGATGACGGCCATTATCACGTGGGCTGAAGGTGTTATTTCAATGGCAGAGCCTCCGATTGTGTCAGAGTGTTCGGTATCTGGTGCTGTGGCCGGGTCCGGACTATTGTTACCGGTGTCCCCTTCCCATACCACGGATGGCTTAAACAGCTTTTCCAGGAAGATGTTAGGTGGGACAGGGTCACGCTTAGCGCCGATACGGGCGAGGATATCCACCACCTGATTGTTTTCCCGAGCCACATGGTGGAATTCAAGCCCCTTGAACCGAGCTGACATTTTGAGGACGGTGTTGCGATATGCCGCCATTTTCGGATCCTTGGCATCGAAGTCTCCATTTATTTGAGATATTGCGAGGTTCGAGTCCCCATGCACCTCCAGGTGTTGAATGCCCATGGAAACTGCCATCCGGAGACCATGTAATAGGGCCTCGTATTCGGCTGCGTTGTTGGAGTCTGTGTATAGTATTTGGAGTACATATTGGACTGTATCTTCGGTGGGGGACATCAGGATGACGCTAGCCCCCAAACCAGACAGCATTTTAGAGCTGTCAAAGTGCATGATCCAATTTGAGTACGCGCCGTACTCTTTAGGGAGTTCGGCTTCTGTCCACTCGGCGACGAAATCGGCCAGTACTTGCGACTTAATGGCTTGCCGTGGTCTATATGTTATGTCGAACGGGAGGAGCTCGATAGCCCATTTGGCAATCCGGTCCGTGGCATCATGGTTGTTTATTATGTCGTTGAGTGGTACTTCTGAGGCCACCTTAATTGAACACTCTTGAAAGTAGTGTCGTAATTCCCGGGATGCCATGAATACCACGTATGCTATCTTTTGATAATGTGGGTACCGTGATTTGCATGGAGTGAGGACAGTGGATACATAATATACCGGCTTTTGAAGTGGGAATTTATGACCGTCCGTCTCTCGTTCGACGACGAGCACTGCGCTTACAACTTGGTGAGTTGCCGCTATATATAAAACCATTGGTTTGCCGACATTTGGCGCAGCCAAGATTGGGTTGGTGGCCAGGATGGCTTTTATTTCTTCCAATCCGGCCGTGGCTGCGTCCGTCCACTCGAGGTGTTCGGTGCGCCGAAGAAGGCGATAAAGGGGGAGTGCCTTTTCTTCTAACCGGCAGATAAAGCGGCTTAAGGCCGCCACACATCGAGTTAACTTCTGTATTTGCTTGAGGTTAGTTGGGAGAGCCAACTGCGACAGAGCTCGGATTTTAGCCGGATTTGCTTCAATTCCTCTACTGGAGACGATGAAGCCCAGGAGCTTTCCAGCGGGTACGCCGAAAACATATTTTTCCGGATTGAGCTTAATGTCATATGTTCGGAGATTGTCGAACGTGAGCCTCATGTCGTCTATTAAGGAGTTGACGTGTCTAGTTTTGACGACCACATCGTCTACGTATGCCTCCATTGTTTTGCCGATCTACTTTTCCAGACATGTCTGAATCATGCGCTGATACGTTGCGCCGGCATTTTTGAGCACGAAGGGCATTGTGTTAAAACAGAAGGGGCCGTATGGAGTGATAAATGTCATTGTGGCTTGATCGGACTCCGCCATCTTAATTTGGTGGTAACCGGAGTATGCATCGAGGAAGCACAATGAGTCGTGTCCTGTGGTGGCGTCGATAATTTGATCGATGCGAGGGAGAGAGAAGGGATCCTTTGGGAAAGCCTTATTAAGGTCCTTGAAGTCGACGCATAGGCGCCAGGATTTGTCCTTCTTTGGTACCATTACCAGGTTTGCTAGCCAGTCTGGATGTTTTATTTCTCTGATGAATCCGGCCTCCAGTAACTTGGCTAGCTCTTCTCCCATGGCTTGTCGCTTAGGTTCGGAGAAACACCGAAGAGTCTGCTTGACCGGCTTGAATCCTTTTAGAATGTTAAGGCTATGCTCAGCCAACCTGCGTGGGATTCCTGGCATGTCTGAAGGATGCCAGGCGAATATGTCCCAATTCTCACGCAGGAACTCCGAGAGTGTGGCGTCTACAGTGGGGTTTAACTATGCCCCGATGGATGCTGTTTTTGTGGGGTCCGTTGGATGGACTTGGAATTTGACTATTTCAGCCACTGGTTTAAAAGAGGTGGACTTGGATCTTTTGTCGAGTATCATGTCGTCCCTGTCCACTGTGGAGCGCAACGCAGTTAATTCCTCCGCCACAGGGCTTCGGATAATGCCTCGAGGGCCAGTGCGGCTGTCTTGTTTTCGGCGCGGAGTGCTATGTCCGGATCACTAGCTAGAGTGATGATTCCATTGGGCCCGGGCATTTTGAGCTTCATGTACCCGTAATGGGGTATGGCTTGGAAGATTGTGAATGCCTCACGCCCTAGAAGGGCGTGGTATCCGCTACTGAACGGGGCCACTTGGAATGTAATTTCTTCGGACCTATAATTATCCGGAGTGCAGAATACCACATCTTGTGTGATTTTCCCAGCGCAGCATGCCTCCCGACTGGGGATGATTCCTCAAAAGGTCATGCTGCTTTGCTCGGTACGGCTTCTGTCTATTTCCATTTTTTTGAAGAGTCTCCTCATAAATGAGGTTTAGTCCGCTGCCGCCGTCCATAAGGACTTTGGTAAGCCAAAAGCCGTCCACAATTGGAGTGAGGACCAAGGCGACTGGTGCTCTGGCTATTTGGAATTTAGGTTCATCACTGGCGTTGAAGTTGATAGCCGTGTCGCTCCATGGATTTATTGCTGCCACATGGCAGACTTCGGCAAGGCTGCGGAGTGCTCGCTTACGCCTATTATTTGAGGCGAAGGTCTCGAATACCGTCAATATTGTATTGTTATCCATGGGATGGTGCTCGGTGGTGTTTTGAATGAGGATATCATCCCCGCTCTTGGCCACCTGCCGGAGTACCCAACATGCTCTAAGGCTGTGTGTTAGTATGGTATCCGTTGTACTATGAATTTTGCAGGGCCCGTTAAGCCATCCTTCCAATACGGTTTCACGCCCTGTAGTGGGATTTTGCTTCTTTCTAATTGAGTCGGGCGACCTATGAGAGTGCACCCTTTTAGTTGGGACTGGGGGTTTTATCAGAGCCGGATTATCCCAAAATTTTGTTTGGGTTTTCCAAGCGCTTTCCATCGCACAATACTTCCGTACTATGGCCGCCAAGTCAGCAAAGTGTTCTATGTCATGACGACTTATGGCGTTAAGGATTCCCTTGTCCGTGCAATTGTTGCAAAAGAACGAAATTGCGTCTTCCTCGCGACAGTCCTTGACCTTGTTCATTACAAGGAGGAATCTGGCCCAATAGTGATGTACTGTCTCTTGGGGCTCTTGCCTAATGTGGGAAAGATCGTTTATATCTGGGTGGGTGGGTGGATTTAAGTCCAGACCTTGACCCAATCTGAGACCCAGGGGCGGGGGAGTTTCTGATCTAGGAAGTTCGGGCTCCGGGATGTTGCCCCGCAGGTTCGGCATACTGCCTGATTCTAGGTTCAGGGTTAGGGCGATATCCTCCTGTGGACGGGTCTCCGGCTCGGAGAGCTCGGGAATCCGGACATAGTTCATCCTCGGGATAGAGGAAGATTCGCCGCATTGCTCCTCCACCACCGCTATCTGATGGGTGACCGGCGGAGAGTTAATCTCCCTTTGATCAGGTTTAAGCCCAATCCAATCATAGTCCGTAGCGACTCCCAGAGCGGTGATGCGATCCAAGAGCTCGTTCAAAGAGGAGAGCTCCATTGGATCCATCTGCTCGGTGAATTTTGAGCCAATGTGGAGGCTATTTTCGATGACCCGAGAAGTCATCGTCGGCGCAGCGGCCGAGCGGGCGGTCATGACGAAGCCGCCTAGTCGGAGAGTTTGGCCTATAGCCAGGGCTCCCCCAGAGGTGATGTTGTTCTTGACAACAAGATGAGCCATCCCTCCTTATGATGATGACACAGTGGAACTCTCAATGAAAGCACCAATATCGGTGTCAAAACCGGCGGATCTCGGGTAGGGGGTCCCAAACTGTGCGTCTAAGGCAGATGGTAACAGGAGGCGGGGGACATGATGTTTACATAGGTTCGGGCCCTCTTGATGGAGGTAATACCCTACGTCCTGCTTGATTGATCTTGATGATATGAGTATTACAAGAGTTGATCTACCACGAGATCATAGAGGCTAAACCCTAGAAGCTAGCCTATGGTATGATTGTTGTTGTCGTACGGACTAAACCCTCCGGTTTATATAGACACCAGAGGGGGCTAGGGTTACACAGAGTCGGTTACAAGGGAGGAGATCTACATATCCGTATTGCCAAGCTTGCCTTCCACGTCAAGGCGAGTCCTATCCAGACACGGGACGAAGTCTTCAATCTTGTATCTTCATAATCCAACAGTCCGGCCAAAGGATATAGTCCAGCTGTCCGGAGACCCCCTAATCCAGGACTCCCTCAAACTCAATGGACCATTTGGCAATCCGGCCGGTGGCGTCCCAGTTGTTTATGATATCATTAAGTGGTACTTCAAAAGCCACCGTGATCGAACACTCTTGAAAGTAGTGCCGCAACTTCCGGGATGCCATGAAGACCGCATACGCTATCTTTTGATAATGTGGGTATCGGGATTTGCATGGTGTGAGGGCCGTCGATACATAGTATACTGGTGTTTGAAGTGGGAATTTATGTCCCTCTTCTTCTTGTTCGACGACAAGCACCGGACTCACCACCTGGTGTGTTGCAGGTATGTATAGTAACATGGGTTCGCTGACGTTTGGCGCGGCCAGGATTAGGTTGCTTGCTAACAAAGCTTTTATTTCTTCAGGTCCGGCTGTTGTAGCATCCGTCCATGCAAAGTGGTCGGTGCGTCAGAGTAGGCGATATAGTGGCAGTGCCTTTTCTCCTAATCTGGAGATAAAGCGGCTCAAAGCTGCCACGCACCCGGCTATATTTTGGACCTACTTGAGGTCTATTGGTGTAGCCAACTGTGACAAGGCTCAGATTTTGGCTGGGTTTGCCTCGATTCCCCTATTGGAAACAATGAACCCAAGCAGTTTTCTGGAGGGAACGCCGAAAACGCACTTTTCTAGAATGAGTCGTATGTCATATCTTCGGAGGTTGTCGAATGTAAGGCATAAGTCATCCACCAATGATTCGACATGCTTAGTTTTGATGACTACATCATCTACATATGCCTCAACTGTCTGGCCGATTTGCTTTTCCACGCACGTTTGAATCATGCGTTGATATATAGCGCCGGCGTTTTTGAGCCCGAATGGCATAGTGTTGAAGCAAAAAGGCCCGTATGGGGTGATGAATGTCGTTGCGGCTTGGTCGGATTCCTTCATTTTGATTTGATGGTATCCGGAGTATGCGTCGAGGAGGCACAATGAGTTGTGTCTTGCGGTTGCATCAATAATCTGGTCGATGCGAGGTAGTGGGAAGGGATCCTTAGGGCAGGCTTTATTAAGGTCCTTGAAGTCGACACACAAGTGCCAGGATTTGTCCTTCTTTGGCACCATGACCAGGTTTGCTAGCCAGTCCGGATGTTTGATCTCTCTGATAAACCCGGCCTCGAGTAGCTTGGCTAGCTCCTCACCCATAGCCTGTTGTTTGGGTTCGGAAAATCACCGTGATAGAGGCAAAGGTATCCCGTCTTTCGATGAGATGGTGGCTATCGTTTTAGAGGAAGTCGACTTTGACGATCCAACTATTAATGTGCGAGGACGTCGCGCCTTAGCAATCGCTAAACCAACTCCGAGGGGTTATTGACCACGCCAGAGCACGATCAACCTGACCACGAGGGCCTGTTTCCTGTGAGCAAACGAAGAACAAGCAAGAAACTGAGCTTGCAATCTGGATATTGCGAATATAAGATGAAAGCTTTATTGATCAATGTGGGGTTCTGTGACGTCTTGGTCTGGTCGCTGGACACAAATGAAGTATGCGAAGTTGCTGAAGGAAATATGCCCTAGAGGCAATAATAAATTTATTATTTATTTCCTTATATCATGATAAATGTTTATTATTCATGCTAGAATTGTATTAACCGGAAACATAATACATGTGTGAATACATAGACAAAAACAGAGAGTCACTAGTATGCCTCTACTTGACTAGCTCGTTAATCAAAGATGGTTATGTTTCCTAACCATAGACATGAGTTGTCATTTGATTAATGGGATCACATCATTAGGAGAATGATGTGATTGACTTGACCCATTCCGTTAGCTTAGCACTTGATCGTTTAGTTTGTTGCTATTGCTTTCTTCATAACTTATACATGTTCCTATGACTATGAGATTATGCAACTCCTGTTTACCGGAGGAACACTTTGTGTGCTACCAAATGTCACAACATAACTGGGTGATTATAAAGGTGCTCTACAGGTGTCTCCGAAGGTACTTGTTGGGTTGGCGTATTTTGAGATTAGGATTTGTCACTCCGATTGTCGGAGAGGTATCTCTAGGCCCTCTCGGTAATGCACATCACTCAAGCCTTGCAAGCATTGCAACTAATAAGTTAGTTGCAGGATCATGTATTACGGAACGAGTAAAGAGACTTGCCAGTAACGAGATTGAACTAGGTATTGAGATACCGGCGATCGAATCTCGGGCAAGTAACATACCGATGACAAAGGGAACAACGTATGTTGTTATGCGGTCTGACCGATAAAGATCTTCGTAGAATATGTAGGAGCCAATATGAGCATCCAGGTTCCGCTATTGGTTATTGACCAGAGACGTGTCTCGGTCATGTCTACATAGTTCTCGAACCCGTAGGGTCCGCACGCTTAAAGTTCAGTGACAATCGTAATTAGGGTTTTTGTGTTTTGATGTACCGAAGTTTGTTCTAAGTCCCGGATGTGATCACGGACATGACTAGGAGTCTCGAAATGGTCGAGACATAAATATTGATATATTGGAAGCCTATATTTGGATATCGGAAACATTCCGGGTGAAATCGGGATTTTACCGGAGTACCGAGGGGTTACCGGAACCCCCCCGGGGGTTATTGGGCCTACATGGGCCACAAGGGAGAAGAGGAGGGCCGGCCAGGGCAGGCCGCGCGCCCCCTCCCCCCTACTCCTAATAGGACAAGGAAGGGCGCGGCGCCCCCCTTTCCTCTTTCTCCCTTCCTCCTTCCTTTTCCAACAAGGCAAGAGGGGGGAGTCCTACTCCCGGATGGAGTAGGACTCCTCCAGGCGCACCCATAGGGTCGGCCGCACCTCCCCCTCTCCCTCCTTTATATACTGAGGCAAGAGGGCACCCCATGACACACAAGTTGATCCTCGTGATCGTTCCTTAGCCGTGTGCGGTGCCCCCTTCCACCATATTCCACCTCGGTCATATCGTAGCGGTGCTTAGGCGAAGCCCTGCGTCGGTAGAACATCATCACCGTCATCACGCCGTCGTGCTGACGAAACTCTCCCTCAACGTTTTGCTGGATCGGAACTCGAGGGACGTCGCCGAGTTGAACGTGTGCAGAACTCGGAGGTGCCGTACGTTCGGTACTTGGATCGGTCGGATCGGGAAGACGTACGACTACTTCCTCTACTTGTGTCAACACTTCCGTTGCCGGTCTACGAGGGTACGTAGACAACACTCTCCCCTCTCGTTGCTATGCATCACCATGATCTTGCGTGTGCGTAGGAATTTTTTTGAAATTACTACATTCCCCAACAGTGGTATCCGAGCCAAGTTTTATGTGTTGATGTTGTGCACGAGTAGAACACAAGTGAGTTGTGGGTGATATAAGTCATACTGCTTACCAGCATGTCATACTTTGGTTCGGCGGTATTGTTGGATGAAGCGGCCCGGACCGACATTACGCGTACGCTCACGCGAGACTGGTTCTACCGACGTGCTTTGCACACAGGTGGCTGGCGGGTGTCAGTTTCTCCAACTTTAGTTGAACCAAGTGTGGCTACGCCCGGTCCTTGCGAAGGTTAAAACAGCACCAACTTGACAAACTGTCGTTGTGGTTTTGATGCGTAGGTAAGAACGGTTCTTGCTATGCCCATAGCAGCCACGTAAAACTTGCAACAACAAAGTAGAGGACGTCTAACTTGTTTTTCCAGGGCATGTTGTGATGTGATATGGTCAAGACATGATGCTAAATTTTATTGTATGAGATGATCATGTTTTGTAACCGAGTTATCGGCAACTGGCAGGAGCCATATGGTTGTCGCTTTATTGTATGCAATGCAATTGCGCTGTAATGCTTTACTTTATCACTAAGCGGTAGCGATAGTCGTGGAAGCATAAGATTGGCGAGACGACAACGATGCTACGATGGTGATCAAGGTGTCGCGCCGATGACGATGGTGATCATGAAGGTGCTTCGGAGATGGAGATCACAAGCACAAAATGATGATGGCCATATCATATCACTTATATTGATTGCATGTGATGTTTATCTTTTATGCATCTTATCTTGCTTTGATTGACGGTAGCATTATAAGATGATCCCCCACTAAATTATCAAAGTATAAGTGTTCTCCCTGAGTATGCACCATTGCGAAAGTTCTTCGTGCTGAGACACCACGTGATGATCGGGTGTGATAGGCTCTACGTTCAAATACAGCGGGTGCAAAACAGTTGCACACGCGGAATACTCAGGTTTAACTTGATGAGCCTAGCATATAACAGATATGGCCTCGGAACACGAAGACCGAAAGGTCGAGCGTGAATCATATAGTAGATACGATCAACATATTGATGTTCACCATTGATACTACTCCATCTCACGTGATGATTGGACATGGTTTATTTGATTTGGATCACGTGATCACTTAGAGGATTAGAGGGATATCTTTCTAAGTGGGAGTTCTTAAGTAATATGATTAATTAAATTTATCATGAACTTAGTACCTGATAGTATCTTGCTTGTCTATGTTTGATTGTAGATAGATGGCTCGTGTTGTTGTTTCGTTGAATTTTAATGCGTTCCTTGAGAAAGCAAAGGTGAAAGATGATGGTAGCAATTACACGGACTAGGTCCGTAACTTGAGGATTATCCTCATTGCCGCACAGAAGAATTACGTCCTGGAAGCACCGCTAAGTGCCAAGCCTGCTGCAGGAGCGACACCAAATGTTATGAATGTCTGGCAGAGCAAAGCTGATGACTACTCGATAGTTCAGTGTGCCATGCTTTACGGCTTAGAACCGGGTCTTCAACGACGTTTTGAACATCATGGAGCATATGAGATGTTCCAGGAGTTGAAGTTAATATTTCAAGCAAATGCCCGGATTGAGAGATATGAAGTCTCCAATAAGTTCTATAGCTGCAAGATGGAGGAGAATAATTCTGTTAGTGAACATATACTCAAAATGTCTGGGTATCATAATCACTTGACTCAACTGGGGGTTAATCTTCCTGTTGATAGTGTCATTGACAGAGTTCTTCAATCACTGCCACCAAGCTACAAAAGCTTCATGATGAACTATAATATGCAAGGGATGAATAAAACTATTCCTGAGCTCTTCGCGATGCTAAAAGCTGCGGAGGTAGAAATCAAGAAGGAGCATCAAGTGTTGATGGTCAATAAGACCACCAGTTTCAAGAAAAAGGGCAAAGGGAAGAAGAAAGGGAACTTCAAGAAGAACAACAAACAAGTTGCTGCTCAGGAGAAGAAACCCAAGTCTGGACCTAAGCCTGAGACTGAGTGCTTCTACTGCAAGCAGACTGGTCACTGGAAGCGGAACTGCCCCAAGTATTTGGCGGATAAGAAGGATGGCAAAGTGAACAAAGGTATATGTGATATACATGTTACTGATGTGTACCTTACTAATGCTCGCAGTAGCACCTGGGTATTTGATACTGGTTCTGTTGCTAACATTTGCAACTCGAAACAGGGGCTATGGATTAGGCGAAGATTGGCTAAGGACGAGGTGACGATGCGCATGGGAAATGGTTCCAAAGTCGATGTGATCGCAGTCGGCACGCTACCTCTACATCTACCTTTGGCATTAGTATTAGACCTAAATAATTGTTATTTGGTGCCAGCGTTGAGCATGAACATTATATCTAGATCTTGTTTAATGCGAGATGGTTATTGATTTAAATCAGAGAATAATGGTTGTTCTATTTATATGAGTAATATCTTTTATGGTCATGCACCCTTGAAGAGTGGTCTATTTTTGATGAATCTCGGTAGTAGTGATACACATATTCATAATGTTGAAATCAAAAGATGCAGAGTTGATAATCATAGTACAACTTATTTGTGGCACTGCCGTTTAGGTCATATCGGTGTAAAGCGCATGAAGAAAACTCCATACTGATGGACTTTTGGAACTACTTGATTATGAATCACTTGGTACTTGCGAACCGTGCCTCATGGGTAAGATGACTAAAATGCCGTTCTCCGGTACTATGGAGAGAGAAACGGATTTGTTGGAAATCATACATACAGATGTATGTGGTCCAATGAATGTTGAGGCTCGTGGCGGATATCGTTATTTTCTTACCTTCACAGATGATTTAAGCAGATATGGGTATATCTACTTAATGAAACATAAGTCTGAAACATTTGAAAAGTTCAAAGAATTTCAGAGTGAAGTTGAAAATCATCGTAACAAGAAAATAAAGTTCCTACGATCTGATCGTGGAGGAGAATATTTGAGTTATGAGTTTGGTCTACATTTGAAACAATACAGAATAGTTTTGCAACTCACGCCACCCAGAACACCACAGCGTAATGGTGTGTCCGAACGTCGTAATCGTACTTTATTAGATATGGTGCGATCTATGATGTCTCTTACTGATTTACCGTTATCGTTTTGGGGTTATGCTTTAGAGATGGCTGCATTCACGTTAAATAGGACACCATCGAAATCCGTTGAGACAACGCCTTATGAACTGTGGTTTGGCAAGAAACCAAAGTTGTCGTTTCTAAAAGTTTGGGGCTGCGATGCTTATGTGAAAAAGCTTCAACCTGATAAGCTTGAACCCAAATCGGAGAAATGTATCTTCATAGGATACCCAAAGAGGCTGTTGGGTACACTTTCTATCACAGATCCGAAGGTAGAACTTTTGTTGCTAAATTCAGATTTTTTTTCTAGAGAAGGAGTTTCTCTCGAAAGAAGTGAGTGGGAGAAAAGTAGAACTTGATGAGGTAATTGTACTTGCTCCCTTATTGGAAAGTACTACATCACAGAAACCGGTTTCTGTGACACCTACACCAATTAGTGATGAAGCTAATGATAATGATCATGAAACTTCAGATCAAGTTAATACCGAACCTCGTAGATCAACCAGAGTAAGATCCGCACCAGAGTGGTATGGTAATCCTATTCTGGAAGTCATGCTACTAGATCATGATGAACCTACGAACTATGAAGAAGCGATGGTGAGCCCAGATTCCGCAAAATGGCTAGAAGCCATGAAATCTGAGATGGGATCCATGTATGAGAACAAAGTGTGGACTTTGGTTGACTTGCCCGTTGATCGGCAAGCAATTGAGAATAAATGGATCTTCAAGAAGAAGACTGATGCTGACGGTAATGTTACTGTCTACAAAGCTCGACTTGTTGCAAAAGGTTTTCGACAAGTTCAAGGGATTGACTACGATGAGACCTTCTCACCCGTAGCGATGCTTAAGTCTGTCCGAATCATGTTAGCAATTGCCGCATTTTATGATTATGAAATTTGGCAAATGGATGTCAAAAATGCATTCCTGAATGGATTTCTGGAAGAAGAGTTGTATATGATGCAACCAGAAGGTTTTGTTGATCCAAAGGGAGCTAACAAAGTGTGCAAGCTCCAGCGATCCATTTATGGACTGGTGCAAGCCTCTCGGAGTTGGAATAAACGCTTTGATAGTGTGATCAAAGCATTTGGTTTTGTACAGACTTTTGGAGAAGCCTGTATTTACAAGAAAGTGAGTGGGAGCTCTGTAGCATTTATGATATTATATGTGGATGACATATTATTGATTGGAAATGATATAGAATTTCTGGATAGCATAAAGGGATACTTGAATAAGAGTTTTTCAATGAAAGACCTCGGTGAAGCTGCTTACATATTGGGTATTAAGATCTATAGATATAGATCAAGACGCTTAATTGGACTTTCACAAAGCACATACCTTGACAAGGTTTTGAAGAAGTTCAAAATGGATCAAGCAAAGAAAGGGTTCTTGCCTGTGTTACAAGGTGTGAAGTTGAGTAAGACTCAATGTCCGACCACCGCAGAAGATAGAGAGAAAATGAAAGATGCTCCCTATGCTTCAGCCATAGGCTCTATCATGTATGCAATGTTGTGTACCAGACCTGATGTGTGCCTTGCTATAAGTCTAGCAGGAAGGTACCAAAGTAATCCAACAGTGGATCACTGGACAGCAGTCAAGAACATCCTGAAATACCTAAAAAGGACTAAGGATATGTTTCTCATATATGGAGGTGACAAAGAGCTCATCGTAAATGGTTACGTTGATGCAAGCTTTGCCATTGATCCAGACGATTCTAAATCGCAAACCGTATACGTGTTTTTACTGAACGGTGGAGCTGTCAGTTGGTGCAGTCCTAAACAAAGCGTCATGGCGGGATCGACATGTGAAGCGGAGTACATAGCTGCTTCGAAAGCAGCAAATGAAGGAGTCTGGATGAAGGAGTTCATATCCGATCTAGGTGTCATACCTAGTGCATCGGGTCCAATGAAAATCTTTTGTGACAATACTGGTGCAATTGCCTTGGCGAAGGGATCCAGATTTCACAAGAGAACCAAACACATCAAGAGATGCTTCAATTCCATTCGGGATTTAGTACAAGTGGGAGACATAGAAATTTGCAAGATACATACAGATCTGAATGTTGCAGACCCGCTGACTAAGCCTCTTCCACGAGCAAAACATGATCAGCACCAAGGCTCCATGGGTGTTAGAATCATTACTGTGTAATCTAGATTATTGACTCTAGTGCAAGTGGGAGACTGAAGGAAATATGCCCTAGAGGCAATAATAAAGTTATTATTTATTTCCTTATATCATGATAAATGTTTATTATTCATGCTAGAATTGTATTAACCGGAAACATAATACATGTGTGAATACATAGACAAAAACAGAGAGTCACTAGTATGCCTCTACTTGACTAGCTCGTTAATCAAAGATGGTTATGTTTCCTAACCATAGACATGAGTTGTCATTTGATTAACGGGATCACATCATTAGGAGAATGATGTGATTGACTTGACCCATTCCGTTAGCTTAGCACTTGATCGTTTAGTTTGTTGCTATTGCTTTCTTCATAACTTATACATGTTCCTATGACTATGAGATTATGCAACTCCCGTTTACCGGAGGAACACTTTGTGTGCTACCAAACGTCACAACGTAACTGGGTGATTATAAAGGTGCTCTACAGGTGTCTCCGAAGGTACTTGTTGGGTTGGCGTATTTCGAGATTAGGATTTGTCAATCCAATTGTCGGAGAGGTATCTCTAGGCCCTCTCGATAATGCACATCACTTAAGCCTTGCAAGCATTCCAACTAATAAGTTAGTTACAGGATGATGTATTACGGAACGAGTAAAGAGACTTGCCGGTAACGAGATTGAACTAGGTATTGAGATACCGACGATCGAATCTCGGGCAAGTAACATACTGATGACAATGGGAACAACGTATGTTGTTATGCGGTCTGACCGATAAAGATCTTCGTAGAATATGTAGGAGCCAATATGAGCATCCAGGTTCCGCTATTGGTTATTGACCGGAGACGTGTCTCGGTCATGTCTACATAGTTCTCGAACCCGTAGGGTCCGCACGCTTCAAGTTCGGTGACGATCGTAATTAGGGTTTTTGTGTTTTGATGTACCGAAGGTTGTTCGGAGTCCTGGATGTGATCACGGACATGACGGGGAGTCTCGAAATGGTCAAGACATAAAGATTGATATATTGGAAGCCTATATTTGTGTTGGGGAACGTAGTAATTTCAAAAAAAGTCCTACGCACACGCAAGATCATGGTGATGCATAGCAACGAGAGGGGGAGAGTGTGATCTACGTACCCTTGTAGACCGACAGCGAAAGCGTTGTGACAACGCGGTTGATGTAGTCGTACATCTTCACGATCCGACCGATCCAAGCACCATTACTCCGGCACCTCCGAGTTCTTGGCACACGTTCAGCTTGATGACGATCCCCGGGCTTCGATCCAGCAAAGCGTAGGGGAGGAGTTCCGTCAGCATGACGGCGTGGTGACGATTTTGATGTTCTACCGTCGCAGGGCTTCGCCTAAGCACCGCTACAATATGACCGAGGTGGAATATGGTGGAGGGTGGCACCGCACACGGCTAAGGAACGATCACGAAGATCAACTTGTGTGTCTAGAGGTACCCCCATGCCCCCGTATATAAAGGAGCAAGGGGGAGGGGGCGGCCGGCCTAGAAGGGGGCGCGCCAAGGGGAGTCCTAGTCCCACTTGGAGTAGGACTCCTTCCTTCCTTGTTGGAGTAGGAGAAGGGGAAAGAGGGGGAGAGGAAAAAGGAAAAGGGGGCTGCGCCCCTTGTCCAATTCGGACCAGAGGGGGGGCGCAGGCCTCCTTCCTTTTGGCCTCTCTCCTCTATTCCCGTATGGCCCAATAAGGCCCATATACTCCCCGGCGAATTCCCGTAACTCTCCGGTACTTCGAAAAATACCCGAATCACTCAGAACCTTTCCGATGTCCGAATATAGTCGTCCAATATATCGATCTTTACGTCTCGACCATTTTGAGACTCCTCGTCATGTCCCCGATCTCATCCGGGACTCCGAACTCCTTCGGTACATCAAAACTCATAAACTCATAATATAACTGTCATCGAAACCTTAAGCGTGCGGACCCTACGGTTCGAGAACAATGTAGACATGACCGAGACATGTCTCCGGTCAATAACCAATAGCGGAACCTGGCTGCTCATATTGGCTCCTACATATTCTATGAAGATCTTTATCGGTCAGACCGCATAACAACATACGTTGTTCCCTTTGTCATCGGTATGTTACTTGCCCGAGATTCGATCGTCGGTATCTCAATACCTAGTTCAATCTCGTTACCGCCAAGTCTCTTTACTCGTTCCGTAATACATCATCTCACAACTAACTCATTAGTTGCAATGCTTGCAAGGCTTTATGTGATGTGCATTACCGAGAGGGCCCAGAGATACCTCTCTGACAATCGGAGTGACAAATCCTAATCTCGAAATACCCCAACCCAACATGTACCTTTGGAGACACCTGTAGAGCACCTTTATAATCACCCAGTTACGTTGTGACGTTTGGTAGCACACAAAGTGTTCCTCCGGCAAACGGGAGTTGCATAATCTCATAGTCATAGGAACATGTATAAGTCATGAAGAAAGCAATAGCAACATACTAAACGATCGGGTGCTAAGCTAATGGAATGGGTCATGTCAATCAGATCATTCACCTAATGATGTGATCCCGTTAATCAAATAGCAACTCTTTGTCCATGGTTAGGAAACATAACCATCTTTGATTAACGAGCTAGTCAAGTAGAGGCATACTAGTGACACTCTGTTTGTCTATGTATTCACACATGTATTATGTTTCCGGTTAATACAATTCTAGCATGAATAATAAACATTTATCATGATATAAGGAAATAAATAATAACTTTATTATTGCCTCTAGGGCATATTTCCTTCAGTCTCCCACTTGCACTAGAGTCAATAATCTAGTTCACATCACCATGTGATTTAACACTAATAGTTCACATCTTTATGTGATTAGTTCACATTTTCATGTGACCAACACCCAAAGGGTTTACTAGATTCAGTAATCTAGTTCACATCGCTATGCGATTAACACCCAAAGAGTACTAAGGTGTGATCATGTTTTGCTTGTGAGAGAAGTTTAGTCAACGGGTCTGCCACATTCAGATCCGTATGTATTTTGCAAATTTCTATGTCAACAATGCTCTGCACAGAGCTACTCTAGCTAATTGCTCCCACTTTCAATATGTATCCAGATTGAGACTTAGAGTCATCTGGATTAGTGTCAAAACTTGCATCGACGTAACCCTTTACGACGAACCTTTTTGTCACCTCCATAATTGAGAAACATATCCTTATTCCATTAAGGATAATTTTGATCGATGTCCAGTGATCTACTCCTAGATCACTATTGTACTACCTTGCCAAAATCAGTGTAGGGTATACAATAGATCTGGTACATAGCATGGCATACTTTATAGAACCTATGGCTGAGGCATAGGGAATGACTTTCATTCTCTTTCTATCTTCTGTCATGGTCGGGTTTTTTGAGTCTTACTCAATTTCACCCCTTGTAACACAGACAAGAACTCTTTCTTTGACTGTTCTATTTTGAACTACTTCAAAATCTTGTCAAGGTATGTACTCATTGAAAAAAACTTATCAAGCGTCTTGATCTATCTTGATGTTCAATATGTCAGCAGCTTCACCGAGGTCTTTCTTTGGAAAGATCCTTTCAAACACTCCTTTATGCTTTGCAGAATAATTCTACATTATTTCTGATCAACAATATGTCATTCACATATACTTATCAGAAATGTTGTAGTGCTCCCATTCACTTTCTTGTAAATACAGGCTTCATCGCAAGTCTGTATAAAACTATATGCTTTGATCAACTTATCAAAGCGTATATTCCAACTCCGAGATGCTTGCACCAGTCCATAGATGGATCGCTGGAGCTTGCATATTTTGTTAGCACCTTTAGGATTGACAAAACCTTCTGGTTGTATCATATACAACTCTTCTTTAATAAATCTATTAAGGAATGCAGTTTTGTTTATCCATTTGCCAGATTTCATAAAATGCGGCAATTGCTAACATGATTCGGACAGACTTAAGCATAGATACGAGAGAGAAACTCTCATCATAGTCAACACCTTGAACTTGTCGAAAACCTTTTGCGACAATTCTAGCTTTGTAGATAGTAACAGTACTATCGGCGTCCGTCTTCCTCTTGAAGATCCATTTATTCTCAATTGCTTGCCGATCATCGGGCAAGTCAACCAAAGTCCATACTTTGTTCTCATACATGGATCCCATCTCAGATTTTATGGCCTCAAGCCATTTTGCGGAATCTGGGCTCACCATCGCTTCTTCATAGTTCGTAGTTTCGTCATGGTCAAGTAGCATGACCTCCAGAACAGGATTACCGTACTACTGTGGTGCGGATCTCACTCTGGTTTACCTATGAGATTCGGTAGTAACTTGATCTGAAGTTACATGATCATCATCATTAGCTTCCTCACTAATTGGTGTAGTAGTCACAGGAACAGATTTCTGTGATGAACTACTTTCCAATAAGGGAGAAGGTACAATTACCTTATCAAGTTCTACTTTCCTCCCACTCACTTCTTTCGAGAGAACCTCCTTCTCTAGAAAGGATCCATTCTTAGCAACGAATGTCTTGCCTTTGGATCTGTGATAGAAGGTGTACCCAACAGTAACTTTTTGGGTATCCTATGAAGACACACTTTTCCGATTTCGATTTGAGCTTATCAGGATGAAACTTTTTCACATAAGCATTGCAACCCCAAACTTTAAGAAACGACAACTTTGGTTTCTTGCCAAACCACAGTTCATACGGTGTCATCTCAACAGATTTAGATGGTGCCCTTTTAACGTGAATGCAGCTGTCTCTAATGCATAACCCCAAAACGATAGTGGTAGATCGATAAGAGACATCATAGATTGCACTATATCCAATAAAGTACGGTTATGACGTTCGGACACACCATTATGCTGTGGTGTTCCATGTGGCATGAGTTTGTGAAACTATTCCACATTGTTTTAATTGAAGACCAAACTCGTAACTCAAATATTTGTCTCCGCGATCAGATCGTAGAAACTTTATTTTCTTGTCACGATGATTTTCCACTTCACTCTGAAATTCTTTGAACTTTTCAAATGTTTCAGACTTATGTTTCTTCAAGTAGATATACCCATATCTGCTCAAATCATCTGTGAAGTTCAGAAAATAACGATACTTGCCGTGAGCCTTAACACTCATCGGACCGCATACATCAGTATGTATTATTTCCAATAAGTCAGTTGCTCGCTCCGGAGAACGGAGTCTTAGTCATCTTGCCCATGAGGCATGGTTCGCAAGCATCAAGTGATTCATAATCAAGTGATTCCAAAATCTCATCAGCATGGAGTTTCTTCATGCGCTTTACACCAATATGACCTAAACGACAGTGCTACAAATAAGTTGCACTATCATTATTTACTTTGCATCTTTTGGTTTCAATATTATGATTATGTGTATCACTATGATCGAGATCCAACGAACTATTTTCATTGGGTGTGTAACCATATAAGGTTTTATTCATGTAAACAGAACAACAATTTATTCTCTTACTTAAATGAATAACCGTATTACAATAAACATGATCAAATCATATTCATGCTTAACGCAAACACCAAATAACACTTATTCAGGTTCAACACTAATCCCGAAAGTATAGGGAGTGTGCGATGATGATCATATCAATCTTGGAACCACTTCCAACACACATCGTCACTTCACCCTTAACTAGTCTCTGTTTATTCTGCAACTCCCGTTTCGAGTTACTAATCTTAGCAACTGAACTAGTATAAAATACTGAGGGGTTGCTATAAACACTAGTAAAGTACACATCAATAACATGTATATCAAATATACTTATGTTCACTTTGCCATCCTTCTTATCTGCCAATCACTTGGGGTAGTTCCGCTTCCAGTGACCAGTCCCTTTGCCGTAGAAACACTTAGTCTCAGGCTTAGGACCAGACTTGGGCTTCTTCACTTGAGCAGCAACTTGCTTGCTGTTCTTCTTGAAGTTCCCCTTCTTCCCTCTGCCCTTTTCTTGAAACTAGTGGTCTTGTCTACCATCAACACTTGATGTTTTTCTCGATTTCTACCTTCGTCAATTTCTGCATTACGAAGAGCTTGGGAATCGTTTCCGTTATCCCTTGCATATCATAGTTCATCACGAAGTTCTACTAACTTGGTGATGGTGACTAGAGAATTCTGTCAATCACTATCTTATCTGGAAGATTAACTCCCACTTGATTCAAGCGATTGTAGTACTTAGACAATCTGGGCACATGCTCACTAGTTGAGCGATTCTCCTCCATCTTTTAGCTATAGAACTTGTTGGAGACTTCATATCTCTCAACTCGGTTATTTGCTTGAAATATTAACTTCAACTACTGGAACATCTCATATGCTCCATGACGTTCAAAACGTCTTTGAAGTCCCGATTCTAAGCCATTAAGCATGGTGCACTAAACTATCAAGTAGTCATCATATTGAGCTAGCCAAACGTTCATAACATCTGTATCTGCTCCTGCAATAGGTCCGTCACCTAGCGGTGCATCAAGGACATAATTCTCTGTGCAGCAATGAGGATAAACCTCAGATCACGGATCCAATCCGCATCATTGCTACTAACATCTTTCAACACATTTTTCTCTAGGAACATATCAAAATAAACACAGGGAAGCAACAACGCGAGCTATTGATCTACAACATAATTTGCAAAATACTACCAGGACTAAGTTCATGATAAATTTAAGTTCAATTAATCATATTACTTAAGAACTCCCACTTAGATAGACATCCCTCTAATCCTCTAAGTGATTACGTGATCCAAATCAACTAAACCATGCCCGATCATCACGTGAGATGGAGTAGTTTCATTGGTGAACATCACTATGTTGATCATATCTACTATATGATTCACACTCGACCTTTCGGTCTCCGTGTTCCGAGGCCATATCTGTATATGCTTGGATCGTCAAGTATAACATGAGTATTCCGCGTGTGCAACTGTTTTGCACCCGTTGTATTTGAACGTAGAGCCTATCACACCCGATCATCACGTGGTGTCTCAGCACGAAGAACTTTCGCAACGGTGCATACTCAGGGAGAACACTTCTTGATAATTAGTGAGAGATCATCTTATAATGCTACCGTCAATCTAAGCAAGATAAGATGCATAAAAGATAAACATCACATGCAATCAATATAAGTGATATGATATGGCCATCATCATCTTGTGCTTGTGATCTCCATCTTCGAAGCACCGTCGTGATCACCATCGTCATCGGCGCGACACCTTGATCTCCATCGTAGCATCGTTGTCGTCTCGCCAATCTTATGCTTCCACGACTATCGCTACCGCTTAGTGATAAAATAAAGCATTACAGCGCGATTGCATTGCATACAATAAAGCGACAACCATATGGCTCCTCCCAGTTGCCGATAACTCGGTTACAAAACATGATCATCTCATATAATAAAATTTAGCATCATGTCTTGACCATATCACATCACAACATGCCCTGCAAAAACAAGTTAGACGTCCTCTACTTTGTTGTTGCAAGTTTTACGTGGCTGCTACGGGCTTAAGCAAGAACCAATCTTACCTACGCATCAAAACCACAACGATAGTTTGTCAAGTTGTTGTTGTTTTAACCTTCGCAAGGACCGGGCGTAGCCACACTCGGACGCCACACTCGGTTCAACTAAAGTTGGAGAAACTGTCACCCGCCAGCCACCTTTGTGCAAAACACGTCGGGAGAACCGGTCTCGCGTAAGCGTACGCGTAATGTCGGTCCCGGCCGCTTCGTCCAACAATACCGCCGAACCAAAGTATGACATGCTGGTAAGCAGTATGACTTATATCGCCCACAACTCACTTGTGTTCTACTCGTGCATATAACATCAACACATAAAACCTAGGCTCGGATGCCACTGTTGGGGAACATAGTAATTTCAAAAAAATTCCTACGCACACGCAAGATCATGGTGATGCATAGCAACGAGAGGGGGAGAGTGTGATCTACGTACCCTTGTAGACCGACAGCGGAAGCGTTGTGACAACGCGGTTGATGTAGTCGTACGTCTTCACGATCCGACCGATCCAAGCACCGTTACTCCGGCACACGTTCAGCTCGATGACGATCTCCAGGCTCCGATCCAGCAAAGCGTTGGGGAGGAGTTCCATCAACATGATGGCGTGGTGACGATTTTGATGTTCTACCGTCGCAGGGCTTCGCCTAAGCACCGCTACAATATGACCGAGGTTGAATATGGTGGAGGGGGCACCGCACACGGCTAAGGAACGATCACGAAGATCAACTTGTGTGTCTAGAGGTGCCCCCATGCCCCCGTATATAAAGGAGCAAGGGGGAGGGGCGGCCGGCCTAGAAGGGGGCGCGCCAAGGGGACTCCTACTCCCACTTGAAGTAAGACTCCTTCCTTCCTTGTTGGAGTAGGAGAAGGGGAAAGACGGGGAGAGGAAAAAGGAAAAGGGGGTTGCGCCCCTTGTCCAATTCGGACCAGAGGGGGGGCGCAGGCCTCCTTCCTTTTGTCCTCTCTCCTCTATTCCCGTATGGCCCAATAAGGCCCATATACTCCCCGGCGAATTCCCGTAACTCTCCGGTACTCCAAAAAATATCCGAATCACTCGGAACCTTTCCAATGTCCGAATATAGTCGTCCAATATATCGATCTTTACGTCTCGACCATTTCGAGACTCCTCGTCATGTCCCCGATCTCATCCGGGACTCCGAACTCCTTCGGTACATCAAAACTCATAAACTCATAATATAACTGTCATCGAAACCTTAAGCGTGCGGACCCTACGGTTCGAGAACAATGTAGACATGACCGAGACATGTCTCCGGTCCATAACCAATAGCGGAACCTGGATGCTCATATTGGCTCCTACATATTCTACGAAGATCTTTATCGGTCAGACCGCATAACAACATACGTTGTTCCCTTTGTCATCGGTATGTTACTTGCCCGAGATTCGATCGTCGGTATCTCAATACCTAGTTCAATCTCGTTACCGGCAAGTCTCTTTACTCGTTCTGTAATACATCGTCTCACAACTAACTCATTAGTTGCAATGCTTGCAAGGCTTTATGTGATGTGCATTACCGAGAGGGCCCAGAGATACCTCTCCGACAATCGGAGTGACAAATCCTAATCTCGAAATACGTCAACCCAACATGTACCTTTGGAGACACCTGTAGCGCACCTTTATAATCACCCAGTTACGTTGTGACGTTTGGTAGCACACAAAATGTGTTCCTCTGGCAAACGGGAGTTGCATAATCTCATAGTCATAGGAACATGTATAAGTCATGAAGAAAGCAATAGCAACATACTAAACGATCGGGTGCTAAGCTAATGGAATGGGTCATGTCAATCAGATCATTCACCTAATGATGTGATCCCGTTAATCAAATAACAACTCTTTGTCCATGGTTAGGAAACATAACCATCTTTGATTAACGAGCTAGTCAAGTAGAGGCATACTAGTGACACTCTGTTTGTCTATGTATTCACACATGTATTATGTTTCCGGTTAATACAATTCTAGCATGAATAATAAACATTTATCATGATATAAGGAAATAAATAATAACTTTATTATTGCCTCTACGGCATATTTCCTTCAATTTGGATATCGGAAACGTTCTGGGTGAAATCAGGATTTTTACCGGAGTACCGGCATCTTGTATATTTCGTCCAAGGCTTCATGCACTCCTTATGGTGGCTTCAAAGTCCTGAAATCATCACTTGTATCTCCGTTCTTGATCCCCTTGCGCATGCCATCATCTCCATGCTTGAACTCGCTCCAAGGTTCATCTTTCTTGTCCAAGCTAGGCCCTTCATTTGTAAGCAACACAAATGGATCCAATTAAGGCAGCATCATATTCTCATGAACATTAGAATCGTTACCAAGAAACGAAAGTACCTGATAATTCAATTGGCATGCGCGAGCTCTAGTAATTGGTCCAGTATGTATAGCAGCAGGGGATGTGGGTGTAACAATGGTATTGATGTCCTCATTATCCTCCCCTTCTTGAAATGAAGTCGTCCTCGATGAAAGTTCATCATCCTCACCCAAATAAGGCTTTAAATCTGCAATGTTAAAACTGGGACTAACCCCAAAATCTACAGGCAGTTGAAGTTTATATGCATTATCATTTATTTTCTCTAACACCTTAAAAGGACCATCAGCACGTGGCATTAGCTTTGATTTGCGCAAATTAGGAAATCTATCCTTACGCAAATGTAACCAAACAAGATCTCCCGGTGCAAACACAACATGTTTTCTACCCTTATCTCCAGCAAGTTTATATTTAGCATTCATACGCTCAATGTTTTCCTTAGTTAACTCATGCATTTTTAAAATCAATTCAGCACATTCTTTAGCATCAAAATTAACCTTCTCCGAAGATGGAAGAGGCAACAAATCAATAGGTGCACGAGGTAGGAAACCATACACAATTTCAAAAGGGCACATCTTAGTAGTAGAATGCAGTGAATGATTATAAGAAAATTCAATATGAGGCAAGCATTATTCCCACATTTTCTTGTTATTCTTCAAAACAGCCCTAAGCATAGTAGACAATGTTCTATTGACTACTTTAGTTTGTCCATCAGTTTGGGGGTGACAAGTAGTAGTAAAAAGCAGTTTAGTCCCCAACTTAGCCCATAAACATCTCCAGAAGTGGATAAGAAATTTAGTATCACGGTCTGAAACAATAGTATTTGGCACACCATGCAAGCGAATAATTTCACAAAAGAACAAATCAACAACATTAACAACATCATCGCTTTTATGACATGGTATAAAGTGTGCCATTTTCGAGAACCTATCCACGACAACAAATATGCTATCCCTCCCCTTCTTTGTTCGAGGTAAACCTAAAACAAAGTCCATAGATATATCCTCCTAAGGAACACTAGGTATAGGTAAAGGCATATATAAACCATGAGGATTGAGTCGTGACTTAGCTTTTTGACATGTAGTGCAGCGAGCAACAAAACGCTCAACATCCCGTCTCATCTTTGGCCAAAAGAAATGTGTAGCAAGTATATCCTCCATCTTCTTGACGCCAAAGTGTCCCATTAATCCTCCTCCATGCGCCTCCTGCAACAACAAAAGACGAACGGAGCTAGCTGGAATGCATAGCTTGTTAGCACAAAACACAAATCCATCGTTAAGAACGAACTTGATACAAGTTCTACATTCCTTCCAATTTTGCAACACGTCTTTAAATTCAGCATCATGCACATATTGATCTTTGATGGTCTCCAAACCAAATATTTAAAGTCAAGTTGTGAAAGCATAGTATAACAATGAGACAATGCATCAGCAATAACATTTTCTTTACCCTTCTTGTATTTAATGACATAAGGGAAAGTCTCAATGAATTCAACCCATTTAGCATGTCTACGGTTCAGTTTTGCTTGACTTTTAATGTGTTTCAAAGATTCATGATCAGAATGTATAACAAATTCCTTGGGCCATAAATAATGTTGCCATGTTTCTAAGGTCCGGACAAAAGCATATAATTCTTTGTCATAAGTAGAATAGTTCAAACTAGGCCCACTCAATTTTTCAGAAAAGTATGCAACAGGTTTGCCATCTTGTAATAACACACCTCCTAATCCAATTCCACTAGCATCACATTCAAGCTCAAAAGTCTTATTAAAATCAGGAAGTTGGAGTAAAGGAGCATGTGTCAACTTATCTTTCAATACTATGAAGGCTTCTTCCTGTGTTGTACCCCAAACAAAAGGCACACCCTTCTTCGTAAGCTCGTTGAGAGGTGTAGCAATGGTGCTGAAATCTCTCACAAAACCCCTATAGAATCCAGCAAGGCCAAGGAAACTCCTCACTTGTGTGACCGTTTTGGGCTGCGGCCAACTCTCAATAGCTTCAATCTTGGCTTTATCAACTTCAATTCCCTGTGGAGTAACAACATAGCCAAGAAAAGATACTCGGTCGGTGCAAAAGGTGCACTTTCCAAGGTTACCAAACAAACATGCATCACGTAGAGCAATAAAAACAACATGTAAATGTTCCAAATGTTCCTCCAAAGATTTTCTATAAATCAATATGTCATCAAAGTAAAATACCACAAATCGTCCAGTGAAATCACGCAAGACTTCGTTCATTAATCTCATGAAAGTACTAGGTGCATTAGTTAACCCAAAAGGCATGACTAACCACTCATATAATCCAAACTTAGTTTTAAATGTTGTTTTCCATTTATCTCCCAATTTCATACGAATTTGATGGTATCCGCTACGCAAATCAACTTTGGAGAATATTGTAGAGCCACTCAATTCATCAAGCATATCATCTAGCCTAGGAATAGGATGACGATAACGAATAGTAATATTATTAATGCCTCTACAATCAACACACATACGCGAAGTACCATCCTTTTTCGGCACTAAAATGATAGGAACGGCACAAGGACTAAGGGATTCACGTATATAACCTTTGTCGAGCAGTTCTTGTACTTGACGCATAATCTCCTTCGTCTCCTCTGGATTGGTACGGTATGGTGCACGGTTGGGTAATGATGCACTGGGAATTAAGTTAATTTGATGCTCAGTTCCTCTAATAGGTGGTAATCCCAGTGGCACGTCTTGTGGAAAGACGTCAGCGAACTCCTGCAAAATGTTAGTGACAGCAGGAGGCAAAGAGGAAGGCACGTCCTCGAATGAAAATAATGCCTCTTTGCACATGAAATTATAGCAAACAGATTTGCTAAAATCTAGATCATCAATATCAGATTTGGTGGCAAGTAAACATGCACTTTTCAATTTAATTTCAGAAGCAACACTAGATGGTTTATTATTATGCTTCATTTGTTGATCAAATTCTTTTGCCACAATCTGATTTTTACTCTTATTTTTCTCCTGTTTTGCTTTATTAGCTCTATTAATATCATCTTTCAAAATGGAATCAGGAGTCATAGGAAGCAAAGTAATATTTTTATCCTTATGAACAAGAGTATATTGATTGTTTCTACCATGGTGTACATAATTTTTATCAAATTGCCATGGTCTACCAAGTAATAAGGAACATGCTTGCATAGGTACCACATCACAATCAACATAATCAGCATATGTAGAGATACTAAAATGCGCACGAACAATATGTGTTACCTTAACCTTGCCACTGTTGTTGAACCATTGGATGTAGTAAGGATGTGGATGTGGTCTTGTGGTGAGAGATAGCTTCTCCACCATCTCCATGCTAGCCAAGTTATTGCAGCTCCCTCCATCTATGAGGACGCGAACAGAACGTTCCTTCACAACTCCCTTTGTATGGAACAAATTATGCCTCTGATTTTTCTCAGCTTGTGTAACCTGCACACTCAAAACACGTTGAGCAACTAAACATTCATACCTGTCAGCATCTTCAGCAGCCATGTATTACATCTCATGATCAGAATCCTCTCCACTGCGTTCTTCATGTGTAATAAGAGCCAAAGTCTCATCATCATAGTCACTAGCGGACTCATACCCACCATCCTCAGTAACAATCATCACATGCTGAGATTTGCATTCTCTTGCAAAATGTCCTCTTCCCTTACAACGACGACAAATAATATCACTTGTGTGCCCTGTTGATGCCATGGAAGAAGAAGAACTCTGTGCAGGCTCAGCAGGTGTGCCCTTGGCAGATAGTGGTGGTTGTGCTTGCTTTCTTGTATCACGGATGGAGGTGGCACCTAATGGAGGTGCTGGTGCAGTGGAAATAGCGGATGCATGTGGTGTCCATGATGAAGATCGACCTACAGAAAAGTTAGTTCGCGCCAATGCATGTCGACTGCACTTCACGTTCAGCTTTACAAGCAAGATGGAATAAACGAGTGATATTAGTATACTCCTTATACTCTAGAATGGTCTGAATCTCTCTATTTAATCCACCCATAAAACGTGCAAGAATAGCTTCATTCTCCTCAACAATACCACATCTAATCATGTCAGTTTGTAATTCCTGATGATATTCTTCTACATAATTTTTCCCTTGTCTTAAACATTGCAATTTTTGAAGTAATTCACGTTGATAATATGGTGGAACCCAACGAGTACGCATAGCAGTTTTCAAAGCAGCCCAAGTAGCTGGAATAGGATATAATCTACAATGCTCAGACCACCAAACACATGCAAAGCTAGTGAAAGCACAAACAGCAACAGGAACACGTCTCTCCTCAGGATATTGTAAACATGTAAATCGTTGTTCAGTTTCTAACTCCCAAGTAAGATATATATCAGGAACATATCTACCCTCAAATGGTGGAATGTTCAATTTTTGTTTAGGGAGATGGTTATGATCACATACCTGAGGTGGTTGTGCAGCCCTACCATTGCGATGATATGCATGAGGACGACCTGGTGGTGGTGGTGCTGGTGGTTGCACGTAGTTCTGATTTTGATCAACCTCATCCTCGTAATGGTCCTCCACCTCTGCAGTAGCAGCAGGAGCTACAGAAGCATCAACAACGGCACCAGAAGTTTGACTAGGCTCAAGGGGAATGCGTCGTGCCCGTCCCACTTGATTTGGAAGGCGATGTTGTTGTTGTTGTAGAGGTGCGTTAGGTGCAGCCGGTGGTGGTGGTGGAAGACGCGCGGCAATTCATTAAACTTGTTATCAAGCTTTGTTTCGAACGTCTTCTCCATGCCTTCTATCTTCTCCATGGCCTCTTCAAATCTGTTTAGCAAATCTTGCACCTGTCCACTCATCATTTGCTGAAATTTATCATGTAGCTCTTTGTTCATCATGTTCTCCCAATCTGTCTCATCGGCTTGTGATCCTGCCATGGTTAGCAGCAATAGAAACACACAAGAATATGATCCTACAGACTACTAGGAAGTGGTGGTGGTGGTGGTGGTGTATCACAAATCTGGCAAGCGAATCTCAAATTCTTACCAGTTCTTACCCAGCAGCAGGTGGTGATCGGCAACTGTCGTAGTCAAAACTCTCAAAGATTGGATAGAGCGATTGCCAGGTGGTGTCAAACGCACGATATAGATGTATGTGGAGCTGGGAAGGCTTATGATATGGTAGCAAAAATGTCAGCAATAATCAATTCAGAGATGCAAAGTTGAATAAACGCTCAACGACGGTACTGTGTTGGTCCTAGGCTAGACTGTACTAGAGACGCGAGCCTAGAACACGAACAAAATCACGGCGCGGCACGTAAACAAGGAAGGAGCACTCTTTGAATTTATTTTTCACTTTTTTTGCAATTTTTTCCTCTTTTTTTTGCTCCGCGACAATTTTTTTTCGAAAAAGCCTACAAATGATCTAAAAACTGCCTAGCCAGAATTTTCCAGACTTAGTTTTTTTTTAGTTTGGAACTCTTTTTCTTCTGCGGGTAGCATGAAAGTTCGGGAGTCCTACTCTGTCACGACTCGGAGTATCGCGTGATCTGGAAAGCCAAAACAGAGTAAGAAAATACTGGACTCGGACTAGTACTGGTGGCGGAGATGAATCTGGTGGAACTCGGACTGGTGGTTGTATATGGCGATGGTATATCTGGACTCGGATTGGTGGTGGTATATGGCGATGGTATATGCGGACTCGGATTGGTGGTTATATATGGCGATGGTATATGTGGACTTGGATTAGTGGTTGTATATGGCAGCAGCGATGTATATGGTGGGGTGGTGGTATAAGGCAATGATGATGATGATGGTACGGCGGCGGCGTGACAACCTGTGAACAGAACTCGAAACTCTAAGGGACTAGACGCTAAGACCAGCAACTCGACACCACGATGCAACCGCAAATTCAACAAAGCAAAACTCTAAAAAGACTATGCAAAGGCTTAGATTGGTTCGGACATGATGACCTAACCCTAAAATTTTTTTTGGCTTTTTCATGGACTATAGGTCTGAAGAACAGGCTCGACCTAAACTACGAAAAACTATAAAATCTCACCAAACAACCTGGAAATCTGATACCACTTGATAGAGGCAAAGGTGTCTCGTCTTTCGATGAGATGGTGGCTATCATTTTAGAGGAAGTCGACTTTGATGATCCAACTGCGAACGTGCGAGGACGTCGCGCCTTAGCAATCACTAAACCAACTCTGAGGGGTTATTGACCACGCTGGAGCACGATCAACCTGGCCACGAGGGCCTCTTTCCTGCGAGCAAACGAAGAACAAGCAAGAAACTGAGATTGCAATCTGGATATCGGGAAGACGTACGACTACTTCCTCTACGTTGTGTCAACACTTCCGTTGCCGGTCTACGAGGGTACGTAGACAACACTCTCCCCTCTCGTTGCTATGCATCACCATGATCTTGCGTGTGCGTAGGAAATTTTTTGAAATTACTACGTTCCCCAACAGTTGCAGCTATGGCGAACTTTTAATCTAAACAAAACCCCCAAAGTCTAAATGACGCCCTAAGGGCTGTATATATGGAGGAAGAGGGGGGGGGGGATTTCGTGGCCCTTGGAGGAGGGGTCCGAAACCAACCCTAACTCTTGTTTCCCCACACATACGGACTCTAAAAACAGCCTATACTTAAGTATTTCAAAAATACATGGGCCTGGCCCAATAATAAGGTGACGCAGCACCTAAAATAGCCTCTGGACGAAATTTATTAAGTGGCATCTTGTATATTTCGTCCAAGGCTTCATGCACTCCTTATGGTGGCTTCAAAGTCCTGAAATCATCACTTGTATCTCCGTTCTTGATCCCCTTGCGCATGCCATCATCTCCATGCTTGAACTCGCTCCAAGGTTCATCTTTCTTGTCCAAGCTAGGCCCTTCATTTGTAAGCAAAACAAATGTATCCAATTTAGGCAGCATCATATTCTCATGAACATTAGAATCGTTACCAAGAAACGAAAGTACCTGATAATTCAATTGGCATGCGCGAGCTCTAGTAATTGGTCCAGTATGTATAGCAGCAGGGGCTGTGGGTGTAACAATGGTATTGATGTCCTCATCACACCGCATCGTTTGATTGACAGGTTTGTATCCCTTCAGTATATTAGAACTATGTTCGGCCAGCGCACATGGGATTCCTAGCATATCCGAGGGGTTCTAGGGGAATATGTCCCAATTCTCGCTCAAGAACGCGTGCAATGCTGCATCGACCGTCGGATCCGGCCGTGCCCCAATGGAAGCTCTCTTCTTCGGGTCCGTCGTGTGAACTTGAAATTTGGCTATCTCGTCTGCTGGCTTAAAGGAAGTGGATTTAGGCCTTTTATCAAGAATTACGTCGTCTCTATCCACTATGGAACGCAGAGCGGTGAGCTCTTCGGCCTCCAGGTCTTCGGATAGTGCCTCGAGGACCAGGGATGCGGTTTATTTTCGTCACGGAGTGCTATGTCCGGATCACTAGTGATAGTACACCGTTGGGCCCGGGCATTTTGAGCTTCATGTACCCATAATGAGGTATGGCTTGACAGCGTGCGAATGTGTCTCGCCCCAACAGGGCATGATATCCGCTGTTGAAAGGAGCCACCTGGAAGATTATCTTTTCGGACCTATAGTTCTCTGGTGTGCCAAATACCACGTCGAGTTTAATTTCCTCCGAGCATCTTGCTTCCCAACTAGGGATAATTCCTCGAAAGGTTGTATTACTCTACTCAATGCGACTCCTGTCCATTTGCATTTTATTGAGCGCGTCTTCGTAGATGAGGTTCAGTCCACTGCCGTCGTCCATGAGCACTTTAGTGAGGCGAAAACCGTCTATAATTGGGTTTAAAACCAAAGCGGCTGGTGCTCGGACTGATTGGGCCCTTGGCTCATCACTGGCGTTAAAGGTTATCGCCATATCGTTCCAAGGATTTATTGCACCTACGTGATTGACTTCGGCGAGGTTGCGGAGCGTCCTTTTACGTCGGTTGTTTGAAGGAAAGGTCTGAAGACCGTAAACACATTGAAGTCGTTATCCTCGGGGGAATGCCTTGCCAGAGTTGTGTTGGTGAGAATAGCCTCCCTGCTTTTAGCCACCTGCCGGAGTATCCAACATGCCCAAAGGCTATGAGTTGGTTCGGAGTTCGGCATCGCGTGTATCTGATAGGGCTTGTCGAGCCATTCATCAAGAACAGTTCTGTGTACCGGTAAGGGCTTAATTTTTCTTTTCGGGGAGTAATGATTAGGTGCCCCATAAGGGTGCATCCGTTTTGTCCGGCCGGTGGGTGGCTTAAAGGTGGTGGTTCCCACCGAGCTGTCTGGGCTTCCCAGGCGCTTTCCATTGCGCAATATTTCTGTACTATGTGTGCCAAATCTGGAAAGTGTAGTATGTGGCGCCGATTGAGGGCATTGAGGATCCCCTCGTCCGTACAGTTGTGGCAAAAGACTGATACCGCATCATCATCGCAACAATCATTGATCTTGTTTTTAACAAGTAGGAATCTAGCCCAAAAGTGATGGAATGTTTCCTGAGGTTGCTATTGTATATACAATAAATTGCATATGTCCAGGGGACCGGAATTGCTTGGAGAGTATTGATTGTGGTGGGTGGGTTTAAATCCAAATCCTGACCCACTGTGGAATCCGGATTTTGAAAAATTTCTGAGGTCATCGGCCCAGGATCCGGAGTGTCCTGGGGTTTTTAGACTCAACACCTAATTCTATGTTCGGAGGACAGATGATCTCTTCCCGGGGATGAGTGTCCGGCTCGTAGGGCTCGGGGATCCGAACATAGTTTGTTTTCAGCATAGGAGGAGCGGTATCCTCAACTTGTTCTTCCACGACAGTCACTAGGTGGGTGACAGGTGGAGACCTGATTTCCCTCAAATTGTAATCTGTTGCAACCCCTAGGGCGGCGATGTGATCTAGCAGTTCGTTTAAAGACGAGACATCTGTCGGATCCAACTTATCGACGGTTTTAGGGTTGATGCGGAGATGATTTTTGGCAACCCAGGGGACCGCCTTGGGCTTAATGGCCGGGCGGGCGCCTATGGTGAAATTGCCGATCTGGAGGATCTGCCCAGGAACCAGGGCTCTTCCAGAGGTGATTTTGTCATTGATGACGAGGCGGGCCATTGATCCTTCTGTCGACGACACGGAGGAACTCTCAATGAAAGCACCAATGTCGGTGTCAAAACCGACAGATCTCGGGTAGGGGGTCCCGAACTGTGTGTCTAAGGATCGAAGGTAACAGGAGGCAGGGGACACGATGTTTACCCAGGTTTGGGCCCTCTTGATGGAGGTAAAACCCTATGTCCTGCTTGATTGACTTTGATGAGTATAGGGGTTACAAGAGTTGATCTACCTCGAGAACTTAATGGCTAAACCCTGGATGTCTAGCCTGTATGATTATGATTGCCTCTATGGACTAAACCCTCCAGCTTATATAGACATCGGAGGGGGCTAGGGTCGTACATAGTTGGTTTACAGAGAAAGGAATCTTCATATCCGAACGCCAATCTTGTCTTCCACGCCAAGGAGAGTCCCATCCGGACACGGGGGAAAGCCCTCGATCTTGTATCTTCACTGCCCATCAGTCCGATCCACATTACATAGCCCGGACGCCCGAGGACCCCCTAGTCCAGGACTCCCTCCCCCTTTTTGCATCAAGCGATAATCCCTCAAGTATTCACGTTGATCCAACATGTCTCCCATTATCAAGTTGAATGGGGTTTTCTCAGGATTATCAAAGTAGTGTTTAATATTTTTCACATAATAAGCATCGAGGGTTTTAGGAGGTTCCCCATCTCCATGAGTAGCAAGTACACCTAATTTTTTGGTATTTCGTGTTCCATATCCATAACTAAAGATAGAGAACAAATTAGAACAGCAAATAAAATCTACTTAGTGATAAAGCAAACAAGCACACATGAGAATATTCACCCATGCTATTGCTCCTCGGCAACCATGCCAGAAAAGGTCTTGATAACCCACAAGTATAGGGGATCAGTTGTAGCCTCTTTCGATAAGTAAGAGTGTCGAACCCAACGAGGAGCTAAAGGTAGAACAAATATTCCCTCAAGTTCCATCAACAATCGATACAACTCTATTCACGCTTAACATTCGCTTTACCTAGAACAAGTATGAAACTAGAAGTACTTTGTAGGTGTTGTAGGATAGGTTTGAAAGATAATAAAGAGCACATAAATAAAAACTAGGGGCTGCTTAGATAAAGAAACAATTAAGTTAGTATAGTGAGTGTGGAAAAGTGGTGGTAGCAGTTGCGGAATTGTCCCTAAGCAATTGACTACGTTACTAGACCGATAGCAAGTTCTATGTGGGAGAGGCCGTAGCATGTCATCCCTTAATTGGTCTATGCACTTACGATTGGAACTATTACCAAGCATCCGCAAATACTAACGTTCATTAAGGTAAAACCCAACCATAGCATTAATATATATTGGTCCCCCTTCAATCCCGTATGCATCAATTTCTATGCTAGGCTGAAGCTGCTATCACCCTTGCCCTCCAATACATAGTCCTATCAACATACAACTAACCCTATGGTGTGATCCACACGCATGCTCATATGATGGGCACCAATGGATAGCAACATAACCACAAGCAAATTAAACCAATCATAGCAATTCACCAATCACCAATAGGATAACAAAAATCTACTCAGACATAATAGGATGGAAACACATCATTGGACAATAATATGAAGCATAAAGCACCATGTTCAAGTAGAGGGTACATTGGGTTGTGGGAGAGTGGACCGCTGAATATAGATGGGGGAAGGTGATGAAGATGTTGGGGAAGATGACACAGGTATTGGTGTATATCGCTGTCACACGATGATTGCCCTAGCGACGTTCCGGCGCCATCGGGAGAGAGGGGAGAGAGCCCCCCTACTTCTTCAACTTCTTCTTCTTCCTTGACCTCCCCCTAGATGGGAGGAGGGTTTCCCCTCTGGACCTTGGCCTCCATGGCGGTGGAGGGGCATAAGCCCCTCCGAGATTGGATCTCTCTCTGTTTCCTTCTGTTTCTACATTCCCAGATTCTGGCCTTTCACCGTTTCTTAAATTCCCGGAGATCTGTAACTCCGATTGGGCTGAAATTTTAACATGATTTTAACCAGATATTAGCTTTCTTGCGGACGAAGAAGGGCATCAACCGCCTTACAGGGTGGCCACAAGCCTCCCAGGCGCGCCTAGGGTGGGGGCGCACCCCTAGGGCTTGTGGGCCCTTCAGGCATCGTCTCGCATTGATTATTTTTCCCAAAAATTACATATATTCCAAAAAATATCTCCGTAAGTTTTTATCGCGTTTGGACTCCATTTGATATGGGTATTCTGCGAAACAAAAAACATGCAACAAACAGGAAATGACACTGGGCAACGGATCAATATATTAGTCCCAAAAATAATATAAAAAGTTGCCAAAAGTATATGAAAGTTGTAGAATATTGGCATGAAACAATCAAAAATTATAGATACGATGGAGATGTATCAAGCTACTTCAGATGTTATGAACATCTGGCGGGCTCAATCTGATGACTACTCGATAGTTTAGTGTGTCGTGCTTTACAGCTTAGAACCGGGACTTCAAAGATGTTTTGAACGTCATGGAGCATATGAGATGTTCCAAGAGTTGAATTTAATATTTCAAGCAAATGCCCGGGTTGAGAGATATGAAGTCCCCAACAAGTTCTATACCTGCAAGATGGAGGAGAACAGTTTTGTGAATGAACACATACTCAAAATGTCTGGGTATCATAACCGCTTGACTCAGCTGGGAGTTGATCTTCCAGTTGATAGTGTTATTGACAGAGTTCATTAGTCACTGCCACCAGGCTACAAAGGCTTCGTGGTGAACTATAATATGCAAGGGATGAATAAAATGATTCATGAGCTCTTCGCAATGCTTAAGGTTGCAGAGGTAGAAATCAAGAAGGAGCATCAAGCATTGATGGTTAACAAGACCACCAGTTTCAAGAAAAAGGGCAAGGGAAAGAAAGGGAACTTCAAGAAGAATGGCAAGCAAGTTTCCACTCCCGGGAAGAAGCCCAAAGCTAGACCCAAGCCTGAAACTGAGTGCTTCTACTGCAAAGGGAATGGTCACTGGAAGCGGAGCTGCCCCAAATACTTGGCGGATAAGAAGTATGGCAAAATGAACAAAGGTATATTTGATATACATGTTATTTATGTGTACCTTACTAATGCTCGTAGTAGCACCTAGGTATTTGATACTGGTTCAGTTTCTCATATTTGTAACTCGAAATAGGAGCTATGGAATAAATGAAGATTGGATAAGGACGATGTGACGATGCGCGTCGAGAATGGTTCCAAGGTCGATGTGATCGCTGTTGGCACGCTACGTCTAACCTTCGGGATTAGTTTTAGACCTCAATAATTGTTATTTGGTGCCCACGTTGAGCATGAACATTATATCTAGATCTTGTTTATAGCGACACGGTTATTCATTTAAATTGGAGAATAATGGTTGCTCTATTTATATGAGTAATATCTTTTATGGTCATTCACCCTTGATGAATGGTCTATTTTTATTGAATCTCGATCGTAGTGATACACATATTTATAATATTGATGCCAAAAGATGCAAACTTGATAATGATAGTGCAACATATTTGTGGCACTACCATTTAGGTCATATTAGTGTAAAGCACATGAAGAAACTCCATGGGGTGGACTTTTGGAACCACTTGATTATGAATCATTTGATACTTGCAAACCATGCCACATGGGCAAGATGACTAAAACTCCGTTCCCCGAAATAATAGAGTGAGCTAATGACTTACTGGAAATAATACATACCGATGTATGTGGTCCGATGAGTGTTGAGGCACGCAACGGGTATCATTATTTTCTGACCACCACGGATGATTTGAGTAGGTATGGGTATATCTACTTAATGAAATACAAGCCTGAAACATTCGAAAAGTTCAAAGAATTTCAAAGTGAACTGGAGAATCATCGTAACAAGAAAATAAAGTTTCTATGATCTGATTGCGGAGGCGAATATTTGAGTTACGAGTTTGGCCTTTATTTAAAACAATGTGCAATAGTTTCACAACTCACGCCACCTGGAACATCACAGCGTAATGGTGTGTCCAAACGTCATAACCGTAGTTTATTGGATATGGTGCGTTCTATGATGTCTCTTACCGATTTACCACTATCGTTTTGGGGTTATGCATTAGAGACAGCCGCATTCACGTTAAATAGGGCACCATCTAAATTTGTTGAGACCACACCATATGAAATGTGGTTTGGCAATAAACCTAAGTTGTCGTTTCTTAAAGTTTGGGGATGCAACACTTATGTCAAAAGGCTTCAGCCTGATAAGCTCGAACCCAAATCGGAGAAGTGCGTCTTCATAGGATACCCTAAGGAAACAATTGGGTACACCTTTTACCACAGATCCAAAGGCAAGATCTTTGTTGCCAAGAATGGATCCTTTCTAGAGAAGGAGTTTCTCTCGAAAGAAGTGAGTGGGAGGAAAGTAGAACTTGATGAGGTAATTGTACCTTCTCTCCAATTGGATAGTAGCACATCAGAGAAAACCGTTCCCATGATGCCTACACTAACTAGAGAGGAAGCTAATGATGATGATCATGAAACTTCAGATCAAGTTCCTACTGGACCTCGTAGGTCGAACAGAGCACGTTCCGCACCAGAGTGGTACGGTAATCCTGTCTTGGAAGTCATGTTACGAGACCATGACGAACCTATGAACTACGAAGAAGCTATGATGAGCCCAGATTCCGATAAATGGCTTGAGGCCATGAAATCTGAGATAGGATCCATGTTGAGAACAAAGTATGGACTTTGGTGGACTTGCCCGATCATCGGCAAGCCATTTAGAATAAATGGATCTTCAAGAAGAAGACAAACGCTAATGGTAATGTCACCATCTACAAAGCTTGACTTGTCGCGAAAGGTTTTCAACAAGTTCAAGGAGCTGACTACGATGAGACCTTCTCACCCGTAGAGATGCTTAAGTCAGTCCGAATCATGTTAGCAATTGCCGGATTTTAGAATTATTAAATCTCGCAAATGGACGTCAAAACTGCATTCCTTAATGGATTTCTTAAAGAAGAGTTGTATATGATGCAACCATAAGGTTTTGTTGATACTAAAGGTGCTAACAAAGTATGCAAGCTCTAGAGATCCATCTATGGACTGGTGCAAGCATCTCGGAGTCAGAATATACGCTTTGATGAGGTGGTCAAAGCATATGGTTTTATACAGACTTATGGTGAAGCCTGTATTTACAAGAAAGTGAGTGGGAGCTTTGTAGCATTTCTGATATTATATGCGGATGGCATATTGTTGATTGGAAATGATATAGAATTTCTGGATGGTATAAAAGGATACTTGAATACGAATTTTTCAATGAAAGACCTCGGTGAAGCTGCTTATATATTGGGCATCAAGATCGATAGAGATAGATCAAGATGATTAATAGGACTTTCACAAAGCACATACCTTGATAAAGTTTTGAAGAAGTTTAAGATGGACCAGTCAAAGAAAGGGTTCTTGCATGTGTTAGACTCAAAGCCCGACCACTGCAGAAGATAGAGAGAAAATGAAAGTCATTCTCTATGCCTCATGTCACATCCCTGGTCCTGTTATGCACTAGGCTAGACCTCATGTGAGTATCATGTTTTAATTCAAATGAAATTTGAATTGAGGAATTTTCAAAGCCTCAGAAACCTTCTAAAAATGATCAACATTAAAATCTCCTCAAAGAAGTCCAAGAAAATGTTCCTCTTAGTCTCTGAAAATATTGCAAAGAGGTAAAACTCAAAACAATATTTTTGGTATCTCAGAGTTAATTATTTTGGGCCTTTGAATTAAATAAATAGCTATTTGCATTGGATATATATTTGATATATAAATAATATATGTCCAATAATTACTGGAACATTTTATGTGGTTTGGTATATTTTAGTCCTAGCCACATAACTATTTCCAGGATTTTATAAAATGGTTTAGTGTCTAAAACTAAATCAAAACAAACTACAGAAAATAGAAAACAGAATTAAATAGAAATGAAAGAGAGAGAGAGAAGGACTTATCTGGCGCTCACCCGGTAGCCAGCCGGCCCAGCTCCTGTGCGGCCCAGCCCATCTCCACTCCCCCCACTGTCGCCTTCCTCCTCGCGCCAGTAGGCACAGGCGCGTGGCCGACGCACGCCGGCGCACGCCCCGGCCACCTCCTGCTTGCCGCTCCACCTCGACACCCCGGACGCCTCCATGCGTGCCACGCCACCCCCCTGGAACTCCCTCACTCTCCCGAACTCTCCCCCCCTCCTCTGCTTCCTCTCTCCCTCACTCGCCCGAACGGAGCCGCCGCCACCGACGAGCTCCCTCGCGGCCACCGCCACCCCCTAGCCTCGCCGATGCGCTCAAAGGCTCCGCCTCGACCCCCTCTTCCTCCCCACCGATCCACGGCCCTCCGGAAGCCCTGGATGCTGCCAGCTTCGCCGTTCCCCTCCTCGGCCACCGCGGATCGCCGCCGTCAAATCCGCCCCCGTCCGGCCTCCCTCAAGCTCGCCGTCCACCTCCCTCTCTGTTTCGTCGTTCGCGCGCCGTAGCTAGGTTATCCACCGCGGCCGAGAGCTTCTCGCCGCCGGCCATGGCGTGGCCGTGGCCACAACCACCGTAGCTCGCTCCCGAGCCCACCGTCGTGCTCACCGCAACCCCAGGAGGCCGCAGCGCCCTTCCGTTTCCCCTCTTGTGCACCGTAGCGCCGTTCCCGCCAACGCCCGAGGTCCGGCAGCCGCTGAGCTCGACGCCGGCGAGGATTACGGCCGCCCTAGCTTCTCCCGTTTGCCCTATTAGATGCGCGCGAGCCTGGGCATTCCGTAGATGCCCTCCGCCGGCCATTTGGTCGCCGGAGCAAGAAACCCGAAGGCCTCCGCCGCCTCGGCCTCGCCGGCGACTCAACGCCGGCGGGATTGAGTCGTTTGACCAGGGGTTTGACCTCCCCTGGGTCTATGACAGGTGGGCCCCCGCCATCAGGTGATTAGTTTAAGCTAATCACCACCTAAGCTAACCCCCTCACACTGACATGTGGGCCCTAGTGCCCCTAATCTTTAATTAAACTAAACTAACCCCCCCTGTCTAACCTGTGTCACTGACGTGTGGCCCCCACACGTCAGGTTTGACTCTGGGCGACCCAGTTGACCTGCTGACCTCAGCCTTACGCCATGCTGACGCAATATTCCTTTTCTGGAATTTAGTTCATTTTATAAATATTCAGGAAATTCCAGAAATTTGTAAAAACTTCTAAAAATCATAGAAATTCAACCGTAACTCCAAATTAGATAATTTATATATGAAAAATTATCAGAAAAATTCAAGGAATCCATCTGTACCATTTTCATGCATGTTAGAACAACTTATAGCTGCTGTTTAGCACAAATCAATTAAATGGCATTTGAATAATCACATATGGAGTTTGAATTTGAATCTTGTATTCAAACCAACTTCATTTAATCTGTTGCTAGTTGCATTAGCCCAAAACACATTCATTTTGCCATGTCATGATCATGCATCATATTGTGCATTGCATTGATTGTGTTCCCTTCTGTGTAGCCGGTATTTGTCCCCTCTCGATAGACGTGATACCGATGATGTGATCGTTGACACTGATGAAGACTCAATGTTATCTTCAGAAGTGCCAGGCAAGCAAAACCCCCTTGTTCATTCCGATACAATCCTACTCTCTCGCTCCTGCTCTCTTTTACTGCATTAGGACAACACCGATTCATCTGTTACTTGCTGCGGTAGCTGAACCCCTTTATCCTTTGCATGACCTGTCATTGCCACAGTAAATAGATGAAACCCACTAGCATGAGTAGGAGTTGTTTGAGCCCTGATGTGCCTACTCATTCATGCTTGTTTGTCATGCCTGCTACTGCTTAGAGTTGAGTCAGGTCTGATTCATCAAGGATGAATCAGAGGTGTGTGAACATGTCCTACTATGTGTGAGCTAAGTGTGTGAACACGATTTGGTAAAAGGTGTCGGTGAGAGGCCATGTAGGAGTACATGGTGGGTTGTCTCATTGAAGCCGTCCTTAGGAACTGAGTTCTGTGTTTGTGATCCATGATTCAGCTACTACCATGCATTGGGCCCTGAAATATGACCCCGCTCGACTTCTTATTCACCCTAGTCCTCTGTCCAGGAGTTGCAAGTAGTTTCTGGTGTTTGTAGCTTACTGGAGGCCGTGGACAGCGCTGACCGTAGGGGTGGGCTGTGATGCGGTAGGTACGTGGCACGGTGTACCGGATGCCCGTTTGGTATCTCGGGAACCCTGTTCACATCGTTTGGGGCTGTGAGCGAAACTCCGGCCGGATCTCCTCATGGATGGAACCCGAATAGGCGATAAACCTGGACTAGAGACTTGAGTGTTTAGGTAGATCGTGGTCTACACCCACGTCGGCTTTCGCTTGAAGTCTGCCGAGCACATGTCGTGTGCAGACGCTAAGTGGTGGAAACATGTATGAAGAAGTACACCCCTGCAGGGTTAACATCATCTATTCGAATAGCCGTGTCCGCGGAAAAGGACTTCTGGATTGCTTATATCAGTTCATAGACAAGTGAAAGTGGATACTTTAAAATGCCCAAGATAAGCGTGAGTGCTATGGATGGCGTTCTCGTAGGGAGACGGGAGCGGATCCATAGTGGTGTATTGATATGGTGAATATGTGGACTCGTGTGCGCCACCTCAAAAGAGTCGCTTGCAGTCGTAGTTTAGGATAGCCACCGAGTCAAAGCTGGCTTGCTGCAGTTAAACCCCACCATCCCCTTGTTGAAAATGATGCATATGTAGTTAGTTCTGATGTAAGTCTTGCTGGGTACATTTGTACTCACGTTTGCCTATTTTATGTTTTTGCAGAGAGACTTCAGTCTCACTAGTAGTTCCACGTGGACTTCGACGTTTAGCTTGTTACCTCAGCTACGATCTTGTGCCCTCGGCAGGATCTGATAGATAGTCAGGCTTCTCAGCCTTTTTCATTTATAGATGTCTGTACCCAGACATGATAGCTTCCGCTTGTGCTTTGATTTGTATGCTCTGAATGTTGGGTCATGAGACCCCTGTTTGTAATATCTCGCTCCTCGGAGCCTATTGAATAAATTACTTGAGTCGTAGAGTCATGTTGTGATGCCATGTTGTGTTTGCACATATCGAGCATATTGTGTGTATGTTATTGAAATGCTTGGTATGGGTGGGATCTGACTATCTAGTTGTTTATCTTTAGTAGCCTCTCTTATCGGGAAATGTCTCCTAGTGTTTCCACCGAGCCATGGTAGCTTGCTACTGCTCCGGAACACTTAGGCTGGCCGGCATGTGTCCTTCTTCGTTCCTGTGTCTGTCCCTTCGGGGAAATGTCACGCGATGAATACCGGAGTCCTGTTAGCCCGCTACAGCCTGGTTCACCGGAGTCCTGCTAGCCCAGTGCTACAGCCTGGATTCACTCGCTGATGACCGACACGTTCGATGCTGGGTCATGGATGCCTGTCCCTGTAAGTCTGTGCCACTTTGGGTTTACGACTAGCCATGTCAGCCCCGGGCTCCTTATCATATGGATGCTAGCGACACTGTCATATACGTGTGCCAAAAGGCGCAAACGGTCCCGGGCAAAGGTAAGGCGACACCCGTGGGAATACCGTGCGTGAGGCCGCAAAGTGATATGAGGTGTTACATGCTAGATCGATGTGGCATTGAGTCGGGGTCCTGACAGCGTTGGTATCAGAGCTTGACTGCCTGTAGGATTACCAAGCCAAACTGATCGAAGTTGAGTCTAGAAATTCTTTAGTTATATAAGGGAATTGATTGTGGGATGGAATGTAAGGCTCTTTTTACTCCTTTACCTCATGCCCTTCTGATCTGAGTCATCTTATCTTTCCTACGGGGATTAAGAACTAGGCTATCTCTTCTTTCTATCAGGATCACGTGTTACTAATCTGCAGACTTGTAGGATTGATGGTTCTAAGCTTGAGTTCAGTTTCTACTTCCGTATGTTAATTGTTGATCTCGAAACCTTGATATTGTGCTTCTGAGTGGCTATGCCACCATTTTGTAGCATGTCTCCAATCCTTTGAGCATTTACAGCCGTTATGCTATCGGAGTCATCCCAGGTTTCTAAATAGTCCGATGCATTTGCAAATCCCTTCCTTCTGTTTCCGATGTGCCTTTGGTCAGATTAATCACACAAATTAGTGAGTTGAGGTACTTTATTGCCTCGACATATATGTTGGAATAATTATTATGACCCTAGGTGTTTTAGGGAGTCACCTAGTAATCTAGCAACGTTTTGTGTTCCCAGTGTGAAGATTCTGGCCTTTATTATCGAAAGCATCCTGTGATGCCATTTAGTTAGTAGGCATTCTATTCCTGGGTTCTTGAACCCGAGATTCACTCTACTTACTTCATGTTGATAGTGTTTGCTAGTCCCTTTAGGATAGTAGTAACCTTTGCGATAGTCCTCGAGGTTCGTGGTACATCCTTCTTCCAATTACCATGAACCATTCTTGGCAGGAGTTCTTCTGAACCAAAAGATGACAACAAGAGTGCTGTCGATGAGTTCTCCATGCTATATTGTGACTCTGCCAGCTCAACCCTTCTGCATGGGTTATCCGGAAGAATTATGTTGAACTTGGTTCAACATACTAGTCTATGCATCCACAACTCAGAAAGTTATATGTTCCTTTGAGTTGTCCCTCTTTAGTTGTCTACTGACCTTCGTCTATCAATTGATAGTCAAGAGTATGCGTGCGTTCGTTTATCGATGCCTACTATTTTTGTGGTCCGTCAAGCCATTCTATCGCGGAATGACTAGGAGAAACAAACTCCAGTACCTCATCCATATCTAGGATTGGGTCAAAGTAGTTGTATTCCGCAGATCAAATGCCAATCCAGCTTTTGGTTCTGTTCTACCTTGGAGTATTACCTTATTCTATATCGAGATTGTTATAGGAATTGCACACCATCCTATGAACTCTTGGTACAGTGATACTTCTCACCATCATTAGTCATTCCTCGGCCCTCGTGTTGATGCAACCGGAATACCGACAAATGAATTGTGATGTGTGAAATCAATACTCCCAGCAACCTCGTTGCTTGGTAGTTAAAGGATAATAATTTCATTCTTAGTATGTTGGTTATTGAATCATCCTTCTAAGACTGATCGTGCTACCTAGTCCTTATTTCGGTGCACCCTTCGATTGATGAGTTAGGATCTTGTCAAGTCCTCACTCATTTGATCATATCGTCTTGCCCTCAAAAGCGAGATTGTTCTCAAGCTTAGTAACATACCGGTGGTTCGTGATTTTCCGAATATCTTTTCGGAAGTATTACCAGGTTGTCACCTGACTGCTATGTTGAGCTCGTGATCAAGTCGGGTTCTTGTGAACCACCCTTTCTCCAAGAATCTGTGATGGATATCCCGGAGCTAGTTGGTTAAGCTAGACAACAACTTGGAGAGTTGGAAGATAAAAGCTTGTCTGACTTAGTTCATGTTAAGGGATATCTTTCTGTGTATGTGTGTGTGTTGAAGAAAGATGATATCTTCATTAATTGGTCCTTGTGATCAGTTGTTGGACCTATTGTATTACCCCATCTATAATTTGAGTATGGGCTATCATCCAATCAGACCAGAACCAACGATATTCGTAATGTTGTCTTACTCGTGGTTGATCCCTCGAGCATACACCATTATATCTTTTGGGTCTGACCAATGCTAACACTTGTTCTCTTAACTATGGAATTCCTTTTAAAGGGAAACCCGGAAGAATTGTTGTTGAGCCCATTGACAACATCCTTATCTCCTCCATGATTTTGTTGAACATTAAGCTAGTGTTGGAAACTTTTGAAAGCATTTCTTCATGCTAACTCATGAAGTATTTGTTTGATGAAAGGAGTGACTTCCTCTTATACACGTGCATTTGGTGAAAGTTGCCGCCGTGGATTTGAGAAAGTTAGTTTTGCTTCCTCTGGAATCATCCCAAGTCAGTCATGCATACGTGCGAAGTATTCGGTGGTCTGGAGACTTGCAACCTTCATTCCATATGTGTTCCGAGCACACCAAGCCACTGATTGAGTTGTTCAAAGATAAAGGAGTCTGTCCAAGGTGAACTCTTTGGACTTCCACGCGTGGAGACTTCGATGTCATTAATGATGGTTCCCCACCTGAACTCGGTAGTGTTTTATTATAAGACTACCACGTGGTCATGTTTGTCTGGGACAGCGTGTTCACATGTTTGTAGCAGAACCAGCTCATGTTTTGGAGCTTACTATCGTAGTTCATTCCCCGAGAATCTCGCAGCGTTGTCTCGTCAAATTGTGTTGCAAACTTTCATTTCTCTTCCTAGACTCGATGAGTCTGGAATATCCTGACACCAACCAGATCTGAATCTCAGGCAGATATGATGGTTTGGAACATTTCCCAAGAACTATAATATCGGTCCCTCGAAAACCGGTAAAGTGGATGTCGTGGCCAACACACCCAGCCGGAAGACCTGTTATTATAATATCTTGATTGAGGAAGTTGGCCACCTCCCCATAGGGATTTCGTAGGATTTACTCCCTAGTTGCCCCTATGGATTTTGAGATCCCGAAGTCCGACCTTTTACTTGATGTTCTAGATATCAAACCATATCTATGAATGGGTTACGCTAGCACATCAAGGAGAACATTAGAAGCGGAGTGCTAAATGTCTCTCGGTCGATCATCCAGATTTTGTTTCCTTGGCCTCGCCAAGGTGAAATCTAAGAAGGTGTTATCTTCCTTTGCATCGGCATCTTCCACCGGTATTCATCATGGTAGTAAGTTGTGTTGCCAAAATCCTTGACACGGATATTGGTAAAACCTTGATGATTATGGAAATGCTCAAGTTCTTGAGAGCACGCACAAGCGTTAGGTGTTACCATCGGCACTAGCTAGGTTTGCTCTCAACTTCCTCGGTTATGCTATAACTTCTCAACAGTGGATTCACTCTCTATTGTTGGGTTCTTCCCTAGTTACCAGAATCATTCCCAGCATTTGCATTTTGTTCCCAGCTTGCACCACCAATGTGCAATTCTACCACGGATCTCTTCCATTTCCGGTGGTAAGCAAATTCATCCATTACGTTGTCTTCAACAAGGTAATCCACATCATCCAAGTCCGAGTATGCCATTCTACCGACCCCCTCCAAATGATCGCTCGAGAATTGCCTTAGGCTGGTTTAAAGAGTTTCAATGATCTCTGAATCAAAAGTAATTCTTTTTGCCACTTAAGGGGATATCTCTACGAGTCACCTTCCCTAAGGTGTATCGTTATGGTATCATGGCAACTCAACTCCTCGCTACGTTGACAATCGATTACCACCTTCTTAAGCGTGAAATTGTGGTCTACCTAGTGAACCTTCGTCATCTGCTTCACTCCATTCCTATGGATGTGTGCTTCGCCTCTCAGCTCGAGAGATGTTGCTATGTCTCATTCCGTGAGTTAATCCTGAGTTGTTCGACCTTCGAGAAGAACCATTCTTTTAGGATCTTTCCTTTCCTCTCGTTGTCATGTTAGTTGGAGTTCTCAGAGCAAGACTTCGAGACAAAGTTGGTGATCGAATCAACGCTTTGATAAAGTGCACCCTGGATCGTGAAGATTGTGCTAGTTTGCGTTTCCCCTTCACCCTACCCTACGCTTGAATCTCGGGACGAGATTTTTTGTTTAGTGGGGGTGAGTTGTCACATCCCTGGTCCTGTTATGCACTAGGCTAGACCTCATGTGAGTATCATGTTTTAATTCAAATGAAATTTGAATTGAGGAATTTTCAAAGCCTCAGAAACCTTCTAAAAATGATCAACATTAAAATCTCCTCAAAGAAGTCCAAGAAAATGTTCCTCTTAGTCTCTGAAAATATTGCAAAGAGGTAAAACTCAAAACAATATTTTTGGTATCTCAGAGTTAATTATTTTGGGCCTTTGAATTAAATAAATAGCTATTTGCATTGGATATATATTTGATATATAAATAATATATGTCCAATAATTACTGGAACATTTTATGTGGTTTGGTATATTTTAGTCCTAGCCACATAACTATTTCCAGGATTTTATAAAATGGTTTAGTGTCTAAAACTAAATCAAAACAAACTACAGAAAATAGAAAACAGAATTAAATAGAAATGAAAGAGAGAGAGAGAAGGACTTATCTGGCGCTCACCCGGTAGCCAGCCGGCCCAGCTCCTGTGCGGCCCAGCCCATCTCCACTCCCCCCACTGTCGCCTTCCTCCTCGCGCCAGTAGGCACAGGCGCGTGGCCGACGCACGCCGGCGCACGCCCCGGCCACCTCCTGCTTGCCGCTCCACCTCGACACCCCGGACGCCTCCATGCGTGCCACGCCACCCCCCTGGAACTCCCTCACTCTCCCGAACTCTCCCCCCCTCCTCTGCTTCCTCTCTCCCTCACTCGCCCGAACGGAGCCGCCGCCACCGACGAGCTCCCTCGCGGCCACCGCCACCCCCTAGCCTCGCCGATGCGCTCAAAGGCTCCGCCTCGACCCCCTCTTCCTCCCCACCGATCCACGGCCCTCCGGAAGCCCTGGATGCTGCCAGCTTCGCCGTTCCCCTCCTCGGCCACCGCGGATCGCCGCCGTCAAATCCGCCCCCGTCCGGCCTCCCTCAAGCTCGCCGTCCACCTCCCTCTCTGTTTCGTCGTTCGCGCGCCGTAGCTAGGTTATCCACCGCGGCCGAGAGCTTCTCGCCGCCGGCCATGGCGTGGCCGTGGCCACAACCACCGTAGCTCGCTCCCGAGCCCACCGTCGTGCTCACCGCAACCCCAGGAGGCCGCAGCGCCCTTCCGTTTCCCCTCTTGTGCACCGTAGCGCCGTTCCCGCCAACGCCCGAGGTCCGGCAGCCGCTGAGCTCGACGCCGGCGAGGATTACGGCCGCCCTAGCTTCTCCCGTTTGCCCTATTAGATGCGCGCGAGCCTGGGCATTCCGTAGATGCCCTCCGCCGGCCATTTGGTCGCCGGAGCAAGAAACCCGAAGGCCTCCGCCGCCTCGGCCTCGCCGGCGACTCAACGCCGGCGGGATTGAGTCGTTTGACCAGGGGTTTGACCTCCCCTGGGTCTATGACAGGTGGGCCCCCGCCATCAGGTGATTAGTTTAAGCTAATCACCACCTAAGCTAACCCCCTCACACTGACATGTGGGCCCTAGTGCCCCTAATCTTTAATTAAACTAAACTAACCCCCCCTGTCTAACCTGTGTCACTGACGTGTGGCCCCCACACGTCAGGTTTGACTCTGGGCGACCCAGTTGACCTGCTGACCTCAGCCTTACGCCATGCTGACGCAATATTCCTTTTCTGGAATTTAGTTCATTTTATAAATATTCAGGAAATTCCAGAAATTTGTAAAAACTTCTAAAAATCATAGAAATTCAACCGTAACTCCAAATTAGATAATTTATATATGAAAAATTATCAGAAAAATTCAAGGAATCCATCTGTACCATTTTCATGCATGTTAGAACAACTTATAGCTGCTGTTTAGCACAAATCAATTAAATGGCATTTGAATAATCACATATGGAGTTTGAATTTGAATCTTGTATTCAAACCAACTTCATTTAATATGTTGCTAGTTGCATTAGCCCAAAACACATTCATTTTGCCATGTCATGATCATGCATCATATTGTGCATTGCATTGATTGTGTTCCCTTCTGTGTTGCCGGTATTTGTCCCCTCTCGATAGACGTGATACCGATGATGTGATCGTTGACACTGATGAAGACTCAATGTTATCTTCAGAAGTGCCAGGCAAGCAAAACCCCCTTGTTCATTCCGATACAATCCTACTCTCTCGCTCCTGCTCTCTTTTACTGCATTAGGACAACACCGATTCATCTGTTACTTGCTGCGGTAGCTGAACCCCTTTATCCTTTGCATGACCTGTCATTGCCACAGTAAATAGATGAAACCCACTAGCATGAGTAGGAGTTGTTTGAGCCCTGATGTGCCTACTCATTCATGCTTGTTTGTCATGCCTGCTACTGCTTAGAGTTGAGTCAGGTCTGATTCATCGAGGATGAATCAGAGGTGTGTGAACATGTCCTACTATCTGTGAGCTAAGTGTGTGAACACGATTTGGTAAAAGGTGTCGGTGAGAGGCCATGTAGGAGTACATGGTGGGTTGTCTCATTGAAGCCGTCCTTAGGAACTGAGTTCTGTGTTTGTGATCCATGATTCAGCTACTACCATGCATTGGGCCCTGAAATATGACCCCGCTCGACTTCTTATTCACCCTAGTCCTCTGTCCAGGAGTTGCAAGTAGTTTCTGGTGTTTGTAGCTTACTGGAGGCCGTGGACAGCGCTGACCGTAGGGGTGGGCTGTGATGCGGTAGGTACGTGGCACGGTGTACCGGATGCCCGTTTGGTATCTCGGGAACCCTGTTCACATCGTTTGGGGCTGTGAGCGAAACTCCGGTCGGATCTCCTCATGGATGGAACCCGAATAGGCGATAAACCTGGACTAGAGACTTGAGTGTTTAGGTAGGTCGTGGTCTACACCCACGTCGGCTTTCGCTTGAAGTCTGCCGAGCACATGTCGTGTGCAGACGCTCAGTGGTGGAAACATGTATGAAGAAGTACACCCCTGCAGGGTTAACATCATCTATTCGAATAGCCGTGTCCGCGGAAAAGGACTTCTGGATTGCTTATATCAGTTCATAGACAAGTGAAAGTGGATACTTTAAAATGCGCAAGATAAGCGTGAGTGCTATGGATGGCGTTCTCGTAGGGAGACGGGAGCGGATCCATAGTGGTGTATTGATATGGTGAATATGTGGACTCGTGTGCGCCACCTCAAAAGAGTCGCTTGCAGTCGTAGTTTAGGATAGCCACCGAGTCAAAGCTGGCTTGCTGCAGTTAAACCCCACCATCCCCTTGTTGAAAATGATGCATATGTAGTTAGTTCTGATGTAAGTCTTGCTGGGTACATTTGTACTCACGTTTGCCTATTTTATGTTTTTGCAGAGAGACTTCAGTCTCACTAGTAGTTCCACGTGGACTTCGACGTTTAGCTTGTTACCTCAGCTACGATCTTGTGCCCTCGGCAGGATCTGATAGATAGTCAGGCTTCTCAGCCTTTTTCATTTATAGATGTCTGTACCCAGACATGATAGCTTCCGCTTGTGCTTTGATTTGTATGCTCTGAATGTTGGGTCATGAGACCCCTGTTTGTAATATCTCGCTCCTCAGAGCCTATTGAATAAATTACTTGAGTCGTAGAGTCATGTTGTGATGCCATGTTGTGTTTGCACATATCGAGCATATTGTGTGTATGTTATTGAAATGCTTGGTATGTGTGGGATCTGACTATCTAGTTGTTTATCTTTAGTAGCCTCTCTTATCGGGAAATGTCTCCTAGTGTTTCCACCGAGCCATGGTAGCTTGCTACTGCTCCGGAACACTTAGGTTGGCCGGCATGTGTCCTTCTTCGTTCCTGTGTCTGTCCCTTCGGGGAAATGTCACGCGATGAATACCGGAGTCCTGTTAGCCCGCTACAGCCTGGTTCACCGGAGTCCTGCTAGCCCAGTGCTACAGCCTGGATTCACTCGCTGATGACCGACACGTTCGATGCTGGGTCATGGATGCCTGTCCCTGTAAGTCTGTGCCACTTTGGGTTTACGACTAGCCATGTCAGCCCCGGGCTCCTTATCATATGGATGCTAGCGACACTGTCATATACGTGTGCCAAAAGGCGCAAACGGTCCCGGGCAAAGGTAAGGCGACACCCGTGGGAATACCGTGCGTGAGGCCGCAAAGTGATATGAGGTGTTACATGCTAGATCGATGTGGCATTGAGTCGGGGTCCTGACACCTCAGCCATAGATTCTATCATGTATGCTATGCTGTATACCAGACCTGATGTGTGCCTTGCCATAAGTTTGGCAGGGAGGTACCAAAGTACTCTAGGAGTGGATCACTGGACAACAGTCAAGAACATCCTGAAGTACCTAAAAAGGACCAAGGATATGTTTCTTGTTTATGGAGGTGATGGAGAGCTCGTTGTAAATGGTTACGTCGATGCTAGCTTCGACACTGATCCGGATGACTCTAAGTCACAAACCGAGTACGTATTTATATTGAATGGTGGAGCTGTCAATTGGTGCAGTTCCAAACAGAGCATCGTGGCGGGATCTACGTGTGAAGCGGAGTACATAGCTGCTTCGGAAGCAGCACATGAAGGAGTCTGGATGAAGGAGTTCATATCCGATCTGGGTATAATACCCAGCGCATCGGGCCCAATGAAAATCTTTTGTGACAACACTGGAGCAATTGCCTTGGTGAAGGAATCCAGGTTTCACAAGAGAACCAAACACATCAAGAGACGCTTCAACTCCATTCGCGAAAAGGTCAAGGATGGAGACATAGAAGTTTGCAAAATACATACGGATCTAAATGTAGCAGGCCCGTTGACTAAGCCTCTTCCGCGAGCAAAACATGATCAGCACCAAGACCATGGGTGTTAGATTCATTATAATGCGATCAAGATTATTGACTCTAGTGCAAGTGGGATACTGAAGGAAATATGCCCTAGAGGCAATAATAAAGTTGTTATTTTATATTTCCTTATTCATGATGAAGGTTTATTATCCATGCTAGAATTATATTGATCAGAAACTTAAATACATGTGTGAATACATAAACAAATATCGTGTCCCTAGTAAGCCTCTACTTGACTAGCTCATTGATCAAATATGGTTAAGGTTTCCTAACCATAGACATGTGTTGTCATTTGATAATGGGATCACATCATTAGGAGAATGATGTGATGGACAAGACCCATCCATTAGCTTAGCATATTGATTGTTCAGCTTATTGCTATTGCTTTCTTAATGTCAAATACATATTCCTTCGACTATGAGATTATGCAAATCCCGGATACCGGAGGAATACCTTGTGTGCTATCAAACGTCACAATGTAACTGGGTGATCATAAAGATGCTCTACAGGTATCTCCGAAGGTTTTTGCTGAGTTGGCATAGATCGAGATTAGGTTTTGTCACTCCGAGTATCAATGAGGTATCTGTGGGCCCTCTTGGTATTACACATCCAAAGAATCCTTGCAAGCATAGTGACTAAGGATTTAGTTGCAAGATGATGTATTACGGAACAAGTAAAGAGACCTGCCAGTAACGAGATTGAACTAGGTATGAAGATACCGATGATCGAATCTCGGGCAAGTAACATACCGATGGACAAAGGAAATTACATATGTTGTCATAAGGTTCAACCAATAAAGATCTTCATAGAATATTTAGGAGCCAATATGGGCATCCAGGTTCCACTATTTGTTATTGACCGGAGAGGTGTCTCGGTCATGTCTACATAGTTCTCGAACCCATAGGGTCCGCACGCTTAACGTTCGTTGATGATATAGTGTTATATGAGTTATATGATTTGGTGACCGAATGTTGTTTGGAGTCCCGGATGAGATCATGGACATGACGAGGAGCTCCGGAATGGTCTGGAGGTAAATATCGATATATAGGACGATGATATTTGGACACCGGAAGAGTTTCAGGATGTACCAGGTAGAAATCGGGTCACCGGAAGGGGTTTCGCACACCCCGGGAAGTTAATGGGCCATATGCGCCAAGGGGGGAACACACCAGCCCACAAGGGGCCGGCGCGCCCCACCTAAGGCTGCAGCCCTTGGGGAGAGAAGGAAAGGGGGAGTCGGCCTCCCCCTTCCTTCCCTCTTCTCCCCTTTCCTTTCTCCTCCGGCAAATATGGTAAGGGGGTGGCTAGGGAAAGACACCAAGTAGGATTTGGCCCTACTTGGTGCGCCCCTTGGCCTCTCCCGTCTCCCCCACCTATATATATGTGGGAGCGGGCGCCACACATCACCACGACAATTTCTTAGTCGTGTGTGGCGCCCCCTACATAGTTTTGTCCCTCGGTCATATTTTCGTAGTGCTTAGGTGAAGCCCTGTGGAGATAGCTTCACCATCACTGTCACCACACCGTCGTGCTGCCGGAACTCATCCACTACTTTGCCATCTTGCTGGATTAAGAAGGCGAGGACGTCCTCGAGCTGAACGTGTGCTGAACGCAGATGTGTCGTACATTCGGTACTCGATCGGTTGGATCGCGAAGAAGTTCGACTACATCAACCACGTTAACAAGAGCTTCCGCTTACAGTCTACGAGGGTATGTAGACACACTCTCCCCCTTGTTGCTATGCATCTCCATGGATAGATCTTGCGTGCGTGTAGATTTTTTTTGTTTTTCATGCAACATTTCCCAACAGTGCCATCATGGTTACAGTCATATTCATTCAAATCCTATATCCCTTCATGCCATCATTTTGTGCAAACAGTGTGGGGTGGCTTGCTCTTCAGGAATAAAAAATGGATAAGAGGAATTAAATAAAAAGAAACATAAGATGGACACATGAATGAAAGCTAGATTCATGACCATGTACTCATCTCTCACAGAAAAAAGTTAACACAAGAGGTTATCATGAATTCAAAGAATAAACAAAGGAAAAAAAGACATGATGTAGTTCATCCCCAAATTCAAAGAGACCGGGATCTTGGAATTCCTGGAGGAATCTTCTCCAACGAAGGTGTTGATTATTTTAGGACCTCAATAACCATGAAACATTCGCTGAGAGGGGTGGCAATTGCGAATGTTTTAAATGGCAATTTATGTTGTGGGCGGATGGTAATTTCTTAAGAAACACACGACAAAAGAGAGTAAGATTTGTCGTCCACTACCATGTAAATTTTCCATAAAAAATTTCCATTTGCCACCTCTTTCCAGTTGATGTTCGTTAGATAACATTACTATTATTTAAAGGGAGTCTTCTCCACAGGAGGAGGCCTTAAACCCACTTGGGTAGATCCTCTCGAGGAGGGGCAAGCAAAGCTCTGGATCTATGAAAAGGTAAGATGATACGGGACACGTCATTGGGTGGTCTGATCTTCACAAATTAAAGGTGAATTTGAGAAAGATCATGGGAAAAACATGAGTAATCACAAAGAAATCGAGGGAGAACACATGGATAACTAGTGATGCCAAGGCAACATCCTCTTGTAGCTGTAAAGCCGTACCACACAGTTCACATGGCGTTTTACAAATCTATACCTAATAATAAAGTCATTAGTGCTTCTGGTGGTACGTCACATAAATTACCCCCAAAGTTGCAAAATATTTCTCACCGATGCCACCTATTTAGAAATATTAAAACTAAGCACTTTTCATGTCCTCTCAGGCCATCAGCATCCGTGGCCGTCGGATCATCAATCTTGAGCATTTCGGCTATCAGATTTACTGTAAATCGCTCCTGATCTGGCCTTGTTCTCTATTAGGGATTGTTAATTGTCATGGGCTGCTGCTCTGGTCGCTTTTTCGGCGTCTCGGATTAAATTGGGCCTAATGGGCTTGCAACACCATCCCCTTCGTCAAGCCACCGTTTTTTCCCAAGACGAAACGCATCTCACACCCTTCACCTGGCGACTCTTCCCATGGCCGACCGACCTAGGTCGCGAACGGTATGGGAGCGATGGCCATGGCAATCCGGGCGGCTGGACGAGACGTAGCCATCTCGGCACCGCCACTGACCACGACCTCGAGCAGTGGTGCCTCTCCCCCATTCTCATTTTCTATCAGCAGCCCCTAGCTTGCCACATGGCGGCACCGGCCATCTCCCTCGCTTCGTCCTCCTTAACGGCATGTTCTCCATCTACCTAGAGTGCTCGGAGCCTCCTTCAAGGTGGAACGCCACCGCCGCTGCCATCCAACCCAACCCTATGTTTCCAATACTGGCCTTGTGGATCTAGAGCCTATCGGAGGTGCACAACCAGCACAAACACGCTACAACGAGCAGCATCAAGGGATTTGGTTTTTGCACTTATCTACTTCGTCATGATACCCTCTCCTCCTCTGGACATTGATGTCAAATTCCCTCCTCCAAGGTAACACCTACATACAACTTTACAAACTTTGTTTCTCTCTATCTTCCACTCACCCCCGTATAATATTTCGTTCAATCTGTGTATTTTCTCTTGTATTGGTAGAGCCAATTGCAGGTCAAAGTGTTCTTCTATGAGCTAAAGGAAATGTTTATGGAGGAAACTACTGTTCAGGTATTGGTAGATCTTCCTAAAACTTTTACTTTTCCAATGGTATCATTTAGTTAATATAGTTAATTGGTTGTTGCAAAATATAATGATGGCTTACTGTTTTTAGTTTTAGTAACATCATGCCATCATCCTCATAGTTGTATTATGCACTTGTATTTAGTTATGTTCTTTTTAGTTTTCTTGCTTTGAAACAACCAATTATGAAAACCAAGAAGAGTATCTTAGTGATCATGTTTCAGTGTTGCATACAAGAAGTTTCCCGCTCTGAGTTTTATTTTATGAAGCAGAGTTGAATCTTTGCTCCAAGTGGAAGATAATGTTACTGTCCATCAGTATTGGTTTGGTGTTGCAATTTACACTAATCATTTGTGAGCAAGGATTTTTTTGTTAGCCAAGCATTTTACTATGTACGTGTATCCCATTTGAAATCCCTTCAACCCCAATCAAATTCTTATCTATCCCACTTCTATGGTGATTCCATTGTTTATACTATTGATTTCTTCTTGTTTTTTTCATGGGTTAATATTTTATGATTAATTACACATCAAGAAAAGATTTGTATTTATTATATTTTGGGTAGAATTATTATTGTTCTATGTCTTTGTTCCATTGAATCAGGCATTAAACAAGTTCAAGTTCCATTGTTGTTTATTCATCAATGTGATGCCTTCTTGTATCAATGTGTCGGTAGACTTCATCTCCCACAATGCATGTGTATTTCTTCTAGAATCATGGAAAAAATATTACAATGTAGTTTTGCTAGATTCTAATGAATTCATTGTGTTAGCATCTGGATGAACTAATAGGCAACCCCTTATTTGTTTGCATGTGGATGAACAAATAAGCAACCCCTTAACTATATTTTGACTTATCTACTTTTAGAGTAGGAGGGTCGTCTATCTGACAGATCATAGATCTGTTACATGTAAATATTTTAATGTTCTAATCTGAATGTAGTCAGTTGTTAAATATTATGGTTCTAAATCTCAAGGTAATAGATTACTTTATGTACACAATACCTAATTGTCGGCGTTCTAAGAACGGGGGTATCCAGACTTGCCTGCCTGCGTCCCACGGCGTGGCTTCATCGACGGCCTGGTACGGCCCAGCTTCAACATCAACAACTCAAGACCCTCGCGAAGGCCAAGCCTCATGAGGCGGACGGCACCAAGACCTCCATGTGGAGCAGTCTCCTCGGGCTGGCTCCCGAGGAGCGGAGATATCTATGCAAGGCTCACCGCGCGAGGCTCGGATGACGTGAGCCATGACGACCAAGGCCAGGCAGGCGCTAGCGGGCGCAGTGTACCATTTTCCTCTTTGGTGCTAAGGAGGCAAGCGCAGGCGCGGAGTCCCAAGGAAACAACCAAAGGTTTCCATTCCGGTGCAACAAGACCAAGACCGCCAGGACGGCAGGACAGAGGTCATCGCCGAGCCCACCGCGGCGTCACCACCAGAGGCTTTTGCAGGCAAAGACCAGCTTCGTCAGGATAGCATGTACTAGTTGTCTCCCTTCGAATTTGGCCATTGTGGGATCCCTTGCCGCCTTCATTTTTAGAAGAGGACCAAGGCCCCTATAAATAGAGCAGCACCACCACCATAGAAGGGGACGGATCATTCAGATCACCCTCGCACCCACCAGCTCGTCTAGCTCAAGAACACTCCTCCTCCTGAGGTTGTTCTCCCACTATACTAGTTCATCCTCAGCCCCTCGAGGCCAATCCACCACAAAGCAGGAGTAGGGTTTTACACCGCAAGGTGGCTCGAACCTAGGTAAACTGATGTGTCCCTTTTCCGTTCAGTTCATCGGGCTAGGCCATGATATTAGCGAGTATGCGGACTGGGGAGGACGAGTTCTTTGCACGCACCCTAGAGTTCGAACCTCCCAAGGGTGTGCGGAACCCGAAATCTGACATTTGGCGCGCCTGGTAGGGGTGCATCGGAGCCTCTCCTCTTCCAGTCGATCCGCCGCCGTCCCGTCATCCACATGGCTGACAATCCGAGGGCTCATATCGAGCACTGGGCTGCTTGGCCTACCCCGGCAGTGTCGTCCGCCCAAGAAGATCTCCACTCCGCGCTCCTGGCGGCCCGCATGCCGCCCAGCGCTGTCGAACGCGGGCGGCGTGGGCCGATGTTATCCTCCCTCGCACCGTGATGTGCACGCACCACCACACGATCTTCGAGCTACGCCACGGCAACGACGCCACACACTCGCCGGGAGCAGGCGAACATGCGAGCAGCACTCATCGTGGCACAAGAGCTGCTGCGTTGCAGGTTGGCAGAGGTTTGCCGTGATGCACTGATAGAGGCGAAGGTGTCCCGATGTTTCGATGAGATAGATATCGTTTTCTGTGGGAGTCGACTTTGATGATATGACTACGAACGTGCGAAGACGTTGCGCCTTAGCAATCGCTAAACCAACTTCCGAGGGTTATTGACCACGCCGGAGCACGATCAACCTGACCACGAGGATCTATTTCCTGCGAGCAAACCAAGAACAAGCAAGAAACTGAGATTGCAATCTAGATATTGGGAATAAAAGAGGAAAGCTTTATTAATGAAGGTGGGGTTCTGTGACGTCTTGGTCTGGTCGTTGGACACAAACGAAGTACACGAAGTTGTAGCTATGGCGAACTTTTAATCTAAACAAAACCCAAAGTCTAAACGACGCCCTAAGGGCTGTATATATGGAGGAAGAGGGAGGGAATTTCGTGGCCCTTGGAGGAGGGGTCCGAAACCAACCCTAACTCTTGTTTCCCCACACATACGGACTCTAAAAACAGCCTATACTTAAGTATTTCGAAAATACATGGGCCTGACCCAATAATAAGGTGACGCCGCACCTAGAATAGCCTCTGGACGAAATTTATGAAGTGGCATCTTGTATATTTCGTCCAAGGCTTCATGCACTCCTTATGGTGGCTTCAAAGTCCTGAAATCATCACTTGTAACTCCGTTCTTGATCCCCTTGCACATGCCATCATCTCCATGCTTGAACTTGTTGACAGGTTCATCTTTCTTCTCCAAGCTAGGCCCTTCATTTGTAAGCAAAACAAATGTATCCAATTTAGGCGGCATCATATTCTCATGAACATTAGAATCGTTACCAAGAAATGAAAGTACCTGATAATTCAATTGGCGTGCGCGAGCTCTAGTAATTGGTCCAGTATGTATAGCAGAAGGGCCTGTGGGTGTAACAATGGTATTGATGTCCTTATCATCCTCCCCTTCTTGAAATGAAGTCTTCCTCGACGGAAGCTCATCTTCCTCACCCAAATAAGGCTTCAAATCTGCAATGTTAAAAGTGGGACTAGCCCCAAAATCTACAGGCAGCTCAAGTTTATATGCATTATCATTTATTTTCTCTAACACCTTAAAAGGACCATCAGCACGTGGCATTATCTTTGATTTGCGCAAATTAGGAAATCTATCCTTACACAAATGTGACCAAACAAGATCTCCAGGTGCAAACACAACATGTTTTCTATCCTTATCTCCAGCAAGTTTATATTTAGCATTCATATGCTCAATGTTTTCCTTAGTTAACTCATGCATTTTTAAAATCAATTCAGCACATTCTATAGCATCAAAATTAACCTTCTCTGAAGATGGAAGAGGCAACAAATCAATAGGTGCACGAGGTAGGAAACCATACACAATTTCAAAAGGGCACATCTTAGTAGTAGAATGCAATGAACTATTATAAGCAAATTCAATATGAGGCAAGCATTCTTCCCACATTTTCTTATTCTTCTTCAAAACAGCCCTAAGCATAGTAGATAATGTTCTATTGACTACTTCAGTTTGTCCATCAGTTTGGGGGTGACAAGTAGTACTAAAAAGCAGTTTAGTCCCCAACTTAGCCCATAAACATCTCCAAAAGTGGCTAAGAAATTTAGTATCACGATCTGAAATGATAGTATTTGGCATACCATGCAAGCGAATAATTTCACAAAAGAACAAATCAGCAACATTAACAGCATCATCGCTTTTATGACATGGTATAAAGTGTGCCATTTTCGAGAATCTATCCACGACAACAAATATGCTATCCCCCCCTTCTTTGTTCAAGGTAAACCTAAAACAAAGTCCATAGATATATCCTCCCAAGGAACACTAGGTATAGGCAAAGGCATATATAAACCATGAGGATTGAGTCGTGACTTAGCTTTTTGACATGTAGTGCAGCGAGCAACAAAACTCTCAACATCCCGTATCATCTTTGGCCAAAAGAAATGTGTAGCAAGTATATCCTCCGTCTTCTTGACGCCAGAGTTTCCCATTAATCCTCCTCCATGCGCCTCCTGTAACAACAAAAGACAAACGGAGCTAGCTGGAATGCATAGCTTGTTAGCACGAAACACAAATCCATCGTTAAGAACGAACTTGTTCCAAGTTCTACCTTCCTTACAAATCTGCAATACATCTTTAAATTCAGCATCATGCACATATTGATCTTTGATGGTCTCCAAACCAAATATTTTAAAGTCAAGTTGTGAAAGCATAGTATAACGATGAGGCAATGCATCAGCAATAACATTTTCTTTACCCTTCTTGTGTTTAATGACATAAGGGAAAGTCTCATTGAGTTCAACCCATTTAGCATGTCTACGGTTCAGTTTTGCTTGACTTTTAATGTGTTTCAAAGATTCATGATCAGAATGTATAACAAATTCCTTGGGCCATAAATAATGTTGCCATGTTTCTAAGGTCCGAACAAGAGCATATAATTCTTTATCATAAGTAGAATAGTTCAGACTAGGTCCACTCAATTTTTCAGAAAAGTAAGCAATGGGTTTGTCATCTTGTAATAACACACCTCCTAATCCAATTCCACTAGCATCACATTCAAGCTCAAAAGTCTTATTAAAATCAGGAAGTTGGAGTAAAGGAGCATGTGTCAACTTATCTTTCAATATCGTGAAGGCTTTTTCCTGTGCGATACCCCAAACAAAAGGCACATCCTTCTTTGTAAGTTCGTTGAGAGGTGCAGCAATGGTGCTAAAATCTCTCACAAAATGCCTATAGAAACCAGCGAGGCCAAGGAAACTCCTCACTTGTGTCACCGTTTTGGGCTGCGGCCAACTCTCAATAGCTTCAATCTTGGCTTTATCAACTTCAATTCCCTGTGGAGTAACAACATAACCAAGAAAAGATACTCGGTCGGTGCAAAAGGTGCACTTCCCAAGGTTACCAAACAAACGTGCATCACGTAGAGCAATAAAAACAGCACATAAATGTTCCAAATGTTCCTCCAAAGATTTGCTTTAAATCAATATGTCATCAAAGTAAACTACCACAAATTGTCCAATGAAAGCACGTAAAACTTCGTTCATTAATCTCATGAAAGTACTAGGTGCATTAGTTAACCCAAAAGGCATGACTAACCACTCATATAATCCAAACTTAGTTTTAAAAGCTGTTTTCCATTCATCTCCCAATTTCATACAAATTTGATGGTATCCACTATGCAAATCAACTTTGGAGAATATTGTAGAGCCACTCAATTCATCAAGCATATCATCTAGCCTAGGAACAGGATGACGATAACGAATACTAATATTATTAATGCCTCTACAATAAACGCACATACGCAACGTACCATCCTTTTTCGGCACTAAAATGATAGTAACAGCACAAGGACTAAGGGATTCGCGTATATAACCTTTGTCGAGCAGCTCTTGTAGTTGACTCCTTCATCTCCTCTAGATTGGTACGATATGGTGCATGGTTGGGTAATGATGCACCGGGAATTAAGTCAATTTGATGCTCAATCCCTCGAATAGGTGGTAATCCCGGTGGCACGTCTTGTGGAAAGACGTCAGTGAACTCCTGCAAAATGTTAGTGACAACAGGAGGCAAAGAGGAAGGCACGTCATCAAATGAAAATAATGCCTCTTTGCACGCAAAAGCATAGCAAACAGATTTGCTAACATCTAGATCATCAATATCAGATTTGGTGGCAAGTAAATATGCACTTTTCAATTTAATTTCAGAAGCAACACTAGATGGTTTATTATTAGGCTTCATTTGTTGCTCAAATTCTTTTGCCACAATCTGATTTTCACTCTTATTTTGCTCCTGTTTTGCTTTATTAGCTCTATTAATATCGTATTTCAAAATGGAATCAGGACTCATAGGAAGCAAAGTAATATTTTTGTCCTCATGAACAAGAGTATACTGATTGTTTCTACCATGGTGTACAAATTTTTTATCAAATTGCCATGGTCTACCAAGTAATAAGGAACATGCTTGCATAGGTACCACATCACAATCAACATAATCGGCATATGTAGAGATACTAAAATACACACGAACAGTACGTGTTACCTTAACCTTTTCACTGTTGTTGAACCATTGGATGTAGTAAGGATGTGGATGTGGTCTTGTGGTGAGAGATAGCTTCTCCACCATCTCCATGCTAGCCAAGTTGTTGCAGCTCCCTCCATCTATGATGACGCGAACAGAACGTTCCTTCACAACTCCCTTTGTATGGAACAAATTATGCCTCTGATTTTGCTCAGCGTGTGTAACCTGCACACTCAAAACACGTTGAGCAACTAAACATTCATACCTGTCAGCATCTTCAGCAGCCATGTATTATGTCTCATGATCAGAATCATCTCCACCGTGTTCTTCATGTGTAATAAGAGCCAAAGTCTCCTCATCATAGTCACTAGCAGACCCATACCCACCATCCTTAGTAGCAATCATCACACACTGAGATTTGCATTCTCTCACAAAATGTCCTCTTCCCTTACAACAACGACAAATAATATCACTTGTGTGCCCTGTTGGTGCCATGGAAGAAGAAGAGCTCTGCGCAGGCCTGGCAGGTGTGCTCTTGGCAGATAGTGGTGGTTGTGCCTGCTTTCTTGTATCACGGCCGGAGGTGGCACCTGATGGAGGTGCTGGTGCAGTGGAAGTAGAGGATGCACGTGGTGTACATGATGAAGATCGACCTGCAGAAAAGTTAGTTCACGCCAATGCCTGTCAATCCTGGACTTCACGTTCAGCTTTACAAGCAAGATGGAATAAACGAGTGATATTAGTATACTCCTTATACTCTAGAATGGTCTGAGTCTCTCTATTTAATCCACCCATAAAACATGCAAGCATAGCTTCATTCTCCTCAACAATACCACATCTAATCATGCCAGTTTGTAATTCCTGATAATATTCTTCCACATAATTTTTTCCTTGTCTTAGGTGCTGCAATTTTTGAAGTAATTCACGTTGATAATATGGTGGAACCCAACGAGTACGCATAGCAGTTTTCAAAGCAGCCCAAGTAGCTGGAATAGGATATAATCTACAATGTTCAAACCACCAAACACATGCGAAGCTAGTGAAAGCACAAACAGAGCAGGAACACGTCTCTCCTCAGGATATTGTAAATATGTAAAACGTTGTTCAGTTTCTAACTCCCAAGTAAGATATATATCAGGAACATATCTACCCTCAAATGGTGGAATATTCAATTTCAGTATAGGAAGATGGTCATGATCTCGTACCTCATGTGGTGGTGCAGGCCTACCGTTGCGATGATATACCTGCGAACGACCTGGTGGTGGGGGTGCTGATGGTTGCATGTAGTTCTGATTTTGATCAACCTCATCCTCGTAATGGTCATCCACCTCTATAGTAGCAGCAGAAGCTACAGAAGCATCAACAGCGGCACCGGAATTTTGTCTAGGGTCAATGGGAACGCGCTGTGCTCGTCCCACTTGATTTGGAAGGCGATGTTGTTGTTGTTGTAGTAGAGGTGCGTTAGATGCAGCCGGTAGTGGTGGTGGAAGACACGCGAGCAATTCATTAAACTTGTTATCGAGCTTTGTTTCAAACGTATTCTCCATGCCATCTATCTTCTCCATGGCCTGTTCAAATCTGTTTAGCACATCTTGCACCTGTCCACTCATCATTTGCTGAAATTTATCATGCAACTCCTTATTCGTCATGTTCTCCCAGTCAGTCTTGTCGGCTTGTGATCCTGCCATGGTTACCAGCAATAGAAACACACAAGAATATGATCCTACAGATTACTAAAAAGAGGTGGTGGTGGGTGTCACAAATCCATCAAGCAAATCTCAAATTATTACCAGTTCTTACATAGCAGCAGGCGGTGATCGGCAACCGTCGTAGTCAAAACTCTCAAAGCTTGGATAGAGCGATTACCAGGGAGAGTCAAACGCACGACATAGATGTATGTGGAGCTGGGAAGGGTTATAATATGGTAGCAAAAAGGGTCAGCAATAATCAATTCAGAGATGCAAAGTTGAATAAACGCTCAACGACGGTACTGTGCTGGTCCTAGGCTAGACCGTGCTAGAGACGCGAGCCTAGAACACTAACAAAATCACGACGTTGCACATAAACAAGGGAGGAGCACGCTCTGATTTTTTTCTTCTTTTTTTCACTTTTTTGCACTTTTTTCCTCTCTTTTTTGCTCCGCAACAATTTTTTTTCAAAAAAGTCTACAAATGTCTAAAAACTGCCTAGCCAGAATTTTCCAGACTTAGTTTTTTAGTTTGGAACTATTTTTCTACTGTGGGTAGCATGAAAGTTGGGGAGTCCTACTCTATCATGACACGGAGTATGGCGTGATCTAGAAATCCAAAATAGAGTAACAAAATACTAGACTCGGACTAGGACTGGTGGCGAAGATGAATCTGGTGGAACTCGGACTGGTGGCGGAGATGAATCTGGTGGAACTCGGACTGGTGGCGGATATATGTTGCAGGTGGACTCGAATTGGCGTGATGGCGGCGGATATGTGGTGGCGTCTATGGACTCGGATTGGTGGTGAATATGTGGTGGTGGTATATGGCAGCGACGATGAATTTGGTGCGGTGGTGGTATATGGCAGCAACGATGATGATGATGATGCGGTGATATATGGCAGCGGCGACGTGACAACCTATGAACAGAACTCGAAACTCTAAAGGACTAGACGCTAAGACCAGCAACTTGACACGACGATGCAACCGGAAATTCAACACAGCAAATACAGAAAAGATTATGCAAAAGCTCAGATTGGTTCGGATAGGATGAACTAACCCTAATTTTTTTGGCTTTTTCGTGGACTATAGGTATGAAGAACAGACTCGATCTAAACTACGAAAAACTGTAAAATCTCACCGAGCAACCTGGGAATCTGATACCACTTGATAGAGACGAAGGTGTCGCGATGTTTCGATGAGATAGATATCGTTTTCCGTGGAAGTCGACTTTGACGATCCGACTACGAACGTGCGAAGACATCGCGCCTTAGCAATCGCTAAACCAACTTCCGAGGGTTATTGACCACGCCGGAGCACGATCAACCTGACCACGAGGGTCTATTTCCTGTGAGCAAACCAAGAACAAGCAAGAAACTGAGATTGCAATCTGGATATTGCGAATAAAATAGGAAATCTTTATTAATGAAGGTGGGGTTCTGTGACGTCTTGGTCTGGTCGTTGGACACAAATGAAGTACGCGAAGTTGCAGCTATGGCAAACTTTTAATCTAAACAAAACCCAAAGTCTAAACGATGCCCCAAGGGCTGTATATATGGAGGAAGAGGGAGGGAATTTCGTGGCCCTTGGAGGAGGGGTCCGAAACCAACCCTAACTCTTGTTTCCCTACACATACAGACTCTAAAAACAGCCTATACTTAAGTATTTTGAAAATACATGGGCCTGGCCCAATAATAAGGTGATGCAGCACCTAGAATAGCCTCTGGACGAAATTTATGAAGTGGCATCTTGTATATTTCGTCCAAGGCTTCATGACTCCTTATGGTGGCTTCAAAGTCCTGAAATCATCACTTGTAACTCCGTTCTTGATCCCCTTGCGCATGCCATCATCTCCATGCTTGAACTTGTTGCCAGGTTCATCTTTCTTGTCCAAGCTAGGCCCTTCATTTGTAGGCAAAACAAATGTATCCAATTTAGGCAGCATCATATTCTCATGAACATTAGAATCGTTAACAAGAAACGGAAGTACCTGATAATTCAATTGGCGTGCGTGAGCTCTAGTAATTGGTCCAGTATGTATAGCAGCAGGGGCTGTGGGTGTAATAATGGTATTGATGTCCTCATCACACACTATTGGAGCGGGTCGCCGAGCTGCTTGATGCCGCCTGCAGGGGCGCGGCGCCTTTCTGCGCCCAGCCCATGTAGTAGATTGTGGCGGGGCGCACGCCGGCCCCCGCCGCGCCCGCGCAACTCACCCCGGAGCGCTAGGAGGACCCGACAATGTCAACCTGGTCCGCAGCGCTGCTCGTACTACCTCGACAGTGCCGCCCCGGGTGAGGCAAGAGGGTCCGAACCTGGTTAAACATCGTGTTCCCTGTGTCCCTTGTTACCTTCGATTCTCAGATGCACAGTTCGGGACCCCCTACCCGAGACCGGCCAATTTTGACATCGACAGCCGCACGGGGGAAGCCCGGAGCCAGGGCCTCCCCTGTGTCGCATGGAGTAAGGCGGTCCATGTAGGTAGGTCCCCCACCGGGGAAGGCGCCAGCGAGCCCTTCTCCCCGGCAGAGGACCTGCGGTCGTCGAGGGCGCCGCTAGCGTCCCCCTTGCCCCTTGGTCTCGCCCTGGTTTCCGGATGCCCCAATGGTGGCCGGGGGTGGCGCAGGGCGGGGTCCTCGTCAGGCGACATGAAGCAAGGCCACGTGCCTGTGAAGGTCTCCGCTCGTGACACTCTCACGTAATAATGAGTGGGGCTATACACGCCCCGGAGTCTCCTGAGTGCCGCCCTCGGGCCTCACGGGGGCTCCCACCCACGTCCAAGTGGAAGCACCATGCTCCGCGCTGGCCGTCAACATTGTCCCCCAATGACTATGCTCACGCCCAGTGAAAGCACTTAGCTCCGCGCTGGTGAGAAGACAAGAAGACTAGCTAGGTGCCGGACGCGGCTGTTTGCTTTTGCCCCTTTTTTCTATAACCCGATTCGCCACCTTTTGGACTGAGATTTAGAGTTCTTTGTGTTTGAGAAAAATGGGGGGAGCTTTTCTTGTCTCGTCGCGGTTCTTTCTTTCTAGTTTCGTGTTTTAAGAGCGAGGCTCGCGCCTACTACCCCTCCCCACGAGCGCCTAGCGAGCGGGGGCTGGGCTCGGTATGCGCGTGCAAGAGCATGCTCGGGTTGGCCCCAGGAATGCCAGGGCCCCCAAGGGGCTGGAGCGCAACCACCGCAGGATTGTCGCGTGCACACCTTGCCATGATCCAACGATCAGCTCCTCGCGAGGCCCTCTCGGGCGGGCCAGCAGGCCCCTCGGGAGACCTAAAACCTCGCGAGCCCCGAAGGGCTCGCCTTAGGAGGAAGGCACGTCCACGACCTCAGGACCCGCTCAAGGCCTACTAAACCAAGATAAGTTGCAACAATAACCCCGCTCGGGAGCTCACAAGCTCGCGACGACACATTTCAAATCCTATTTTTGGAAGACATAACATTAGTTCATACATTACAGGGGGATCCCACTTCAAAATGCTCTCACGCCCCGCGGGGCCATGTCCAAGTTTTTTGCATACAAGTTAAGGCAAAAGAGAATGTAGGCCTAGCTGGATGCACTACCTTCGGCGCCGTCCTCATCGTCTTCATCCATGCTACCTGCGCTGCCACTGGTGTCGTCTTTATCATCGTCATCCGCACTGCCCTCATCTACCACGATCACAGTCGCGTCATCCTCGGGGGCAAACCCTGTGACCAGGGTGTCCACATGATCATCCACCCAGTGCGCCAGGTTGTCCTAGATAACCCCGGGCACAGGGGCCATGGCGGCGTCGAAGTCGAAGTGGGGGTCAAGGTTGAGGAGGTGGCTAAATATGCATGAGAACGCGCGCCCCAGCAGCCCCCGGCTTCTCTCTTCAACGAGCTCGCGAGCCCTCACGACCCAATCTTCCAGGCGGGTCACGATCTCGGTGAAGAAGCGGAGGTGGCTGGCATAGTCACCCTTTATGCGGGTGAGGAGCGCTCCCCTCGTAGATGGTGTTCAAGGCTTGGTTGGCCCTCACCCTGAGGGCCTGGAGCATCGAAGCATGCTCGCGCTGCAGCATCTGACGGTGACACGCTTAGTCCGTGTTTTCTTCGCGAGGGAGGTGGCGCCCTCAATCTGCTACTGAAGTGAGGATAGGTCGGCGCGGGCCAAGGCCAAGTCGGCTTGGGCAGAGGACTGAGATCCTTTGGCGGCCCTCTCACCCCGCTCCGCCTCGTCTAGCTTCATCCTAAGGGCGGCATTCCTATCCTTAACCTCGGCCTCCAGAAGCTCCAACTTTAGGTGGTACTCGTCGGCGAAAGCCGCGCGAGCCTTCGCCACCCTCCGGTCGACCTCGTCCTGGATCTGGGCCTCCCATGCAGCGACATCATCCTCGGTCACGGCTACCTGGCGCTCCCTCACCTCCAGCTGCTCAAGCTCCAGGCTGCACTCCAAGGCTTCTAGCTCCAGCATCTCCTTGCATTTCTGGATCTCTTCCTCCTCGGAAGGTGCCTCGCACAGTGATGCGGCCAAGACGGCCCTGCGCGCTCCGACCTGCTGCTCAAGGGCGGCGTTCGAGTCTTGGAGTTCCCGCTCTCGCTCCTCGGCTACCTCGCGACAACGGTCAGCGGCCCTGGCCTCCTCCAGAGCACGGGCACAAGCCTCACGAGAAGTCATGAGGGACACCGCGGCACTTGCACTGGCGCGCTCGTGGTGAAGATGCCCGAGGTTGATGGCGACCTTCAACTAGTGCCACTCGTGCGCCAAGCAAAGGTCCTCAATCTCAAGGCGGGCGTCGATGTCGGCAAGCTCTTCTCCAAGCCGGTTCAGTGCACCCATCGCTTCCTGGAAAATCTCATGGCGGACAGCGCCGTGCCCGCGCACGAGCTTCAGCGCATGGCCAAGCCTATCCGTCATGCCGGAGGATGCCGGAGGGGCTCGGAGTGGCTTGCCTGCTCCTGGTAGGGGACTGGAGGCTGGCTCCTTCCCTGCCGTTCTTCAGGCCTCGGCGAAGGAGCTAGGCAGCACGGTCTCGCTACTCGAAGACGAAGCTGATGTTGGGGTCACCCAGCCGCCGGCGACGACCAATGGAGGAGCCCTCGGCACACCCTCTGCACCCCAGGCCGGGTCGCGAAGGAAGGACACTGAAAACACAGGCTCACGGCCCCCCGGCGGTGCATCCGCCCCTTAGACCAGCTTCGTACCTCGCGCGGGAGCCAAGCGCGGAGGGCCGGGAACCAAGAGTGGACCAAGGACTCCCGGAGATCGCTTCTCAGGAGGGCTCGTCATCTCCACCGAAGGGACACTAAGGAGCCAACGTCAGGAAAGGACACAACACGCGGGAAGTCATGAGGATAAGGTACTTACTCGTCTATGGCTATGTATCTCCTCTGCTTCATTGGCCGGTAGGCGTCACCACTGCAGCTCGGAGGCCCATTCCTCTTGCGGATTGCTTCAAGGTTCAAGCGAAGCCGGACGAGGTCCGGGTTGTGGTTGTCGGCAGCTGGGGCACTCGGCGAAGCCTCGGGGGCTGCCGTCTCAGGAGTGCCAGGCCGCACCAGCTCTCCAGCCGCCACCTCAGGACCACTCGCTCGGGCTTCGGGGGCTGTCACCTCAGGAGCGTTGGGTTGCACCAGCTCTCTAACGGACACCTCAGGAGCACTTGTCGAAGCCTCGGGGCGACTACCTCAGGAGCACCTGTCGACGCCAGCTCCCCAGCAGTCGCCCCAGCAGTACCCGGCGGCGCTCGCCCCCTGCATCCACGTCTGGTGTGCGCATTGCAGGATCGACGAGCAAGGGAGCCATGAAGATGGGGTTCTCGCGAGGTCCTACGAGGCCTACCGGGCACATCCCCCGTTCATCAAAAAGGGGAAACTGCTTCATGAAGTCCTCCTTGTTCGAGCATTGGTACAGGAGGCAGCCCTCCTCCAGAAGCGCGGCTGGCATTGGGTCACCTGTCAGAAGCTCGAGCACCGAGCGCAGCATCTTGGAAGGAAGCACAGGCACCTGAAGCCTCATGAGATCCTCGCTGCCAGTGAAGGCCCACATTTTGGCGAGAATGGCGCTGAAGCGAGGCGATGCGCCACCAGATGAACTCCTTCACCACCATCGACGCTGTCACCCCGAGCTTCTTCAACCTGGTCAGCCGGCGCCAGACGTGGGCAAGCCAAGGGCCGACGAGCTTCACGTGCTCCCAGCCAGAGCTGGGAACAGCCGGCACTCGCGGAAGCAGCAGCAAGGGGTTGAGCACGCCGGCGTCCATGAACACCCACCGCTTCCGGAACCCACTTACATCTGGCGAGAGCTCAAAGTCGATGCCTGAGCCGGCCGTTGCCTCTACGGCCTGGAAGGCCACTCACCCCGAGCGCTAGTGCGCGTCGACCAGGTGAAGCGAGAAGAAATGGCGAAACAGGGCCACAAAAGGGGTGATGCCCACCATCGCCTCGCAGAGGAAGGCGAAGACAGCGAGGAGGAGGATGGACCAGGGATCCAGATGCAACGCCTGGACCTGGTAATGCGAGAGTATGGCGTTGAAGAAATCAAAGAAAGGGGGGATCAGGCCAGCCAAGAGGGTGTGAAGATGGATGGGGATCTCGGTGGCTTCCATATCGACCATGGCCCGGGAAGCGGGCCAAACCACCATCACCTTCCACTCATTGGAATCGGCGGCGAGGGCCAGACGGACCTTGGCCAGCCCCTCTTGGTTGACCACCGTGGACCGCTCAAGGGCAGGCTCAAAGGCTGGCTGGGATTCGACCGGAGCGCAGGTTTTCCCCTTCTCCTTCGACCGCGACGCCATGGCGGCGAGAAAGGACCAGCGAAGGCGCCAAATCTAGGGAAGGAGCCACTGTTTCTTGGGAAGGTGAAGGAGCCAAGGGTGAACACGGCAAGCGATGAAGCGGAGCTGCTTGGCAACGGGCAACCACCGAGCCCAGCGAATATCAAGGTTGCGCGGGGAAGTGGGGGCGCCCACATCCCGTCAATCGCCATGCGTCGACCAGGGCCGTAGGAGGTTAGGGCCCGCGACGCTCCGCATTTGCCCTTTGGCTTCGCCTCGAAGCCAAGTTCGAGCGCACCTTGGGCCCGGGGGCTACTGTCGGCGTTCCAGGAATGGGGGTACCCAGACTTGCCTGCCTGCGGCCCACGGTGTGGCACCATCGAAGGCTTGGTATGGCCCAGCTTCAACATCAACAACTCAAGACCCTCGTGAAGGGCCAAGCCTCGCGAGGCGAACGACACCAAGACCTCCACATGGAGCAGTCTCCTCAGGCTGGCTCCCGAGGAGCGAAGATATCTATGAAAGGATCACCTCGCGAGGTTCGGATGATGTGAGCCATGACGACCAAGGCCAGGCAGGCGCCAGCGGGCGCAGTGTACCAGTTTCCTCTTTGGTGCTAAGGAGGCAAGCGCAGGTGCGGAGTCCCGAGGAATCAACCAAAGGTTTCCATTCTGGTGCAACAAGACCAAGACCGCCAGCACGGCAGGACGGAGGTCATCACCGAGCCCACTGCGGCGTCACCACCAGAGGCTTTTGCAGGTGAAGACCATCTTTGTCAGGATAGCATGTACTAGTTGTCTCCCTTCAAATTTGGCCGTTGTGGGATCCCTTCCTGCCTTCATTTTGGGAGGAGGACCAAGGCCCCTATAAATAGAGCAGCACCACCACCATAGAAGGGGACGTGTCATTCAGATCACCCTCGCACGCACCAGCTCATCGAGCTCAAGAACATTCCTCCTCCTCTTGAGGCTGTTCTCCCACTATACTAGTTCATCCTCAGCCCCTCGAGGCCAATCCATCACAAAGCAGGAGTAGGGTTTTACACCGCAAGGTGGCTCGAACCTAGGTAAACTGTTGTGTCCCTTTTCCGTTCAGTTCATCGGGCTAGGCCGTGAGATTAGCGAGTAGGCAGACTGGGGAAGACGAGTTCTTCGCACGCACCCCAGAGTTCAAACCTCCCAAGGGTCTGCGGAATCCGAAATCCGACACTAATTTAACAACTCCTTCCATGTTATATATCAAATGACTCCAATGTGTACCACATATTGAGTTTTAGATGGATGCTAAGATAGCAATGGAGCACCAACTTGGTTCTAATGTAAGTACATAATTCTGAAGTCCCTCGGCTGGAAACATTTAGTACTTACCATTTTCTCTTTTCCTAGATTTTCCCCCTCTTATACAAATTAGCTAATTAAGTGCCTGAAAGAAAAAGAATCGCTATTTATGCCGGAGTTAGCAAATTATCAAGTACAATATAATAGAGTCTATGAGCATCTTGAATTTTGTTGCAATATATGTCAGCATCCAAAATTTCTTTTTTCACATTATGTCGATTATCTATCACTAAGTCATGCGGTCCCTTTTCAGTTATGAGCAACAGTAATATTACATGACGATTATAAATTAGGTATGATTTTTTTGCTCTCTAATTCATGAGTACATGTGGTATTACTAGAGTACAAACTCACTGTCTAATATTTGCGGTGAACCTGATTGAAGTTATAAGCTGGCCTCGCGAACACAAAGATCTGTTCCATTTGATTTTCCCATTCCTCATAAATAAAAATGTTGCATATTACAGTTCCAAGGTATGCCAAATTATTTATTAGAAAGCAGTATTTGCTATAGATTACTGTAAATGTCTATATGTTTAGAACGTCTCCCCTCAGTATATAATTCCTAGAGATAAAAATTTCTTAATATCTCTGGCCGAGTTCAAATTTAGGACATTGTATTTGGTTGTCAAACAAGATTTCACTGCACTGTTAGTGATAGTTCAAACTTGTGATGGCTCCATGTCAGATGAAAGAACACAAGAAGCAAGTGTGCCAATCAGGCTACACTATTATTGCTCAATTTTTTAACAAACATTGCAGAAAGTTTGGTTGTTTGCAGTTGAACGGATATTATATGTTGTCAAAAAGGATTCATGTTTCGCTTTTTCTGCATGTAGATATTCATGGGATAAGATTTGATCGACTCTTCGCTGAAATTTATTTGTGTACTAACGCATAACCAAGTAATGATATCTACCTTGAGAGCTTCAAGAAGGATGTACTGGGTGCATTTAGGTGTACTGATATTTTATGAATCTTCACATTTATTTCGGTTATCACTTTTGTTCTCATACTATTTGTCTTTCATCTCGCACATGATGTTACTCGTTGTATCAGTTATGTTGTCTCCACAAGAGATTTACATTTTTGTGACCAGGTGCATAAGGCTCACCTATTTATTCTTTGTTTTCAAACATGGCAGCCCTTTGGTAGAGGCTTATGAAGATGTCACTTCTGCACCATGTACACAATCTATGCTTATTAGTTGTCTTCGAAGTGTTGAGTAGGCCTATTTACTATCTAAATTATTGTGTATGTTGTTATATCAAGCCAGTTTGTATGTGTGAATCTTGCCTTAGCCGACTATATATGAGATCTCAAATTACTAACTAATGTATGGTTATATTTATGCATTTAATATATTTCACGTGGTCATATATCTATCAAAATCTCTATCATTTCATTGTACAAATAGATGGGTGCAGCAACACACGCCACCAATGATCTAGTAAGTATAAAAAATGTTTCTCACAAGGGAGCCCCCCCCCCCCTGCCGCCTGGACAACCCCATGCTGTAAGGACATCCTATATTGTGCTTTGCACGCTGGGAGAAGACACACCCGTTTGGGCCGGCCCATGTGCGGGCGACCTGTTTTTTTTTCTTTTTTTCTCCTTTAAATTATTTGGTACTTCCAAAAAATGATAATTTTAAAATAAAATGTTCAATAAATCATAAAATGTTTGTGGATTCAGAAATGTTTGCAATGTTTTTTTTAAATGTTTGCAATTTTGAAAACAAATGTTTATGAAATTAAAAAATGTTCATGTTTTGAAAAAAATACGTATTAAAAAATATTAATGAAATTGAACAATATGTTCGCCAAAATGTTATCGGTGATACAACAGAATGTTATCATGGTCACTGAAGATTATATATTTTTCTTCTATTGCAATGCACAAGCCCTTTTGCTAGTCTATATCTATACCTACTATTAAAGGAAGGTGATATTCTTGGTTTCATCCTGCTTCACTTGGTCCCGATTCAATTAATTTCATGTACGCTATTTTGTTTCGTTACTTGCCACCCGTTTTGACCCAACGAAGGAAGCCCATCTGGCAGCGCACTATGGCCCAGGTTCGGAGAGCTGGCAAAAAATAAAATTGCCCATGGGAGAGTTCGATCTCATAACCGGCCGACCGGCCACACACACAACTAGCGATATGAGAGAATTTCTTTTCTCCCGTTGCAACGCATGAGTCTTTTTGCTAGTCAAAATCAAATGGAAAAGCAAGAACAATGTATGTGGTTCTTCCCCAAGTGGACAAAGATCTTAAATTCCCACTACATTGGTCTACATAGGACACGGTGCACAACTTGGCTCCACCGGCACCCATTCCAATTCCAGACCCTGCCTTTTGGCAAAAAAGAAGACCCAAAGCCTGCCCTTTATCAAAAAAGAAGACTCAAACCTACTCCTTTAAGACTGCCCGTAATGGTAGTATCATGTATGCCAACTAAGAAATTTTGATGAGATGGCATAGAACTAAATGAAAAAAGAGATGTTTGAGTATCATATCATGATACCGTATCATATTAAATGATGTGCTACTTTGTGTCATGCATAGCAATAAATGCAGTACTCTATGATACCAACGAATGATACTTTGCATTACGGATGTAGTATCATACAGTAGTATCATATGCATGATACTAGTATATGATACTCCCCATTACAACCAGCCTAAAGAAAAAAGAAAAAGAAAAAAAGATCCAAACCCTGCCAGTCCCGGATCAAAGAACCATACCTCCCACAAAAAGGACGCGCACAGCCTACGCCGCCTCCTCCCACCCATCTCAAGTCATTTTCAATAACTAGTTAATTGCCTGTGTGTTGCACCAGGGCATACATATTCCGGTGGTTTAACACAAATCATGCGTAACATATATTTTTAGTATCCTTGTGCACATCGGGCGACATTGTAGACTCTTTTTTGCCATTATACCACCTTATTTGCCATACACCTCAAAGCTCACCACCTCTGTCATAGCGCATCCAGCTTGCAATTCCCTCTTCCACCCCACCCATACACACTTCAAATTTCAAACACGTAATTGTGCAGTTATGATGTATTATACCATGTGCCTGTGTTAGCCAGGCATGTCTACGTTTTTTTTACCGTGTCACGTGCACTGCTTCCTCTCCCTTAGTCACTCTTTCTCCCTCGATATATCTCCCCCCTCTCCTTTCGTCCTTCCCACCACCATCCCTTGTTCTCGCTTTCTCCCATCCTCCATCACTCCTTGCCGCCACTGGAGGGGACTGGCATGTAGGTCGAGCATGTCGCGTGGTTAGGGTAGAGGGGAACTATTAGAGGAACTAGATGATTCCCCGCACGCTTGTTGCGGAAAATATTGCCTAAAACTGATGTTTTACCATGCAAACTGACTGTCCTAAAAAGGTCTGCAGAATAATTTAGAAATGATTTTGCCTTGACAACGTTCTTTTGAATGATACATGACTGTAATGGTATATAGGTAAGTAACATTGATCCTTCTACTTATTTCATTCGAAGTTTGGACAATAGATGAACAATCATAATGTAGGATTATATTGTCGTCACACATGGAACCAACTGGTTTAGAGCTTCACTATATGCTACCAAGTCTGCATCATCCGCAAGGGAAAAAACTTTCAAGCTACAACTAAAACATCACCACCTTGCTATACCATATAAACCCATGTCTTGACCGTGTGCAATTTCCATTAGAGCTCCCATGTACATTTACTTGTATCCATCTCGCATGAGTAGGTAAAAAAATGTTATACATATGTCATTAGTACTGATAGGGTCATAAGGCTTCACCTTGCAAACATATGAGGATAGCATAACTCTGCAGAAAAAACTAACAAAGTAATCCACTAATGGGTGATTACCTTTACAAAAATGGAATCATCGAGGTGGTGTCAAGCTTGCAAAAAAAAGGTATCTCAACTCTCATGGTTGGTCCATCCATATGCAGGAGAATTTGTAGTTGAGATTTGAGACAGTGAGAAATAGAGAAGGACTGAGATACTGGATTTTTTTATTTTATACTATGCATAACCATTTTCATCTAGATTCTCACCCACCAATATATCGAGTGCGAACCAAACATTTCGTATTCAATTTGTTATGCTATTCCTCAATGCATAATTCGGCATGTGTGTAATAAATAAGGTTTTATTACCTTTAAAAGATAAAGCAGTTAGAGAAATAGGGATACATGGAAATACCATCGGACACCGTGTATATAGCCATGACATGGAAAAATATCTTTACCTTCCTTCATTATCGTCATATTTGACATCACTATAAGTAAGAGAGTCAGTAGCCGCATGCATACATCTTGAAGCCAATACACTGTATATTAACACAGGAAACTCACAGAAAGGAAACTCTAGAATAAAGAAAAAAGTGACCTTTATAAACATCAAAATACTCATGTTATTCATAAAAGACACATCCATAAATAGGCTGCATCACAGAATACCTTCAAATGGCTACGTGAGTGGGAATTTATTTTCAGTATGAAAACGAAAATTAGAATAGAGTTCAGAGTTAGACTGCACCAACTAACATATCACTTCCAAGATCAGCTAAAATTAGACAAAAGAATACAGTGACTTTAGTGTCCCTTTTCAGGAAGAATCAAGATATTGTTTTAACATGATGTACGATACTGCAAAACACCATTTTTAACCAATAATTACATCTCGATGAGAAGTACTACTACAAAAGATTGTGATGGGGAATGGAGAGTCCACAGGGACGATGGTCAGGACGCATAACCTGAACTTCACGCTGGCACCGGTAACGACACTTTGTATGGGGACGCAGTTGCGACAGCCGTGGGGACCCCCCTGCCAGCACAGAAGGAATGTGTACTGCTCCACTGGTCGCCATAGCTGGTCTCGCCTCGTTGAGCGACTCCTGCGTCGACTGCTTCCTCCAGTGCATCGCTACCGCTGGAGAGGGTTTATTCTTGGGCGTGGACACTGGTGGCGAGTCAGGGTGTGACAAACCAATTTGATGTTGATTGTTGAATGATATTAACAAACAGCCAATCGCAAGATTCAGTGAAAGGAAATATGATTCAACGTTCAACTGTTGAATTGGAACTCGTGAAGGCAAAACATCAAAAATCTAAATCTGACTCACATCTTTTAGAGCCCCGGGCTCCTCCCACCTTCCACACCGGTGATGGCGAGAAGATAACACGGCCATCGGCTTCTCCGGGCAGGCTGCGGCCGTGCGCCCAAGATCCGCTTTTCAGCCGTAGGTCGATAGCACGATGCAGCTGTAGATCGTAGGCAACCACTACCTCTGTGGCAAGGCACCCATGGGCGACATGAGGTGAGGGCGAAGGTAGCTGTCGATAGAGAAGAAAGGGTCGCGGAGAGATGAAGATGTAGGGATCGAGATAGGAGTGGGGAATGAAGAAGGATCAAGATGCAGCGGGCCTAATGGGCACATACTGGTGCTTGTAGAATTTTATGGTGCGGGAGAGTGGTCCGTGGAAGGGAAAAATTGCTAGAAGGCGAAAGAGGAAAAGACAGGACGCTTTGATGACCAAGGATGGGCATGAAAGAATGTAAAAATGCATCAATGATTCGTTGATTATTTGTGAGTGGATTGCTGACGAGGCTAGATTGATCTGCTGAGGTGACCGTTGTTGATGTGGACAGCTTGCATGTCAAAAGATATAAAATAGTGGGGATGAACTATTTAAGTATTATAGATTGGTAATGGGAGCTAAAGCAAGTCCAACAACTCTTTCAAACTATCTCCCCTGAATCTATGCATATGGGATTCCCCTATAAAGGTTCTCCCGGATAACTTGTTTTAACTCCAACGACATTTCTAAATCTCAACTTCTATATTTCAATCTCTCATATTTGATTTATTTTATGAAACTACAAAATTCATATGCTCACTATTGTGAAACCCTGCATATTCAGTTGAATGATCAAACTATTGCTAAAATATAAAAGTAACACATGCATAATAAACAACCAAAAAAATTAAAATTGTATATGTTCTATAGCAAGGTCTCCATGCGTTGCGGCCAAGAACAAATTTATTATTTCTTTTTATTTCACAATTCCTTGAATATCTTTGGCAACCTAGGCCGAACATCACAAGTCCAAAAGAAGAAAAATAAACATTATTGACACCAAATATAGGTTTCAAGGGGTAACTGATATAGCAATGCACGATGCTTGCAAATAGGCATGACGAATTTAGGAAAGCATAGCTCCGTAGGTAAATGAGAGAAATGTGTATACACCTGAGACCGTATGACCAGGCAACACCAACAACGTGCCGGGGAGACTGAGGTAATTAAGATCCCGAGTAAAGATGCAATTTCGAAGCCAACAACATAAATTATCAACGCATACCATACATATTTCAGTCACTTTCGGAAGGGAGACATGTCTGATCGAGCAGCCACGTCTTTGGTCTTTCGGTGACCGAAAGAGAGTACAAGGGCTAGAAGCATCAGTGGAACGGCCTGCAGATTTCACAGTAATAAAACAAATAACTAAATTGAGACATGCAACTTCATGTGAAGATGCATATGCAAATAAATCAAGAAACATCAACGTATATATTCCTATAGTAGACTTAACCATTCTCAATAAGATCCAACCCTTGACAATCTAAGGCTGCCCGCAATGATAGTATCATATATGCTAACTAAGTAATTTTGATGAGATGGAATAGAACTAAATAAAAAAAAGATGCTTGAGTATCATATCATGATACCGTAACATATTAAATGATGTGCTACTTTGTGTCATGCATGATAATAAATATAGTATTTTATGATACCAACATATTATATTTTGCATTATGGATGTAGTATCATACACTAATATCATATATGCATGATATTAATATATGATACTTTTCATTACAACCAGCCTAAATAAAAAAAAAAAAAAACAAAACCTGCCAGCCCCGGATCAAGAACCATGCCTCGGTCCCCTACAAAAGGACGCGCACAGCCTACGCCTCCTCCTCCCACCCATCTCAAGCCGTTTCCAATAAAAACGCGCTACCTCCATGTCCCCGCACCACACCACCTCCATCTCCATGGACACCTCCACCCTTGCCGCCGTCGCTTCCTTCGTCGCCTTCTCCACGAAGCCCCGCCTCCTCCCGCCACTCAACCCCTCTCGCACCCTTCCACGCACCCGCGGCTCCCTTGCCGTCTGTTGCTCTCACTCCCACGCCTCTCCTCCGCCCTCGCCCCTCCCGTGCACTGCGTCCGATGAGGAGGAGGTCGCTCCTCCGCGCCTCCGCCTCCGCCTACTCGCCGAGGAGTTCGGCGCTCTTCCGGACGCCGACCGCGCGCGCCGCCTGCTCGCGTACGCGGCCGCGCTCCCGCGGCTGCCCCAGGCGGACCGCGTCGCGGCCAACCGCGTCATGGGGTGCGTCGCGCAGGTCTGGCTCCTGGGCAGCTGCGACCGCTCGGGACGCATGCGGTTCGCGGCCGACTCCGACTCCGAGCTCTCGCGCGGGTACTGTTCCTGCCTCGTCTCCGCGCTCGACGGCGCGGGCCCCGAGGAGGTGCTCGACGTGGACCCCGCCGATCTCGCGCCGCTCGGTGTGGCCGCGGGGGCGCGGTCCCGGGTCAATACGTGGCACAACGTGCTCGTCGGCATGCAGAAGCGGGCGCGGGCAGCCATTGCGGCGCGCGAGGGCAGGCGTCCTGGGGAGCCGTTCCCGTCGCTCGTGATCGGCCGGGACGGCGCCGTCCGCGCGCAAGGAAGCTACGCCGAGGCCAAGGTGAGCGCTGTTTCTTTCGGCTAGCTTATTATTGCTGTTAGTCAGTTGGTTTTTCTGCATGATCTCATGGAAAAGACGTGTCCATGTCTCCACAAATTGGAAATTAGTACTCACATGTTTGACTAAGAAGTACTCCCTCCGTTCTAAAATAGATACTCAACTTTGTACTAACTTTTAATACAAAGTTAATATAAATTTGGGTCATCTATTTCAGAACGGAGGAAGTAGCTAAGAAAGCAGTGGCGGGCTTGAATATATGACGTGTAGAATCTGCCAAAGCTGGGTGCAAATTGACCTTCCTCACTATAATGGCATCGGATAATTATAAAGGTGCTTTTCTATTGGTTGTTGCGTTTCGCCTTTTTCCTTTTTCTAGAATCTGCGATGTGGTCATAGCTATGTGTATGGTCAAGAATGGAGACTTATGGCTATAATAATCGGATCGACAGTGCCTGTGTCGGCGTGACTCTTAGGCCAACTCCACCGCGCGACCCCAAACAGACGTCCGTTTTGTCCGGATTCTGTCCGTTTGGGTAGGGCGATGGGTCGTGTCCGGGTCTGTCCTGGGATGCGGTGGCCGTGCGCCCAGCACGTGGCCGCATCCTGTCCGTGTACATTTTTCTTTGCAAGTCCTTAACTTTTTTTCATCATTCATTTTTGGTACATGAAAAATACATCATCACATTTTGACTAGTAAAGCAAGACCAAAGAAAACAAGAACCACAAGAATACATTTTAGAAGATACCCAACTTCCATAACTGCTCCCTTGAGTTGGGTTAGGGCCTTCTCGATGCACTCATTGTTGATCTGTGGAGGCTCGATCTAGCATCCTCCTTTCTTCTTCAAGCCAGAAGTAGATGTTGCTTCCTCACACCTAGTCTCCTGTCTAGCCTCTAATCTAGCAACAAGTGCACTTGTCTCATTTACAGCCTCTATGCTAGCTAAAAGTGCATGAACATGTACTAAATTTCGCTCTATCAATATATCGATGTACTCTTCTTCCCAATACCAAAACTTGCATCCATGCTACACAATAAAATTTGAAGTTAGCACAACTAGTCAAATCTAGAGCACAAACGAAGCTAAAAAGAGCACATACCCCATCGTTTAAGCACTTGATGAACACCCATCCGGGATGTTTCGGCGTTGTAGACACGCGGCGCACGACCATCCTTGGGCAGTGGTCGCACTTAATGAGTGGCAACGGTGCGCCGACGAGCTTTTGGGCAAGCACCGAGCCTGGCCGACCGCCATTCGTGTATCTGCCGGTGGACCACCGACGGTGCAGATCCGAGCGGCTAGAGGAGGAGCCACTGCCTGCATGTGGCCTTGCGGCCCTGCCAGGGCCTTCCGGCGAGGTGCCCGGCCAGTCCATGGCGCGGCCCGGCCTCCCATAGCCGGGCGAGCTCAAGACCGACCGGATCCGCCCCAAATCCGGCCGGCGGGTGCGCAAACCAGGTGGCCGTGGTTGGGTAGCTCGGCGGCGCCGAGGGGAAGGGGCTGGGCGAGCGCGCGTCCGAACTGCACGGCTGCAATGGCAGCGGCGGCGGCGGCAGCGAGGGAAAGAGTGTGGAAGAGTGGAGGAGGGTGCGACCGGAGGGAGGGAGGGGGGCGGATAGAAAAAGGCCCGCCCTGTGCCACCGACGGGCGGGCCAGGGGAGGACACGCGCAGACGGCCCGCGCGTCCGCGTGGTGCCCGTTTCACCCCAAAAGCGGCGCAAACTTGGGCCGCGGATGGGTCGAAAGCGGACACAAAACGGACAAAAGTCCGTTTGCTCCCGCGCGCTGGGCCGTCCGGTTTGTCCATTTTACCCCAAACGGACAGGGCCGGACAGGACGGGGTCGCGCGGTGGAGTTGGCCTTACCTTCTACTTTGTGTGGACTTGCTTGGGCATATTCAGTATGCACCACACATATTTCTTACTTACATGCTTCGTTCTTTTCTGACAATGAAAGGGCGCCTCTTTGGAAAAAAAGATGCAAGTCTTTACTTTGCCTAAAAGAGCTGCAACAGTTAGAAGGATCAACCGTTTAGAGCATCTTCAAAAGATGATTTGTAATAGGGCAGCTGCCCAAAAAACCGTTTTAGGTCATCTCCAACAGCTGCCCTATATTAGTGCATAACCGCTCTTTAGGGCTTTTGGGGCCAAAAATGCTGCAACAACAGCTACCCTTGTTGTGTCAAATTTTTTTAGGGTGGCCCAAAAAAAGGTAATGCAGGCGCGACAGTCGCGCCGTTGCCGCAAAGCTAAAAACGAGGCGTGCGCAGCCTAACTCCCATAGTCAGAAACTTCCCGCAACCTCTCGCAGCTACAAACCCTCCTGTGCCACCGCCGCCCTTGAAAATCCGGCCGGATCAGGCCACCTCCGCACCACCCCACCGCCCGGATCCGTGGTGCCCCTCCTCCAATCGGCCGCACCGCGGCGCCGCATCACCCCATTTCACCGCCGTGGCGCCGCAACGCCCCACCGACCGAATCCCACCGCTACCGCTGTTGCGCCGTGTCGCACCATCGCATCCGTCGCCCCCTCTTCCAATCGGCAGCCATCACCGACAATGTTGCTGAAATGCGCGCGGAATAGCAAGACCAGCTTCTGCGGTGTTCGGCTGTGGTAGTCCAACCGCTACGGCGCCAAGCTACATTGTGACGTCCAGCAGCACTGGGTCGGCACCTTCGAGACGACGGAGATCGCCGCTTGTACCTACGGCATTGCTGCTTGAAGGATCAGCTGGCCGCGTTCGGAGCTCAACTTTCCGGAGATCGAGACCCAGGCGAATGCGGAGTTCATCGGTCCATCAGTGAACATTGTGTCCTGCACGGCGAAGAGGGAGACCCGCATCATCCTCGAGCAGAGGGACACCCAGGAGAGTGATTAGGCGGCGATGGCGAGGTTCGCCGCGGAAAATCCGCACCTCGTGCAGGCAAAGGAGTGGTTCTGGAAGAGGGACAATGAGCGCAAGACGGAGGATGAGGCTGGCCCCTCCAAGGTGATCAAGCTCGAGTCCGATGACGAGAGCGAGGACAATGGCGAGAGTGAGGAGTCCAGTACCTCTGAGAGGAGACCATGGCACTGGAATGCTGTCGACACACAGGCTGATGATGACGATGACGAGTAGTATGTGGGTAGGAGTACCATCTTCTAAACTATGTTTGGATGTTTAGATCGTTGCATGTTTAGAACTATGAATGTTCAGGAGTTTGTTGAAGTATGCAATGTGATCAAGTAGTTTCGATGTTGGTTTGAGAAAACAATATGTTTGAATAGTGCCTATTTTAGGGCAGCTGTTGGAGTTGGACAGTTTTTGGTGCCGAAAATATCACTTTCTGATGACCCAAATTTTACTCCAAAGCATTTTTGGTGCCCTAGGGCAACTGTTGGAGATGGCATTTGGACCCCAAAATGGTGCTCCAGCAGCTGCTCTATCCCCTAAACCGTGCTGCAATTTTTGTAGGGCAGCCACATATTTTTGGCCTCGAGTGCTGCAAATATAGAGCAGCAGCCGGCTGCCGCAGAACAAATCTCGTAGCTGCGTGCAGCCCAACCGGTCTCATGAAACTTCATCCCTGCAGCCGCTTCCCCTTACCCCGCCGCTGAATCCAGCCACCACCACCACCGCCGGATCCACCGCCCTCTCTGTCCGTCCGGCCACCGCTCCACCCCATTCGGCCGCCATCACCGTCGCGTCAACCGATTCCGGCCACTGCCGAACAGCCCCATCGCTGGATTCACCGCCGAACCGCCCCGTCGCCGGATCCACCGCCCCTGCATCTGGCCGGCCACCACACCACCGAATCTGCCGCCCCTCCACCACCACCGTCGAGGATGCCGCGCCACAACGCCGAACCCATGAGCAACACAAGCTTCCGCGGCATTGGACAACGGCCGTCCGGCCGCTACGCCGTGGAGATCTTGTGCGACAAGATGCGACACTGGCTTGGGACCTTTGAGACGCGCGCTTATGACACCGTGGCTTGGAGGTACCGCTAGCCGAAGTTCGAGCTAAACTTTGCGGAAGTCACGAGCCAGGAGGTGGCGGAGTTCCTTGCTTGCTCCCGAAATGCGGCTTGTGCCTCGCAAGCAAGAGAAGGAAGACCGCCTAGTTATGTAGCAGCGCTCTGTCCATGAGAGCAATGAGGTGGCTCTGGCGAGGTTCGCCGCGGAAAATCCACACCTTGCACAGGCGGAGTACGAGTTCTTTGCTAGTAGGGACACACAAGGCAAGAAGGCGATCAAGGAGGACGAGACTGGCACCTCAAGGGCGATCAAGGAGGACGAGGCAGACCCCTCGGTGATCAAACTCCAGTCCGATGACAACGAAGAAGAAGAGTTGGATAGTGAGACATAGTCGTTCATGGAGCTTTGGAACCGTGTCGACTGCGGGGATGATGATTAGTGTGTGCGTAGTACTGAGACGAAATATGGTGGTGAGTCTTTATGTTTAAGTTTGAACTCGTGTCGTTGTGTTTAAGTTTGAATTCATGTTTCAGTTTGAACATTTGGTAGTTCTAAAAATTTCTGTTGCCCTAAACCCACTTTTTGGTGCCCTGAAACTATTTTTGGCTGCCCTATTATACATCATCTGTTAGAGATGCTCTAATAAGGGTGCTTCCGATACTATTGGTCCAATAGTACACCTCCATTTCTTAGAAGGGCGCACGTGAGATATTTCAGATCTAGACATAAGAACATTTGTTGTTGGAGATTACAGTTTCTTTCTTTCTAAATCTACCAAAAATTCAATGATGTGAATGATCTTCCTAACGACCTGAAAGAAACCATCTATTGGAGATGTTGTTACTTTGGCAGGAAAATCCTTGCCAAAGAGGCACCGACTATCACTTTTTGATATTTATGGAATAGACCATTCATCAAGTTAAGAATAACAAACCTTAAACCTTACAATATACTTCCTCCGTCCCATAATATAAGAGCATTTTTGACACAAATACGCTCTTATATTATGGGACGGAGGGAGTAGCTGAGAGAAAAATGTGAAAGGCTAAACGTCCACTGAAAGATGCTGATATCTGCAAAGTTATTTAAGTTTTAATTTTAAATCTTAGCAAATGAAAGATAAGTTAAATGCTACATATTTTGTAGTGTAAGTTTGTTGCTGTCTCTTCATGGAGTATAAAGACATGTTGACTAGTTTTAATTATTAATTTGCAGGCGAAGTTTTTATCTCCTGACCAGTCCAAGATTTCCGAGCTTGTGAATGCCCTCAGAGAGAAACAAATTGGAATTGTGGCCCATTTCTACATGGATCCTGAGGTGCAAGGCATACTAACTGCTGCAAAGAGGCAATGGCCCCACATTCACATATCCGACTCATTGGTAATGGCAGATAGTGCTGTTCAGATGGCTGAATCAGGATGCAAATATATCGCTGTGCTAGGTGTTGACTTCATGTCAGAAAATGTCCGTGCAATACTTGATCAAGCAGGATTTACTCAGGTATTTTTATCAGTTAGTATCATTGACTTTCAGTCTTTCACTATGTATTGCGAAGTCTTGTGGTATTATATATGTTTTCATTGTGGACACAACACAGCGCAAGAGTTAGGGCATCTCCAGCCGTTGGCCCCCCAGGGGGCGCCTAAAATCGCCACCTGGGGGTGAGCCGGCACAAAAATTGGGCCTGGGGGCGAGTTGGTCCCCAGCCGCCGGCCCCAAGGCCGCCCCCAGGCACGTTTTAAAATAAAAGAAGTTCGGCGAAGTTCGGCTAAAACACGATAAATTTCGGCCAAACACGATAAATTTCGGCACATTTCGGCGAAGTTCGCGGATTTTCATTACATAGCACATATACATAAACTAATCTAAAGGAAAAACTGGCTGAAGTCGCCGCCATCGTCGTCGTCGGCCTTCTCCTCCTTGACGCGGGCGCCCCTGCTGGGCCCCTGCCCGGCGTCGCCATGGCGGACTGATGGTGGCGCATCGTCGTCGTCGTCGTCGCTGTCGCAGATGACGACGACTCCGCCTTCGTCACGGCCGCGTTGACGCTCCGTGAAGCGAAGCAGGGCGGCGCGCTGGCGCTCCTTCGCCTTCTCCAAGCGCTCCTTCTCCATCGCTATGGAGTCCCTGCGCGTCCATTCCAGGGCCGCGTCGTCGTCGTCGAGCTCCGTCGTCACCGGCGCGGCCGGCTCCTTCTTCACCGGCGCGAGCCCCGGCTCCGTCTTCACCGACGCGAGCCCCGGCTCCGTCTTTGGCTTGACGAAGCGCGGAGGAGGAGCCGACGAGTAGGCGCGCCGGCCGCCCTCGTTGATGACGATGCCGGCGCTACGAGTGCGCCGGCCGAGCGGCGTCTCCGCCGCGGGCTCGGCCTTGACGCCGAGCAGGGCCGGAGTGCCGGAGGAGTGCGATGAAGATCGGGAGGAGGACCAGAACCTCCTTGGCGCCCATGGCCCGGCGCGTCGGTGCTGCGCCGGGGCGGCCGCCCTCGCCGGGTACGCCAACGGCGGGTCGTTGCCGCCCTCGAGGTACGTCAGCACGCCCTCGAGTGTGCGGCCGGGGACGCCCCACCACAGCTGGCGCCCCTTGCTGTTCTGCCGGCCGCCAACCACCGGCGCGCCGTTGATGGACGCCAAGCGCTGCTGCTTGCGGCGCTTGAAATACGCCGCCCAAGCCGCGTGGTTGTCGGCGGCATACTGGGGGAGGGAGAGTTGGGCGTCGGTGAGGGAGGCGCGCACGACCTCGACTTCCTCGGCGAAGTACTTCGGCTTCGCCACGGCGTCGGACAACGGGGGAATGGGCACTCCCCCGGCGCTGAGCCTCCACCCTGTCGGCCCGGCGCACATGTCCGGCGACGCCGGGATGTTCGCCTGGAACAGGAGCCAGGACTCCTGTTCGCGGAGCGAACGGCGGCCGAAGCCGTTGGCCGCCGCCTCGTCTCCGGGGTAGCGTTCCGCCATGGCGACGGGCTCAGGAGAGGTAGAGAGATAAGAGGGAGGGGCTGGGCGGCGGCGCTCGGGAGAGGTAGGGCGAGGGGCGGGGTTGGTGTGGGCACAGGCGAGTGCAGGCCACCGGCTATATAGCCGCGCCGCACCCGTGTGTACGCGTGCGAGGGAGGGGAGGCGTCGGCGCGCCGTCCCGTGACGCGCCGCCCGTGAGGAATCAATGGCAAGGCTGACCGGCGGCAGCCTTGGCATTGATTCCCCGCGGGAACCGAGGCCATTGGGGGAAGACGAGGCGCCGTGTCGCTGACGCGGCGGGCCCGCGGCTGTTTCGCGCCAAAACAGTTTGCCCCGGCGCCCCCGGGCGCCCCCCAGCGCGCCGGGTTCGGCCTGGGTCCGCCGGCGCTGTTTTCGGCCCAGGCCGGCGAAAATCGGGCTCCTGGGGGCGCGACTGGGCCGTTTTTTTGGCGCCGGCGCGAAAAAATCGCCTAGGGAGGCCTTCCTGGGGGCGCGGCTGGAGATGCCCTTAAGCTCTAGGGAGTATTTATATGCACTTCGATATATCCTGTTGGTGAAATGGCGTTACATGGGACCATCATATGCCATTGTTGTTTTTTGACTGGATTCTTGACATAATTAATTTTGTTTTGTTGTTACTTCACTGCATTATAAAAACCAGTCAAGACTGGCAATTTAGAGAACTGTAACCTAACTATTAGTGGACACTATCATATTTTGAATTCCCAATGTTTTGATAACCAACAGCTGTTTATGTCTTATTTATTTGACCCCCACTCCCTCCCTCCCTCCCTCCCTCCCTCCATCTCTCTCGCTCTGTCTCTCACCCCTTCGTTTACTGATTCGTACGCAGGTTGGTGTTTATAGAATGTCCAGCGAGCAAATTGGTTGTTCCTTGGCAGATGCTGCTTCAAGTTCTGCTTATACACATTTTCTTAAGACGGCATCAAGATCTCCTCCTTCTTTACATGTCATTTATATCAATACCTCACTGGAAACAAAAGCTCATACTCATGAACTTGTTCCTACGATAACCTGTACCTCTTCCAATGTTGTTGCAACTATACTACAGGTAGTCGTTTGACTTGTATCAGTATTATATATCTTGGTGGATTTGCATTGCATTATTTTCCAGCAAGGTTTATTATATTTATCTCTTTATTATATCATTATGCTCACTTGTCCACCTACCTTGTAGGCATTTGCCGAAATACCAGATCTTAATGTCTGGTATGGTCCTGATTCCTATATGGGTGCGAACATAGCAGACCTATTTAAGAGAATGACTATCATGTCAGATGAAGAGATTACAGAGATACATCCAGATCACAACAGGAAAACTATAAGTTCATTATTACAACGTCTTCATTACTATCAGGTTTGTCTGATTCTGTACCTTTTTCTGTGCTAAATTAGACAGTCTATTCTCACTTTCTTGCATGCATTTTATGCAGTTAAACTGAACATTAGAGTATGGTACTCATGCCTGCACATTGTATGACTAGCCAAAAATCCAGTGCAACTGCATTTTTTTATTAGTTATAAGCAGAAAGTGAGAGTTGCCCAGTTAACTAGCAGAAAATTGGACGAAAACCTTTACAAACCCGCCCACATGCCCATGACTTGTCACGTCATCTGCACCGCGTGCTCAACAGCAGCCAGCAGACCCGCAGCAGCCCTTCCCCGTTTCACCTGAAGGTTCCACCACGTGGATACGGGAGCCGGCCACCCAACCACATGCCCGAAACGTCAGCCCGCATTTCAATCGAAAATTGAACGAACCGGACGAATTTCGTGCAAACCGGACCTAATTCATGCAAAGTTTGACATACTACATTAAAACCGGATGATTTTGACAAGTTAAACTAAAATACAACAACAACACAAAGCCTTTAGTCCCAAACAAGTTGGGGTAGGCTAGAGGTGAAACCCATAAGATCTCGCGGTCAACTCATGGCTCTGGCACATGGATAGCAAGCTTCCACGCACCCTTGTCCATAGCTAGTTCTTTGGTGATACTCCAATCCTTCAGGTCTCTCTTAACGGACTCCTCCCGGTCTACCCCGACCTCTCTTAACATTCTCCGCATGCTTTAGTCGTCCGTTGTGCACTGGAGCTTCCGGAGGCCTGCGAATATGCCCAAACCATCTCAGACGATGTTGGACAAGCTTCTCTTCAATTGGTGCTACCCCAACTCTATCTCGTGTATCATCATTCCGGACTCGATCCTTTCTCGTGTGGCCACACATCCATCTCAACATACGCATCTCCGCCACACCTAACTGTTGAACATGTCGCCTTTTAGTCGGCCAACACTCAACACCATACAACATTGCGGGTCGAACCGCCGTCCTGTAGAACTTGCCTTTTAGCTTTTGTGGCACTCTCTTGTCACAGAGAATGCTAGAAGCTTGCCACTACTTCATCCATCCGGCTTTGATTCGATGGTTCACATCTTCATCAATACCCCCATCCTCCTGTAGCATTGACCCCAGATATCAAAAGGTGTCCTTCTGAGGTACCACCTGCCCATCAAGGCTAACCTCCTCCTCCTCACACCTAGTAGTACTGAAACCGCACATCATGTACTCGGTTTTAGTTCTACTAAGCATAAACCCTTTCGATTCCAAGGTTTGTCTCAATAACTCTAACTTCCTATTTACCCCCGTCCGACTATCGTCAACTAGCACCACATCATCCGCAAAGAGCATACACCATGGGATATCTCCTTGTATATCCCTTGTGACCTCATCCATCACCAAGGCAAAAAGATAAGGGCTCAAAGCTGACCCCTGATGCAGTCCTATCTTAATCGGGAAGTCGTCAGTGTCGACATCACTTGTTCGAACACTTGTCACAACATTATCGTACATGTCCTTGATGAGGGTAATGTACTTTGCTGGGACTTTGTGTTTCATCAAGGCCCACCACATGACATTCCACGGTATCTTATCATAGGCCTTTCCAAGTCAATGAACACTATATGCAAGTCCTTCTTTTGCTCCCTGTATCTCTCCATAAGTGGTCGTACCAAGAAAATGGCTTCCATGGTCGACCTCCCAGGCATGAAAGCAAATTGATTTTTGGTCATGCTTGTCATTCTTCTTAAGCGGTGCTCAATGACTCTCTCCCATAACTTCATTGTATGGCTCATCATCTTAATTCCACGGCATCCAAAACTTAAACTAAAATCTCACTCATAAGCATGGCCTCCCGCCGGCGGGATCTCCGTAGTCCGCTCCGTCGACGTCGCCGCTTCCGTCAGAGTCGTCTTCCTTCCGCGGACATATGAGGCACTGCATTGGATGGCAAAAATGGCCCGGACACCGTGGTCCGGAATTTGTGGGGGATTTGCGGCACGGCGTTGAGATGTCCTAACCCAACGCTCAAACTGTATGCATTAGTTGGACTACCACCCAGTACGCTGCCCCCACCTCTGCAGCTTTTTCCTGCCGAACGGACTGCAAAAAATCAGCAAAATGCTTTCACCTTTTTCTCCTTTCCTACCCGGCATGAATCACAAGTTAAAGGCTTGTGGCTAAGATAACTAATTCTTCAGTAAGCTATGATAGCAACAATTCTGCACACACACAAATATAGGACAAATGTTTCCTACTACCGGGTGTAGTTACTCCCATTTTTGTTTTGTACGTTTTAGGTAGTATCCATCATACCGGAATGTATGTATGCGTAGTATGTAGTATGTAAGAATTTTTAGGTAGTATATAACTATATATACTATTTTTTAGGTAGTATGTATTATATTTTGATGATACTCCTTTTTATGTACAAATATGTACGTATTTCACAAATATGATAAAAACATGGGCTCACATCCAATTTTTTCACATAACTCGCTTTGGAGTATCTTAGATATAGTATATGAACATACTAAAAATGATAAAGTAATATATATACTACCACATGGTAGTATATGAGACATGGGTGTGACTACACCCGGTAGTAGGATGTATTTTCCCTATATATATATATGTAAAATGTTTGGGGCACCTAGGTGCCTGGGCACCTTGATCGGGTCCAACCCGTCAGTGCAGTTTCTTGAAATTCTGATTTGTTTCCTAGTATTTGCATGCAAGACTTTCCATGTATGAGAAATTCCCTGAATTAGTACATCTCCTTTTATTGCTTTCCTTCTCTCATACATTTTCATGCAGAAGTTGTACACTACGTATTTGTGACTATACACTGAAATTGATTCGGTACCATGCTCTCATATTTGCGTAGACATACATCCCGAAAAAAAGTTAGGTATCATACACGCTTTGTGACTACATATAATACCTATGTATCATTGGGTATGTACTCATAATTCTCACGTGAGGGTATGCACTTGTAGATAAATATGATGAGCATGCACATACCTAAAAGTATATTGAGTACTCTCAATTTTTCATATCCGTAATTGTATTGGATACTACCAATTTCATATCATTTGGCGAGTATATACCCGTATTATTGGGGTATGTACTCATATATTTCACGCCGAGGTATAATACCTACATATTATTGGGGTATGTACTCATATATTTGGTATAATACCTACATATTTTTGGAGTATGTACTCATATAATAGCAATTAGGTATTATTCGGGTATGTACTTATATATTTCACGCCGAGGTATGTAGCGAAATATGCAAAAACAATTAGGTATAATACCTATGTATCATTGGGGTATGTAGTCATATATTTTACGCCAGGGTATGTAGTTGTACAGAATAGGTATATAGTTGTAGAGAAATATTGGGGTATGTACGCATATAATTCAATTTCGCATACCCACTTATTTTTGGACTATGTACTTGAAAACAATTAGGTATAATACCTACGTATTATTGGCGTATATATTAATATATTTCACGCCTGGGTATGTAGATTTAGGGGAATATGGAAAAACAATTAGGTATAATATCTCTATTATTGAGGTATGAACTCGTATATTTCACACCGGGAACGTAGCTGTAGAGAAATGTTGGGATATATACATACAGAAAAATCTAATGAGTATATACTCACATAAAAATCCCTGCATATGAAGTGCTAAAAGTTATTACTATATTTTACATGGCAATAGTATGGAAGCTTTTCTATTACTAGTAAATGAGCACGTGCAATGCACGTTGATATTAGGGAGAAAATCAACTTCGCGTTGATATTAGGTAGGATATCAGTTACGTGTTAATTATGAGATTAATATAGATGTTGATATTTGGTATGCTATCAATTGCACACTCAACATGTTGAGAGCTCACCATTGAAGCAATGTCGGTCGTTGGACTGGCATGGTTTGATGGCCGAGATTAATTGGATCTGCCCCTTTGGGTCTTTTTATATTGGTATAGACTTGATCTCACTAATGTACAATTGTGACGCACATTAAATAATCAGATTTCTCTTTCCATATAAGGTACGCCATGCAAACATCTATGGAAGGTAATCTATTGACATAATTGACACGCATCAAAACCATGCAAACAAGTATCGAAAGTTTTTTTCCGACAAAGATATAAATTAAAATATGAGCTCATTTGTTAACAGATCAAATCCAATAACCCATATTCCCATCATCACAACACAATCACGATGCAATCGAACGACATCTAGGCAAGGTGCCTGGGTACCTAGGTGCCCCAAACAGGGTGCAGAATAAGTTATTCTTCACCCAAGGTAATCTTACGATCATTTCATAAATAAATTACATTTGAAATACAAATAGTTACATTCATATTGATTCACTACGTAAAATTTGGCATAAGAAAAAAAATAGGTCATAAGACCAGAAAAATTGCTTTTTATGTTTTTACATTTGTAATTATGGGGCGGGATTGACTATTCGTCACCCTGGGTGAGGAATGATTATTCTTCACCCCCCTCTGATTTAACATCAATACACCGTAATTTTACATTTCGTAAATTTTGTCTTATTTTAGACCTAAAAAGAGAACGTAAGAGAATATATAATCACCGTAAAAATTATTTTATGTTACATAAAATTACAAACGTAAAAACATAGTGTAAAATACACATAAAATGCTATATTTTTTGTCTTATGACCTATATATTTGTCTTCTTATGCCAAATTTTACATAGGGAATCACTATGAATGTAACTATTTGTATTCCAAATTTAATTTATTTAAAAAACGATTGTAAGATTACCTCGGGTGAAGAATAACTTATTCTGCACCCTGTGTGATGAATAGTAACACTACATAGGTGTGGCGACACGCCGCACTGTTGCTTGCCGGCCGTGACCTGTGAAGGAGGCGAGCTGGGAAACTGGCTACTGCCGCCTGCTAGGCCCCAACCGCAACCCTTCACGCTTGCTCGACGCCTAGCCCATGGCCGCCGTCGGCCATCTCGTCGCCCACCACGTCCTGGCCTGACTAGCCGCTGCCACGGTAAGAAACAAAGAGCAAAGCGTGGAGGTTTCGCTAGGGTTGTTGCATGTGCTGGAGTGCGTCTCGGGTCGCTGGCTGGCTTCATGCGGTATGGGGCGATTGGTTCAGTAGTTCAAGGCCTCATGGGCCTGCGTCTGTGTGGCCCATTCCACCGAACGGTGACTTTATCAGCGATACAATGAGTCAACGAGCATACCGATAGCACATTATGCGTAGGTATACTATATTATTTTTGCACCGCATCAAGGTATGGCGGCTGCCACCTCTCGCCCACCGGGGTGCTCACACACATCATAACATCGTACTTCTAATTCTGCAGTTTTTGCATGTATGACATTGTTTGCATATATATATGTGCAGAATGGTAACTGTATTGTGCATGATATGTTTGGCCATGAAGTTGTGGAGAAAATAAAGGAGGAATACTGTGATGCATTTCTAACTGCACACTTTGAAGTCCCAGGAGAAATGTTCTCTTTGTCAATGGAAGCAAAGACGAGGGGAATGGGAGTAGTTGGATCCACTCAGAATATCTTAGATTTCATTAAATACCATTTGAAGCAAGCTCTGGATCGGAATGTTGATGATCATCTTCAGTTTGTATTGGGAACAGAATCAGGAATGATCACTTCGATTGTTGCTGCTGTCCGGCAATTATTTGACTCCTATGAATCTTCCAAAGAAGGTGCTAGCATTGAAGTAGAAATTGTGTTCCCTGTTTCGTCAGACGCAATTTCTAAGACATCTATTGATGATTCCCATCATTTCGGCTCTTCAGTAGCGAATGATTTAGAACAGATTAATATTGTGCCTGGTGTGTTTTCTGGTGAAGGGTGCTCTATCCATGGTGGCTGTGCATCATGCCCTTACATGAAGGTCTGGCTTCTCCCTTTTCTTTTACTGATAATGTGCGATTTGACATTCAATGAGTTCAACATAATATCAATAAATTTATTTTGTCATAGTCATAAATTCATTTTGCTCTCTATATTAATGTTTCGCCCTCTTTTGGATTATGTTCATCTGGAACTCCTCAAGTATTCATACGAGCAGGTTCGATGTCGACTGTTGTTTGTTTTGGTAATGTAGCAGTTGTTCAGTTGCTCTGATCTTGTAAAATGTGTGATCTTCTCTGGCAGTTAATGTACAATGTGTTTCCTGGTATCACCCTGAATTTCCGATGATTAATTGTGGGCTCATGATATAAATGTTCCATTGTTCGCAGATGAATTCTCTTGAGTCGCTACTTAAAATCTGCCAGCAGCTTCCTGGTGAAGACAACAGTTTATCTGTTTATCAGGCTAGTCGATTGAATGCTAAGACTTCCCTTGGGAAATTGGTTGCGGAGGTTGGGTGTGAGCCAATTTTGCATATGAGGCATTTCCAGGTCTGCTGTCCTATTACTCTTTAGCTTTAATTCATGGTGTACATCACACTACATCTTACATAGCACCTTACTGATTCACTTGCTTGATTCTGTTAGTAGCAAGAGCAGAGGAAAAAATCAAGTGAGTGTGTGTGTGTGTGTGTGCGCATTCTAACTATTCTACAACCTGCCGGATCCTATTCTGCGACCCTTCCTAACTGCCGGTGCCGGAAACAAAAAAAGCTAACTGCACGTTCTTTTATAACAACTGCCCTCGGGCTTTTTTCTGCACTGAGTTTGGCCGAAAATTTTAGACCGTTTATTGGAACGATGAAAGTGATAGTTTGTTGGAAAGCTGTTGATAAGGCGATTCATGTTGAACATTTTCCAAAAACCTACAGGTTTAAGGTCAGTTTCTAAAAGTATTTTCTATGAAATTTCAACCGTTTGTCGAGTGATGCAAATGATACATCGTTGTAATGCCCGAACTGTTACGGGAAGATGCTAACTACCCTACTGAAAAACAGCGGACGGCCCTGGATGAAGGAGCAAACTGCCGAACGGCCACGACCGTGTAAATAAAAACACATCTCGGCTACTTGAAAATCTTAACTTTCTGCATGTTTTTGTCTACATGAAAATAAAACACATCTCGCCTACTTGGAAATATAAAGTCAACTGCTATAGCACGCAAATGCATAATTGCTGGAAACCAGGAAGTGGAACTGATCATACCTAACGAGTGAACTACCCGAGGTCACATTGTGAAACTTCCAAGCTGGCATTTTTATCTCAGATTTATTTCTATATTGAACTTCCTTTTTTTTAATCCAACTTCTTTTTACATGCTAACTTCTGAATTTGGATGAGTTAACTTCCACGGCTCTTTGCATAGCAAACTGTCTGAGTGTTCAGTAGCGGATTGTTGCTTTTTTTGCCTGAGTGAACAGCTGCATTTTTTTCTCACCAACTTTTTCCCTTTTTACACAGCGAACTGCTACATAACAGAAAAGCTAACTCCCATTTTGTAAGTGAAAGTTTTTTCAGAAGCAAACTGCTCTACTTTTTGTAGATCGAACTGCTGCGGCTACAGTCACGACTACTACATCACAGAAAGCTAACTCCCTTTTTTCTATAGTGAGAGTGTATCCTTTATTTTATTAAAGCAAACTGCTCTACAATCACGGAAATTACAGCCGCAATGATGGGTCATCATAACTAACTGGTTTTTCTAACAAAACCTAACTGCGTCTAAAATAATTGAATTACTGGCCACCATCCCAGGCCACTGCCTGCGTTAGGGGCGGCGGATGCAGAGCCATGGATGTCTCGCCGGGGTCATGCTTGATTGGGGCTTGAAGCTGGCTAATCGTAGAGGCTCCCTGACCTACCTGAATCAAATCGAGGGGCGATGTAAAGACGTGGTCTACGATGGTTGTGCTTAGTCGACAGCTGAACCAACTACGCTAAGTGGCTATAGTCGTCAATCAGAAGGAAGTAGCGCCTCCTGCATAGCGTTGGCTGTGAGATTGGCCCACAAAGGTCGTCGTGAATGAGCTACAGGGGCTCTGTTGCCGGGGACTTGGCCTGCTGGGGGAGTGCGGTACGCCGCCGCAGATGATCAGGCAGAATGCAAGCACATGGAACACATGAGAATTTTGTGCTGCGTACTGCTTGCAGGTTTTCTTCTTGTCCCTTCTATTTATCCAAAAGGAAAGACGATTGTGCTGATCGTGTTCCGCACCCGATTCTTCCGTGCCATCCCACTGACTCGGGCTTGGGTTCAGCTCGTTCGTGTGGGGCGTAGCTCCCACATGTATGTCTCACGCGCCAAGTGAGAACAGCTAAAAATGGGAAGTGAAACAGTACACAAACTAAGTCCTAACTAGACTAGCTAACGTGCCAGGATTAACCAACAAAAATTACCTGAGAAGCATGTCCTTCAACAAACGCATATAAATGACAAAATTGGTCCTCTGGCTGAGTGGTGGTACAACCCAAGCTTTGACGCCACCCTCAAAACGGTTCACTTTCAAGCATTGTATGGCAGACCACCACCCCTAATTGCAGAGATGTCACTTCTACATGAACATGAAACAATCCTTCTACTGACAGAGAATATACTGAAGTGATGTTCAGTTTGGGAATCTTCTTCAAGCTCTGGCAAGACTGGAAAAGCATCCTAACAAGCATAGGAAAGAAAGAACACTGCAAATGGCTGACATGGTTTACCTCAAACTTCAACCTTACGGGCACAAATTCCTAAGAGCATCTCTAACAGACCCCTCGAAAGTCAAGTTTGAGTATGTTGAAGTGTATATGTGGATTGCCTAGCCCTTTCCATTAGTTCGGACTTTTGGCTGCGTTGGCTAGGGCATGAAGCTTAACATGGTATCAGGACCTAAGGTCTTTAGTTCAAGTCCTGGCCTTTGCAATTTATTCAGAAATTGTTGCTGCCCCCTCTGTGTCCATGTATATTCCTCTTGAGCCATACCTCTGAGTGTGACGACCGATCGATGAAATCGTCGCCACAGGAAGGGGATCGGAGTGGGGGATGAGGAAGAACAGAGAGTAGGTGAGGTTGGAGAAGGAGATGAGAATAATTCAGACTTTTCCTTCGCTGCCTTGTCCAACAGAGGACGGTTCCATAAGTACAGGCACACACACACGACGGACGGCTTGGCCACATGCGGCCCAAGCCAGACCCAGTGGGCTCAGCCCACAACTCTCCTGTGCTACTCCTTCTCCTTGCTAGTCCACCGCTACATCGTAGCAGGTGTGACAATTTCCCCCCCTTGAGCGAGAGCGTCTTGAGCCCAGCATGGAGCGTTGGGGTAGTGATGACGTAGGACGGTGTAGTCTTCCCATGTTGCCGAATCTGGAGAGAGCGAGGACCACTGAATAGAGACCTGCACGACTGAGGTGTTACCTTTCTTGACTATGCGGCGATCCAGTATCAACTCGGGTTGTAGTGGTGCAGCAGTCAGGTCGGGCGGACGAGGCAATTCGGAGAAGACCGGAGAGTAGTCAGGTGTGAATGGCTTCAACTGTTATACATGGAAGACCGGATGAATGTGGCTGTTTGATGGTAACTGCAGTTTGTAAGCCATAGAACCGATCCGTTGCTCGACGGTGAATGGTCCGAAGAACTTGAATGCTAATTTGGGGCAGGGACGGTTGGCCACAGTAGATTGAGCATAAGGTTGCAGCTTCAGAAGAACTTGTTCACCCACTTGGAAAGAGCGATCTGTCCTGTGGCGATCAGCCTTTTGCTTGTATCTGTTTTGAGCCCGGGCCAGCTGAACACGGAGTTGTTCATTATGTGTAGCCCAATCCAAATCTGCATCAGTATCCTGTGGTATCGTGCGGGCCAGTGTGGGCAGTCCTCCCAAGTTGGGCTCCTGGCCATATAGCGCTTGGAAGGGTGAAGTGTTCAGCGAGGAGTGATGGGTGGTATTGTACCAGAACTCTGCAGTAGGTAACCATTGTCGCCATTTCTTTGGCTGGTCGTGTACGGCGCACCGAAGATACATCTCGAGACATTGGTTGACTCGTTCACTCTGACCATCCGTCTGCGGGTGATATGCTGTGGAATAGCTGAGTTTTGTTCCTGCTGCCTCCAGAAGAGCTCGCCACATTGCACTGGTGAAAACCGGGTCGCGATCCGATACGATCGAGTGGGGTACTCCATGCAACTTGATAATGTTATCCCAAAATGCTCGAGCCACTGTTGTTGCTGTGAATGGATGGCGAAGAGGAACAAAGTGGGCATATTTGGTGAAGCGGTCGACCACCACCATAATCACCTCGTAGCCCTCGGACACTGGCAATCCTTCGACGAAATCCATAGTGAGGTCCCGCCACGGTTCTGATGGAATTGGGAGTGGCTGTAGTAGTCCAGGTGTTTTCAGATGTTCATGCTTGGCCTGCTGACAGATAGAACACTGACGAACATAGTCTTCCACTGCTTGTTTCAGACCCCGCCAAGCGAACAGTTTCTTGACACGTTGATAAGTTGCTGTCACTCCCGAATGTCCCCCAACTGCACTTGCATGGAATGCGTTGATCAATTTGGTCTGTAGGGCTGTGTTGGCGCCAATCCAGATCCTGTTCTGGAAGCGAATGGTGCCTTGGCGTAATTCGTAACCTTGATCATCCGGGCTGCACAGAGCGAGTTGTTGCAGCAAATCTTGACTGTCCGTGTCAGTTTCATAGGAGTTGCTTACTTCCTGGAGCCATTGGGGCTGACAGATGGAGAGGGCATCCAGAGAGAGCAGGTGACCGACGCGGGATAGTGCATCAGCTGCGCCATTGTCCGTGCCGCGGCGGTACTTGAAAGAAAATTGGAGACCCACCATCTTAGACATGGCCTTGCGCTGCAACTCTGTTTCCAATTGTTGATCGCCGAGATGGCAGAGGCTTTTATGATCCGTGACAATGACGAACGGGGCGCGCTGGAGGTAAGTGCGCCACTTGTCCACGGCCATGATCACCGCGAGGAACTCCTTCTCGTAGATCGATAGACGCTGATTGCGTATGCCCAGAGCCTTGCTGAGGTAGGCGATTGGGTGGCCGTCTTGCACCAGGACTGCGCCCACCCCTGTGTCACACGCGTCTGTCTCGATAGAGAACGGGCGTGAGAAATCAGGCAACGCCAGGACATGCGTGCTTACCATGGCATCCTTGAGCAGATCGAACGCTGCTTGTGCTTGTGCCGACCAGGCGAAGCCTTTCTTGGTGAGGAGCTGAGTGAGGGGCTTGGCGATAATCCCATAAGGCGGCACGAATTTGCGGTAATAGCCGGTGAGGCCCAGAAACCCGCGCAATTCTGTGGCATTTGTCGGTGTGGGCCACGCGCGCATGGCACTGGTCTTGCTCGCATCCGTGGCCACGCCCTCTTTGGAGATTACATGGCCCAAATACTCGACTTGGGGTTGCGCGAACGAACACTTGGAAAGCTTGGCATATAGCTGATGCTCACGGAGGATGGAGAAGACTGTGCGTAGATGAGCTTCATGCTCCTGCAAGGTGTGACTGAAGACGAGAATGTCATCAAGAAAAGTGATCACAAACTTACGATTTGGCCCGGCGAACGCCGAGTTCATCACACATTGGAATGTGGGCGGGCCGTTGGTGACGCCGAAGGGCATGACGCGGAACTCAAAATGACCATGATGGGTCTTGAAGGCCGTCTTTTCCTCATCGCCCGCACGCATGCGAATCTGATGGTACCCCGCTCGCAAGTCAATTTTGGAGAAGAAGGCGGCACCAGAGAGTTCATCCAAGAGTTCGTCGATGACAGGAAGAGGAAACTTGTTCTTGATTGTGACGGTATTGAGACGTCGATAGTCCACACAGAAACGCCATGTTCCGTCCTTCTTCTTGACCAGGAGCACCGGGGCTGCGAAGGGGCTCATGCTGTGTGTAATGATGCCCGTGCGAAGCATTTCTTCCACTTGACGTTCAATCTCGTCTTTCTGTAACGGAGAGTACCGGTAGGGTCGACAGTTGACAGGTGCTGCACCTGGCTCCAGATTAATGGCGTGATCGTACTGTCGATGGGGAGGAAGTTGGGTTGGTTCCTCGAAGATGTCACTGAACTCCGTCAGGATGCGCTGAATGGTAGGCGGAGTAGGCGTGTCAGAGTCGGATGTCGTCTCAGATGTTAGCTGAATCTCCACTAAAGCTGCCCCCCATATGTCGTTAGCGTCATGCATTTGCCATAAGGTTGCAGCATCTAGGGCTGTGAGTTGATGTTGATCACCAGTGCGCACACCTGTCAGCTTAATTGTTTCTCCCCGACGATCAAATTGCATGGTCTTCAGGTTCCAGTCACACTGCATTGGGCTGTGCTGTCCCAGCCAATCCACACCGAGCACTGCATCATAGCCTCCTAAATCGAGGACGCGCATGTCTGTGGCAAAGGTATGTCTGTGGGAGGTCCAGGCTAGCTGAGGCACCATAGCCGTGCAGTTCAGGCTCTGTCCGTTGGCGACTCGAACCTTGATTGCTGGAATATCTGTTGTTGGAGCTTTGATGCGCTGAGCAAATGTGGAGTTCACAAAACTGTGCGTACTGGCGGAGTCGACGAGCAGCAACATAGTTTGATCACCCACTGTGGCACGCAGTCGAATAGTTTCTGGTGCTTCGGTGCCCTCCACGGCGTGAGCTGATAGGAGACAACAAGTAGCATCGGTGGTTGCAGGTTCATCCAATAGTTCCAGGGCATGCACTGCATCATCAGAGAGTACTTCTCCAAAATTGCCCACTTCAATCGTCAGTAGCTGAGCAGAGCGTTTGCATTGATGATCACGGGAGTATTTGTCCCCGCAACGAAAGCAGAGGCCGTGTTGGCGTCTGTAATCCCGCAACTGCCGCTCACGCCCGAAGTCTTCCGCGGCTGGCTTTGGTGCTAGGGCGATCCGCGGTGCTGGAGCGGTCGGAGAGGGCGCTGATGGTGCAGGAGGTGGCCGTCCTAGTGGTGGTACTATGCCCGACAATGGTGGTGGTCTGCCTGCAGATGGCGGTCTGAATCTGGAACGCTGAAGTTCCAATTCCTCTTCCTGAATCCTGGCAAACACTGTCGCCCTGGTGATGCTGGTGGGTGCCTGAATACGCACGGCGGCGCGCAGGTCATCCTTCAGGCCAAGCAAGAATTGGGTGACGAAAAATTTGGAGCTCAGGGTCGAGTCGAGGGCAATCAGATTATACATGTGAACCTCAAACTGTTGTCTGTATTCAACCACTGTTCCTGTCTGACGGAGCTGAAGAAGATTGTGCATCGTTGACTCGAATTCCTCTGGGCCAAACTCCTCCACCACTGCACGCCGGAACATCTCCCAAGTAATATCTGAATGTGTCTGACGGAAGGCTCTAAGCCACAGTGCTGCGTGCCCTTCGACATAGAGCGCCGCCGTCGCGACCCAGTTGTGCGGCGGCACCCTATACAGCTCGAAGTATGCTAGGCAGCGATCCAGCCAGACGCGGGGCGCATCACCATCGAAGCGGGGGAAGTGGTGTTTGGGTGGCCGGACTGAGTACTCATCCCGCGGCGTCGGTGTGCTGGGCAGCTGCAAGTTGAACTG